>NC_084903.1:18324405-18650519 GCF_949316345.1 Pungitius pungitius
GTCACCTCAAGAATCTGGAGCACGCCGTTGAGAAGGGAAATGAACCTGATTTTACAGAGAGAAAAGCAGAGGAGAGACTGTAAGAAGGCAAGTGACAGATGAACTAAATAAATTGCTTAGTGCCCGGCAGCGTGAATGATACGGCTGAACTTCACATGGATAGTGACGGGTCCTCACAGGACCCCATCCTTCTTTATTTGGGGAGAAGCAAGTGGACAACCGCTACAATGAAAGGTGGCAATTACCAGTCACACAACATAAAACGTGACTTAATTACAAAACTTAAAATACACTCATTTTGAAATCTTTATTTGTGCTCTTGATCTTCACAAACTCTACTTTACTCTCTTATGAAAGCAATGTTCTTGACTAATTCCCAAAGCCCTCAGGGCTATCGCAGTGGCCTGTTCAGAGGAATGGGAAGAGCAGGTGATAAAGAGACGGATGGGGAATAAAGAGGCAGTGGGTAACAAACACCAGGAATAAAAAAAAAAAGAAAGAGAGCAATAAATTGTGACAGACATGGATGTAAAGGGGATGATAGTGAAGAAAAAGAGCATGAGATGACACAGAGGCCAAAGGGAGAAAAGGGCCCATTAGAGCGAGACAGAACAGCGAGAGGAGAAAGGCGCAGACTCGTTGTTGTGAGGCCATTAACGGCGCCTGAGGTGGGAGGACCACATTCCAGCAATAAGACCTCATGGGGGCAGCCAGCTGTTTGCGGGTCACGCAGGTATACAGCAGCCATTAGCACGTAATTCTGGGCGATAAGGCCGGAAACAAATTCCAAGGCACCCGCAGCCATTAGAGTCGCACTGAAATGTCAATATCGTTAAGTAGGCCTGTAAATGGGACTGTTATTGAGAGTGGGATGAAAGAGAGAGATGGGTGAGAGATGGTGGAGCAGGTGTAGTTAGAAAATGTTGTTTGTTATAACCTCAAGGAGATTCTGGAATACCTTTTTGTGATAATCGGCGAATCTGGTCTTATTGGCTCAAAGGCTGAAGGAAGTCGTCAAAATACCAACGAATCATTGCATCCCTAAACCGCACCACAAATTGCATTCATCCAACCATAAAACCAGATGTATGTTTAGAATTTGATCCCCTACAAAAAGCCATTGAAGCATCGGCCGAGAAAGAAATGAAGCAAGAGACATGCAATAAATTCATAACAGGCGTTGCGTAATTGAAAATCATCAGCTGAAGGCACACTCAACCCACAGCTGGGTGCTAACAGCGTGAGGGGGATTCAAAAGGACACTTAAAAGCTCAAATGTAATCGACAATCAACTTCTCCATGGAACCCTGGTTGTAGTTCAAATGGGATTCTAAAACAATGTGATTTAAGAATACATTTCCACTAACGCCTGTATGGCATCGAAGGATGAAAGGATATATAAGAAGAGCATACACTTTTTAATCTGGAAATCCCATGGCAAAGTATTGTGGTTAAAAAAACATTTTTGTATCAGACTATTGGATTTAAATTGCAATCCAATCACATCGTTGTTCCATTGAGATTCTAAGTGTTACGGCCCTTGGCCTGTTTCTGGTCGTTCTCCTGCCCCTCCTCTCGTTTCAGGCCTAATTGCGGACACCTGGGACGATGGGGGTTAAATGGGAGGTTCTCTGCTGCATGAGGTTCTTCTTCCTGCGCTGGTCTGAAGACGGGAGGATCAGATGCCGCTCGGTTGGCCCGTCCGGCTCCATACCTCGCTTGGGGCTCCAAGGACGTGACAGATGCACATTTAAGTTTATTTACGGTTATGTCTTTTATTTTTACAACCAACACTTGCTCCCACACATACAACACATCCCTACACTTGCTTTACACCACTGATACTGCCGTTCACACCTCATCGTTGGTTTTGTTGTTTAAAGTTGTGTTTGAGGCACAATAAACTTATGTTTGGCACCGTTGCTCGTGGCATGGTCTCCCCTCTTTTGTTGCGGCCTTGAGTCAGCCGTAACACTAAGAACATGAGTGGGTTACCTTGTCTCCTCAGGGACCGCCACAGTGTCCTTTTCCCAGGTGATAACAGGTGTGGGCACTCCCTCAATCTGGCACCCAAAGCGAGCCACTCCCCCAACCGCCACCGTTTGAGGGGACGGCTCCTGATGTAACTTGGACAGACCTGGGGGCATAGACACGCATGCGATCAGGGGGGTATCTATCGAAGCAGACTTGGTGATTTGATTTATCATAGGACAGATGCATTAAGTGGCCCAAAGGAAAGAAAGAAAGAAAGAAAGAAAAAGGATTCGATACACTTACTAATTGTCAAACCTTTTGAATATAACACAATAAACAACACAAATCCAATTTGTCACATGGTTTATTCTCAACAAAATGCTTATTACGTTCAGAGCTTGGTGATACTGAATAGGTTTTTCACACCATTTTAGGGATTCTAATAGACACGGTTTTAAAATATTTACATTTTATTAAAGACTTGTTCTTTCTTCAACGCTTCTTCAAAAATGGGGATTTAGTCAGGCTCGGCCAGATCAGTTCTCTCTCCAGGTGGAATTTTGGCAGGACTCCAATTTTCACAGCCTTAACACATTCACACACACGGGGAAAGCTTCCTCCTAACAGATCACTGTGAGCACCGAGGGGGGCAGCAGAGGGCCCCGTCTGAGGGGCCTCTAACCTCTGACCCCGACAGACTGTTGGTGGAGAAGAACAAAACAGTTTCATGTCCCAGCTACTTCGCCTGTAGCTCTGACTGAGGCGTAGAGAGTGTGGGGGGGGTGAGGGGGGGTGGAGGGGATCAAAGGACAGCGCCGAGGAAGAACACAGAGAAGGCAACAAAAAAAGCGGGAAGGTAACAGAGAAAGAAACTGACAGAAGTAGGCTAGAAATAGAGCTATGAAAAAAAGAAAAAGTATTGCATTACCCAATGGATTAAGTGTGAACAAATTGGACAGCTTCTTAAGAATATGTTTTCACACATTGGTTCTAAACTAAGTGTAACATGTCATTCCCATATCATTGATAATAGACTAAATCCAACTGATTGTGAAAGTGTTTTTCTATTGGCAACACAATGCTCTTCATTCTGTTTTACTGTAGTTTAAGGTCTGTATATATTAAATAGTCCAGTGTTAAGCCTTATTGGGAATCTACTAAAACATATCAGGGGTCAGCAGAGTCATTTGGACAAATCACCTGGGAATCACGCATGTGTGTACATAGTTTAAAGCATTAAAGCAAACATTAACTGTGGCTTTGGTGAAGAAGTCATGATAAAATGCTTCTTGTTGTATTAAATCCTAAAGATAACTATCACCATAGTTTTCCAACATGCTTGAAAATGAAGGGGGGTTGGGGGGGTGTTTTCAAACTTTCAGCCAATCACATGGACCCCTATTTTTCGGACAACATCTTCCTCTGGACCACGATAGACTTGAGGAGACAAAGGGTGGACTATCCGAGACGACCCTAACCCCTGTCACGCCAACGGTTAGTCATGGCAACAACACGGCCATCTGTGTTCTCCTGCTGCACGGAGGGAACGCCGCTTTTCCACGAGGGAACAGTAGCAGAGGGCATTTGATTTGCAGAAAGCTTCGCGGGGGGAGTCGATGATTAACCCGCGCAAACTCTTGCCCTTACACGGAAAGATGCCCCCGCGTTATCACGCCGCCTGTAACCTTGCCAGATAGTTCCTAAAACAGTGTGTGTGTGTGTGTCTAAATTGGTCCATGTGTCCCCATCTACTCAGTATCTACTCTAGTGGGGGGGGGGGGGGTGTGCTTGTACATGGACTACTGGTGATTACATTACTGGATCACGGTGTGTGTGTGTCGAAGTGCACTAGTGTTGGGGCGGGGCCGCAGCGGGGGTGGGCGGGTGCGTGAGTGTTGGTGGGGTGGGGGGGGGGGGGGGTGTTGTACGTAAGGGGTAAACAACATCTGGGGAGAGCACACTTGGACGCAAAGGAGGCGGGCAGTGTTTGAAAAAGACACTTTGTCAATGCTGTGATGGACTATTGGCGACGGAGTGGGCCTCCAACTCTGATCTGACACGCATCACCATGTTAGTCCTTTCCCCCCCCCCCGCCTCTAAGAGAGCCCCTCGCAATGAGATGCCACGACAGAACAGCCCCGCCACTTTGCCGTTTTCATCCAAAGGAACACTCTCAACAAAAGGTGACATATCAAGCCACGGGGCTCAACAATATATCCAATTGTTTCCTAGCAACAAGAGCTCTATGAAAAGTGTCTCAACCATCAGTGTCGGACACAAAAAATCTCCCCGTCTTCCTTTTCTTTGCTCACTCTCATTTATCTTTTTCCATTGCCTCCCTTGTTTCTGCCCTCGACTTTACCCCAGACTGTCGCTCTGCCGATGGCCCACTCTTTGACCCCATAGCTATCAGTTTGCAGTGTTTTTACCCTCCCCTCGTGCAAGCAGATCATTTCACCTCTATGCTACCCACCTTTTAGTGGGAGAACCCATTGAGCATACCCATTGAGCATTTGCTGTCAAATACCCATATTTGACAGCAGATTTTCCATTTACAGTAGCCTACACTTCTCTTTTCAGATTTACAAAATTCCATTAGTTTTTGCATTCATGTAAGGATAACAATGAAAAAAATGCCAAAAGGAAGCTGATTACAGTAATTCTTTGGTTTTAGGAAAAGGAAATCTCATCCTATCTATCCTATCTAATCTAATTCATTTTTCCAAAGGCACTGTCTGCATAGAGGTGGACATTTTGAGTTTAAAGATTACATGCAAATCACTAAAACCATATGAGCTAAAAAAAAAAAAGAAACCGCAGTAGACCGTATTGTAAACACCAAGATGCAAGATCAGAAAACATGTGCAATATATCACTCTCTGTAGCTTGAAAGTACATTTTTTCATGATGTCTTTTTTAAAAGAAGCGCAAAAGCCCAAACGTGGTAAGCACACGTAACATGTTTGTATGGAGGACATCGCCCACTTTTTATTATTATGGCATCATTTATTTTTATTTTTTTAAATTCATCATCATTTACCGTATGGAACGTGCAAACTGTATGCCACCCGTTGTTGTGTTTGGTAAACAGAAGTCTCGGTTAGAGAATGAAATATCTCCATATCACTTTCACCGTGCCTCTCCCTTTACAACACATTCACACCACCACTTGCATCATGTACTGCGCCCAGGAAACTGGAGCAGGTGTGCTTCGTAATGTGTTTTCACAGATGTGATCTCTGCTGCTTTCGCAGGCGGAGGGAGGCGCAGTAGGAAATGAGAATGTCCGTTCAATGTCAACGTTGAGGCGCTTCGGCCCCGACCCCCCCCCCCCCCCCGCTCACTGGTCACATCTATCTCGGAGGCTCCGCTCGGTGATTTAATGCAAAAAGCTGCGCACGCGTCCGCGCACGCATACACGAGCGCAAACTGAAGGTCATTCTTAATGGTCTCTTCAGTCTCTCCTTTCACCATCTCCTGCAAACTCTCTCCAGCCTTTTCACCACTCACCCCACATGCCCCCTCCCGCTCCTTTAGTCCTTATTGTCCCCCAAACAAGAGATCCTCATAAATAGACATGGGACAGATGACAAAAGCTGGGGCATCCACAAAGGATACTGTCTCATTTTACACAAAGCTAATGACTAAATAAAGACTACCACTTATGAGTGAGAGAGAAAGAGGCCCCCTTGGAGGGCGCGATTTAGAAAGCTGCAGCGTGTCCCTCACACCCATATCTTCCTGTTCATTTCCCCCACATTTCCTCCTTTGCTTTGTGTGTTTTTTAACAGTCTTCAGTTTGAAAGGGAACCTGTTCCAAGGACCCTTGTTAGCGCTGGACCAAAGGATAAGTCTCCTATCTGATGCCGAGGGGGAACCAAGTTCATCTAAACCCAATGCAAGGAAAAATATACCAGTATAAGAAATCCCATTTGCCTCGCTGTGTGTATGTGTGTGTGTGTGTGAGTGTTCACCCAACTGAATACATTAAATGGATGGATGAATGAATAAATCAAATGTTTTGTTTAAGAACATAAGCGATGCTGCAACCTACTTCCTCCGCAATTTCAAGCTTTTTGACTGGCCTGACGCATACAGACACACCAGCACATGTTCGATGGCAATAATGTATAGCTGGAGAATCCAGTATTTTCATACATGATATGATGAATTTTGAGGAGCTTTTGTGCCGTAATCTAACCCTAGTGACCATAGGTCTCAGTTTTCTATTATTTTTAATAAAATAAATACGTCCAAATGTCTTGTTTTGCCCAACTAAGAGTAAAAGAAACATAAATATTTGCAATTCACTAGCACAGGAGCTAGAACCAGGAAATCTCAGACACACTACAAAAATAGCTCTAATCACTAATGCATGTTTTCTGTTGGTTACCTAATCAATTAATTTACTAATAGTGTGAATTCTTCTTGATTATTCATTATTTGTGTTTTTAAAGTAGCTCTGCTTCAATCAAATATCCATCTACATTTAACCATGAACTACATTTAGGGATTGTAAACTGTTCCACATGCTGGACAGACCACCAGTATATCACGCCTATAGAAACAAAGAAACCAGACTGACTATTTGGGCAGGCAACCTTTTTGTATTTTTATTTATTTCTTTACTTATTGCCCTCTAATCGAAACCAACTGCAGGACTCGCAAAATGTATCTGCTGGTCACCTACTTGCTAGGAGAACATTCACAGTCCGGCTGGTCAGGGCTCCGAGGGCGCTGCCACTCACGCAGCTGTAGCCCCCCTCCACACCCCGAGGAGGCCGCCCATCCTTAGCGGTCGGCAGCAGGAGGAGGGATCCGTTGGCCAGATGCTGCAGGAAGTCGCCGCCCTCCAGAGGCAGAGGCTGGCCATCCTTAACCCAGGTGATGTTGAAAGGCGTATCGCTGGCCCCGAGGTTGCAGTCCAGCAGCAGGGGCGAACCCGTCTCCAGCACTACATGGCTGGGCCCGGCCCCGCAGCTCAGCTCCACCGAAACAGGCTTTGCTGTGTGGGGAAAAACACACAAAGGTTTGTTAACCATGCACCTGCGACAAAGTATGTTACATTCAATGTAGCTGTTTTTTTTTGTATCTGTCCCAAATGTTCCCCTTCCAATGCATGTGTTATTTGTGCACAATAATAATAATTTTTAAAAAGTGAATGGGACCAACTGAAAGCCAAAAACCACTAAACACAACAACAGGAGGATATCAGGGTGCGGGAAGCTGCACAGGGATGAAAATAAATCTGATAGACAATTTGGTGCAAGTCCTTTCAGGGATTTGCAAGTTATCAACAACCTCTTGAAATCAATTCCAAAAAAAATGAGTAGGATGCGTGAGATGTGATCATATAGATGGAGAAGTTGGAATAAATGAGACTGAATTTTAACCGTAATTGGAGAAACTGAGATTTCTTTTGTTTTAGGTCTTCTTTTAAAAAACAAAAAAGAAGAAGAAAAAATGTATTTCTGTGTACACCTCTGCGGGAACCACTTCACTGCTCTGTAAACACAATGACAGCCAAACCATGAACTACATGCTGCCCTTTTCTCCTTTGTCGATCCAATTTTTCACACATCTGCGTGTTTGTCATTTCTGGCAATTGTTCTGTACTTTTTCAATTTCAGCGCTTGGCAGTTCGCCATTTTATAGCATAACTTCAATAGAACCAACGGTGCTGCCAGCGTGTGGGTAGTGCCTTCCAGGGGAAGGGGTGTTTCGGGGCACTGAGAAGAGGCCGGACTCACAAGAGGGGGGAAGAGAAGAAGGAACTGGTTGCAGTGGTGTTGAAGGTATTTGTATGTCAGCACATGGACATTAAAGACTGTGAGAGCGAGGGGAGGTCCTGGAGTGAGAGGCTGATGAGCTGGTGTGATGTGAGCAGAGTGCTTCTCAAAGGAGACGCTGTTGTTGTTGTTGTTGTTGTTTGACCACACCACCGTAACCCTGCTAAAAACTCGTTTTCCGCGTTTCTTTGCTATATTTTTTTAACCTTCAGTTCTTTGAAGAACGAGATGACAGATCTTGGAGGAAAAGAGTGCGTGAAAAGAATAGGAAATATCAAGAGGGAATGGGACAATGGGAGATGAAAGAGCTGAAACTTGACAGACGGGTCTGTAGTTAATTATAGATGAAAAAAGGCCGTTTGGCATCAGAAGACGAAGCAACGAAAATGACTTCATGAGATCATCACAAACATCGTTCCCTTTGAAACGCAGCTCTACGTTGAGGTTTTGAATGCGCGGCTTTCAGACCGTCGCCGACCAGAAAAAATTCCAACTGCACCAAAGTAAACGGACTTGGGGGGGGTAGATGGCAATGACTTGGTTGATTTAAAAGCAACGTTGTTTACGTCCGTGCCGTATAGCTGCCAAATATTATACATTATTGTTATGTGACATCAAATATTTTTTCCATACACGTGCAAACTACATTCAATTCAACGAACCTCTTCTTTAATCCAAGTTAGAAACACAATTTTCTCACTTACATGTGCACACACACACGCGCACGCATGCACACACACATTCCGTTCAGCTTTCTCCAGCATTGGATTAATTAAGTTAATGGGAGAAGGATTTTTTTTTCCCTTGATTAAATGAGGCTTGACCGGGGGTTCACTTCCTGATGAAGAGCATGGGTAACACTGAGACACTGCACAGCGCTCACACACACACACACGCTGTGGAGACAAGAAAACATAAATATGCTTTATACACACGTGGACCCAAACCCCATACACAGAGACACATGAGGAACACTAAAACACAATCTCGTGAGCATGCCGACACACACAGACAAAGATCAGCCCCCCCCAGCTCCTCTTACTCCCATTTCAACTAATTAGGTCTCATTAAGTCATTTAAACATTAAGAGACATTTGCCAGCTTACTGCCGATGGTTTCACTTTTCTGGCACCATTCAGCATTGGAAGCCAGAATCGGTGTCGATGTGTGATGAGGAACATGCAAATAGAAAACAACAGTAAAAAAACACTCACTTAAGACACCTTAAACCGTGTAAGATAAAAGATAAAAACAGACGAGCAATGTTATGCACATCGTGGTTCAAGTATTTCCATCTTGGGATAAAAACACTTGATACTGAGACACACATTTGCCCCATAAACCTTGACGTGCCCTAGATGTGTGGATATGAGCAGCAAACACACAAATTCACACCCTGATGTGTACGCCCAGTACAACACACACACACACACACACAAACGTGCAGGGCCACAGAGTAAGTGCCAATGTCTCATAAGGACACATTGTGGCGCGGGGGGGGGGGGGGGGGTGGGTGGGTGTGAAGCTGCCATTTTACCGTGAAAGCGGGAGCTGCTGGAAAGGGCAGGGTGGACTCTGGGACATAGTGACAGCTGTGCGGTTTCTCTGAGCTCTAGCGAATGGATTGTAATGGCACTGAGCCCGAGAGGCTCATCGCTTCCTCTAAGTAGACAGACAGAGGACAGTGGTTTACGAAAAGGAGGGGACGAAACAAAGCGTGACGGACAACAGGAGACAAACACACTAGGGAGCATCTTGCTGATGGAATCACTGGAGTCACAAACGCGGGAACCCGGCCGACCGCGATGACCCAAACTCGCACTCACAACTTCCCACTTGTTTCGGACCACAACTGTCTTTAAACTGCCTTCAGCTTGAGCTTAAACAGTTTTGCACGGTTTTGACAACTATTGTAGGAACAAAATCTGTCACACCCAATTGTTGCCGTGGTTCTGCTA
Organism: Pungitius pungitius; assembly: GCF_949316345.1. Classification (NCBI taxonomy): domain Eukaryota; kingdom Metazoa; phylum Chordata; class Actinopteri; order Perciformes; family Gasterosteidae; genus Pungitius; species Pungitius pungitius. The sequence continues at coordinate 18,334,127 of NC_084903.1, forward strand.
CAGACGTTGTCTCCAGGAAAACCGTTTGCAGCTCTGACTCACACAAACAAGACCAGCGATACACACATATTTTTTATGCCTGTCGGCAATCAGTTAACTTTTTTGACGGCTTATCTGGATTTGTAATATCCTTTTCAACAGTAATGTAGATTAAGAATACAATGGTCATTAAATCACATGTTTAGTGTACCTTCTGCTATAACTAAGAAGAGGTGGAGAAGTAGTGGGAGGCGAGTGAATATTTCAACCGTCCCTGCTCACTGTCAACGAGGACAGTTCAGGTTTCTAAGGTCCTAAACCTTACCATGGGCCTTTCAAGGACTACATACTATAACCAAACAAAGGCTTAGACATAAGATTCCAGAGCAGTGCTTCATATATTCATTTATTTGCCTCATTTTCACAGAAAAATTCTAGTTCTGGGCTTGTTATTATATTCTTGTGCTGCGGGCCAAAAACGGGTACGAGGAAGACTAGTACAGTCGAGCAATAACAATTACCAAGTAGGCCTAAAGGCGTCAAAGACAAGAACGAAGTACGCGCTGAACAGTTCAGATAAGAGAAGGTCTCGCAACTAAATTGACAGAGAGCAGCGAGATGTCTTGTAGTAGTTGCCTGTCACACAGTGTTGTAGGACATCCTAATGCCCTGAGAGCCAACTACAGGCTGAGTGGACGGGGACAATGGTTTGAATACAGCAGGGTAGCTCCAATGTGTGTGTGGGGGGGGGGTCTGCTTGCCACAAGCTACAACTTAAGCTCAACTAGTGCTCATCTGTTGTTTCTCTGCAGCCTGTGTTTTCTAATTTAATCCCCTTACATTAATTGCGACCAGGTAAAAAGGATGGCACTTACACATGCTTGTGGTTGAAATCTATCCTGTGAGGCTTAATCAATATTTTGAAGCCACATCCGAACAAAGCAGCAGCAAGTAGCAACAAACCCTGCAGGTCGATGGGGGGCTCCCAGGTGTACTATCCAGAAATATGACTGATGGAGGCGCCTCACCACTAACAAAATAATTAGGATTTGATCAGGTGCGCTTCATCTCGTTCCATATAAAAAAATGTGAAAAAGGGAAAGCCTGCTACACAATCAACCCTCTTAAGAGTCTTAAATTGCTGTGATGGCAAATAAAACTCTTTGTTTACTGGGATTGCAATCGTTTACTCTCAAGCAATGGTTTTTACACAGTGCTCAACATTTCACTGAATCCACAGTGAGCCTGTGACTCACTCGACGATCTGAACAGCTGCCGTGTCAGGTGTTAACCGGTCGAGCTGTGTTTCCTCCCATGACTGTACAGCAGGGTTCTTCTCACACCCCGTCTTCTTAACCACAAACACACACACACACACACACACACACAAGCACACTTTCCCTGTCAGAAAGCTGATTCAATGAATCAAAGGTTTTACTCTTGACTTGCATTGGAGAGATGAATTTCTCTACCAGAAAACCTTTTTCTAAATGAGACGTTTTTGAGAAACAACAACATATTAAAATTATTATCTTCTAATTACCTCCCAAAACTATCTATATGATAGTTAGAGAATAACTATAGCATCAATCAACGGTTTCCTCCAACAAATACTGTATTAGTGTATACCTAAGCAGAGAATAAAGTCACTCTCACACTGTGGAGTTTGTGTGCACTGCAATGGCACTGTTGCCACTGTTTGCACTGTTTGCATCGTCATCTGCGAGCCGCCGGCTCGGCCTTTGCAATTTTGGGGATCTGTGTATATGCACCGGGTACGCTCTTTGTTTTCAATTCAATGGATCCATAATGTAACTAAAAAGTGAAGCATTGTATCCGTCAACCTGTCCTTGCACTTCTCACGCTACAATTAGACAGCTCAACAAAGCTTAGGGTTGTGGTCAGGCGAGCATGGCTCCTGTGTCCCACTAAATGTGTGTGAACAAGAGGAGGGGAGAAAGGGAGCCGTGAAAGAGGGACGGGCAATGAGAGGGGTGAGGGGGTTGGCTTTCCCTTTCATGCAGCCCCCTCCCGCCCTAGGCAGCATGGGGCCTCCACATGGCCATCTCAATAGGCAGGCCCACATGCATGAGTCAACAAAGCGGACAATAAAATGAACATGGGAGTAAGGCTGTAGATCGAGAGCAGAGATCCGTATATGTTCATTCAGCAGCACAATGAATGCACATGGTGCATGTGACGGTACGCTGAACATGTGAAGGTTTCCCAGTATGTGGAGATAAAAGCAGGACGACAGGACCCACTGGTAGGTGTTACATGGTAAAAATGATCCTGCTACTCGACTCTGCTCTTTGAGGTGAGGCACGTTGTACAGTACAGTTATTATGCGAGGGGTCAGGGTTGCATCTCCCCAAGGTCAGAATGATGAATGGGAATGCTTTGAGACACCACCTGGTACTAGTACTCAAGCTTGCTTACTGCGGTACATATTATTATGCTCACAACGGGGATAAGTTCCATCACTGATGTGAGATAGTTGTGCTGCGATCTTCATTGAACATTCTGCATCTGAGTGAAAATTAAAGGGCCACTTTACTCTGCATGAAGACACAAATGATTCCGTTAGACCCTTAGATGAAATATGAGTCGTCCGGGGACTAAGGTACAATCTAGTGATCTAAATTAGCCAATCCTCTTTTGACTTCTATGCATTGAAATTCCCTGTAATGCCTTTTCCCTCTGCAGTACTTACTCATCAATATAGCATAACTCTAAAGCTAAACTACCAATGGGGAGTGGAATTGCCATATTTAGCCACGTGTTCCCACCTGCATGGCCAGCTTCAGTCTAACCCCTCTGCACTCATTTGAGCAAGCAGAGGAATGGAAGGAATGCGAACGCAGGTTAGCTGACCAAGTGGGCGCCACCAGACTGCTGCGTCTTTCACAAAGGACTCACGCACATAAGAAGACAAAGCTAAACTGGAAGATTGAAAGCCCACCAAATGAAGTCAAGGGAGAGAACAAGTTGTACCAGGTGTATAGATCTTGCTTGAGATAAATTGACTTAGTGGGGACTGAATGCTGTTTTCAGAAAAATGCTAGAGCATCTGCGGGATGATAGAATATCCACTCTGGTCGTCGGCCTCCCTTTGGTGTTCTGTTCATATGACGCCCAATACTTCCGCCGCTGTCAACCACGAATGAATTCATATGAGATCATTATTAGTGCTGGCTTGCTTGGATAAAATACTGTATGAAATATTCTGTACAGATGAGACCCAACTCTGAGCATCCGCCCCAATCCCATGATGTAGTGTTACCAGTTACACTATGAGGCCCATCTCAATGACCTGGTGAGCCAACAGGAGGAAATAGAACAACCCATCTGAGTTGTGTCATTGCAGCAGCAGCAGAACTATCCACCGTATTTGTGCTGCTGTGATCAAAGACTTAACAGCCACCTAAGTGACTAAAGACTTGGAAACGTTTCATCTCCGTATGCAATAGAGGTGCAACAAAAGATGCAATGGGAGGACATTGCTTCAAGTCCCTTAAGGAATTCTTTGCAACGCCTCAAGGGTTAACAAAGAGAGTAACAATGCTGGTAAAGGCGCACTCAAGATTAGAGTGCGTTTTTGTGTACAAAGCGCAAACTGGAAATTTGAGGGGAGGTTTTTGCCTCTGAGCAATGAAAGATACACTACTTTTATAAATAATTGTTGGAAATCAGTGTGCTGGCAAAGTCAAGATAGATTAGCAGCACATGGGAATTCAAAACATCTCACCTTGGTACCTAGCTCGTCATCAGGGCCAAATTCCAAATACCATGGAATTTGGAATTTTCTTTACTTACGTGTGAATGCCAAAATATCTTATTTAAGCACAGACTACCCATGAGATGTTCTATACTTAAACATAGTTTATAATATGACAATACAATAAGAAACAGAAGGTTTTAGATAAACAAAACTAAAGATCCAACCCAGGCTAATTCTGAATACATAAATGTACAGTATGCTTGTACTACAAAATGCAACTTGTTAGCTCATATGGTTTTAATTTCAGATATTTGTAAGGGGTTGCATTTACCCCTGGGAAAAAAAATAAAAAATAAATACAACACAGCACTTTGAAACACCCTAATAGAACAAATCATTTGAATCCATTGCGGACAAAACCAAGCTCAAGAAGTCCTCTCTTTTCATAACAAACACTTCAGTTCTTAAGATTGTCTCCCCGCCAGCATGAATAGGTACACACAGGGCACCATAAAAATCAACATATTCCCTGCACAAACACACCCAGCTGAAACTCAGCCCAGGGCATCTTTAAATAATATGCATCCTAATTTAGCATGGAGTCTCTGGGGAGGGGATAAGGATGCACTCACAAAACACAGCTGACACACCCGCGCGCACACACACACACACACACACACACGCAAGCATGCAGGCAAGCACACGGAGTGAGTGCACTTTCACAAACATACTTGTTTTGCCGCTAATGCGTAATGAGCTTTTCCACACAGGCACTGCTGTCCAACTAACTCTGGCTTTATGTCTCAAGAGATATCTGTGCATATGATCACAGAAACACTAAAAATCTGCCATTATTTTGTGTTCAGACGAGGCAAACAAAACATAACATTTAAAAGTACACCGATGATACCTTCATTCAATTAAGAATGCAAGTCACCAAAGAGACGATCGGTTAATCTCATACATAGAAGTATATAGTATAATGTATTTTCCTCCGCACTGCACTTAACATTGGACCAACAAATAAGACCTTCACAGAAATATTGTCGGTGACCTCAGACGTTACAGACTAATATAAGACATATGGGCAACAACAGAGGCTAAAGTGCTTTTACAGGCAGCATACATCCGTGCACAAATTCAACGTTTAATATTCCGTAGCTGCCACTATACGGAAGGAACAGCTGGCCCTCTACTGTAGACACAACAAGTGCAGCTGAACACATTTTAAACATTAGCCTACAGATCAACAGAAGAGTTCACAGGAGACATGGATGTCAACTCTCAGAGGACTTAAGGTAAAGGGCAACATTGACTCCATCTTCGTCCAGTGGATAGGGAAGTTCAGATTACCAGGGGCTGCGTATTCGCTTCTATATCACAAACGTTTCTATCTATCTATCTTAATCACAGTAAGAGACAGTGACATATCTTTCTTTATGCATGCATACTTGACTGGAAACTGGACCTTGGACCTTTTCAATTATGATGCCACTTTAAAACCAAGTATGTGAAGCTGCAGAATGACGGGTGACCTCCACAAATACCACGAGACAACTGACTTCTGGACTGACGTGAAAGAAACAGTCAGCCGGGAGACAACCAGGGCATCGAAAACACAAGATTCTAAAGAAATGTGGATTTTTCCAAGCTAGAATGTTTCTCCATTTCTGGATGGCTAATTGTGGCCAACAGACAGAGAAGCAAAGTTGAAACAAAAAAAGCACTTGGTTCACCAAAAAGGTAACTCGTTGTGCAACTTCATGCCTCCACTGTGTTGAAGCCAGGGAGTGGACTTTGACCCACAGTGCCCTTTTAGCTTGGGGAATAAATGGTTGCCTCAAAAAAAAGTTTCCCTCCCACCACGTCTAATATTACAAAAGGGTCCTAGGCAGTTTGTTTCCTACGGGCAGTGCCCCTCATGTTTCCAGTCAAAATATTAACTGTGTTGGATAAAAACTGTGGAGATGACCTGAGAATATTAGCGTAATAACATTTGGTTTCGGCTGAAGCTGTAACTAAATATTTAGTTAGCCATTTGTCCTCTTGTATTTACTTTTATCTATAGATTCCTACAAAGTTCATACACTTATCTTGCCCCAGTCACCGCAGTTAATTGCTTCATTACTGATGTCAATAGGAAGCCGTTTGCAACATCAAATTTAAGGACGATATGTCAATATCGTGTTCACAACTAATTTTGATTGTTGTTTTTAAAAAAACGTTCTATTTATGCCAGGAGAGATTATAAGAAACATTACAACGAAAGGGTCATGATACTGACTGAGGAATCATCGGTAGTCTAATTGCAAGTGACCTTGCTATGCATAAAACAGCACCAAGGTGGGCCACTGTCAATCTTTTTCTCGTTTGAACCCATGTGAACCCTGGCCCCTGCTTGCAACCCTGAGAAATGAAACCACACTCCCCATCCCCATTCACCAATTGGAACACATAGTTCTACTCAAACTGCTATTTAAAAATGCTTCAGCTTAGTTTCTTCTTCCTGGTGTTTAATCAATGAGACCTCCCAGGATTTTTGAGAATCAGCCTGAAAATGGGCACCACGGTGCCTTCCTATGTGGATTTTGTATGTCCTGTTTGTATCTGCTGAGATGCTTTCCTGCAGGTGTAGTGGTTTGAAATGCAGAATAAGCAGCTAAAGGAATAGATGGTACTTGCTAGAGTGATATAAATTAATGGGAAGTGCTTTTCCTTTAAATCAATACATTTCACACTATGCCGCTCCAGTGGAATTGGTGGAGACTGTTGCCCTGCAACTCCTCACTAGACAAACAATCAACAATCGCTACTGCAAAGAGTTCGCGTAACTGTCAGCATGTTAATGCAAACCATAAATACTAATTGGGTTCATCAATGGAAAATGATCATGTGATATTGTCAACCAGTGCTCCACCGTGAAACTGCTGTGTTTACCATTTTTACGAGCATTTAAAAAGGTCAAAGGCATCACAATAATCGGATTAATTTGCTCATAAAGTGCTCGGGTGTTGCAGATGTTTTCTTTTATTATGACAATTAATAACTGCAGAGTGTGAACCGGACAGGTCATATCAGCTTACTGTGAGAGGTTTCTGTGTGTTATTTCTAAACATGCAGTAGGTGTGTTCTCAGTAGTTGTTGTGTTTCCTAGCGTCAATGTACTCCTTGTAATTAAAGGTATGTTTTTGTATTTTTCAAGACAACAATCCTATTTAAAGAACACATTCTACAACATATAATACAGATTAGATTAAACATAATAATCCACTACATCCACAGATGTAGTGGAGCTCAAATTGTTAACAGAGCTGGTGTTGAGAAGCAGACAATTAGTAACATTAACTGTAAAATAAACATCCAGTGTGCAATTCCTGAACCCTCATATTGACATAATTAAAAAAGCAAACAGTATTTCCCTCCACTCATTATGGTGTGCTGCTCTAAGACTTTCAGTTTCAGCCCCAATGTGCCCCCACCCCTCCGTGAAACATCACTGGGGGCGCCACTGCTGGACTTTATTTCATTAATTCACTTGTGATATGTTAAATGAAGTTGACATACTTTCATTTGGTCTTCGAAATGGACAAAACAAGCTCTTTGTTTGTGGATGTAGCAATGGCCCCTGCTCTCAATTTTGCCCCCCCCCCACCCCCCAGCACCCGCTAATTCAGCCGTGTCCCAGAATCACCCCCTGGCCCCGCCCACCAGCCTCGGTTGCCACAACCACCGACACCCACAGCATTCATGCTCCACTTTCTGAACCCGACAAAATGCTGGCAGAGTCTGGCTTAAGGACTGTTGTTTACTGATGTTGATGAATGATAACAATTGACTGTAATTATTTAGTGATAATGTATGCATGGCACTGCTGTTGGTGTTGTGGTCTCTCCTCAAGAGAAAAGCACATTCAGACGACCAAACTGATGTTAGGCTACAATTTGTTTTCGTGTTATTTTGTTATTTCGTAAATGAGATGTTTTATTTATTCAGATGCTTTTTGGACCGCGAAACACATTTGAAAACAGTTTAATGCCAACTTTAAATCTCACAGTGCGGATGAATCAAATTCCATTTCACTCGTATCACCGATAACCTCCATCACAGGCGCCATTTACCGGCATGAGATTTCATCATCCGAATATGACCGCCCCCAGTGTGGCACTCACTCTCCTGTCGGGAGGATCTCAAGGGGAGTAAATTCCTTACAGGAGTCTGCAGGGTATCATAATTTAACTCCATATAAATTGCATCGCCGGACCTTCTACCATTACATCAGATGAAAGTCAAGGAGGAATACCTCGAGTTACCTCGCTTTCAAGTCCTTTTATATGCATCATTAGAAGATGAATAATGGGACTCTTGATAAAATTACAGTATATCTCAGAGGAAGGTGGCGTGTAGATGGATGTGCAAAAGAACTCTCGAGGTTCTGCTGTATCCATTCTGCCACACTTCACTTTTCACCGCCATTCAACCCCAACATGCACGACATTCCTTTATTTCTTAGCATGGTGCTGATGGGAATTACTGCAGGGTGTGTCGTACTGGAGCAGCACAAGCACACGTGAAAAACCTCAATTATACAGCACACTACACACTATATTAACACATAATGGGTGGCACTAAACACAACTCCACTGGCTATTGAGTGGGGCAAAGTGCTAGGGTAAGCAAAGTTCACCATTCGATTGGCGTGTTTTATGTGTTACAGGAAGAGAGGCAACACTTATTTAAAGACTCGGGGGGGACATTTGTCGGCATGGTGGAACCAAGTGTGTGTTTTCAGCAGTTATTTAATCCTACAGTTTGCCCCAGTCTGAACATGAATGCCACCTCCTGGAGACTTCACTGGTAAATAGCAGCCTGTTCATGCGTTGTGCCTCAGACTGCATGGAGTTATGACCCGTTACATACACATGCGAGTCAAGTGGTGCATTCTTTAGCTGTGTTTTCACTCACTATCTATGAAGATGACCTGAAGGGGGGGGGGGGGGGGGGTATTCACTGTTGGGGTTCATTCCACAGCCCATGAAAGAAGATGTCACAACATGGGAGTAAAGCCTTTTTAGAGGAGGCTTTAAGGAGAGAAATGCGACGCAGGTGACGGCATTGACGCACATTGACGCTAAAGTTAAGCCACGTCTTTTTTTCTTTCTTTCTTTCTTTTGGACGTTTTCCGCAGAGTCCTATTCGCTCAACTCTCGGAGACCCGGGTCTCCCGTGTGTCCGCTCGCTCCCGGTGATCAAACCGGGGGGGGGGAAGAAGTGACACAACTTGATTTAAAAAGAAAAGAAACGTCAACGCCGTCGACACATTAGAGTGTGGGCGACCCTCTTTAATTGAAACACTAAGGCCTAGAGCCCACGTGTCTTCTAACGCAGCCGCATCACCATGTTTTATATCGGAAGCGTCCCGACAGAGAACCCCGACAAGTACATCCACACCCCCCACCCACCCCCCGAACCGGTGAGGCCACATGAGGTGAACACATACACAGCATGGGGCGGGAGGAGGGGGGGGGGGGGGGTGAGATCCCCTGGTATCTCACGTCCTATCGTTTATATCAGCCCACTTGTGTTCTGAGTAACTGCACTTCAGTGCAACACGAGTGGCCCGCTGCACCTCACGTGCCCCCCTACCCCCCCCCCCCCCCCGACGCGCCCCCCACCCCCCTTTACACCCTACAGTGCCAAAACAGAAAGAAAAATAAAACATGCGGGCGATTAAAGAGTGCGCTTTACCTTGCTTCGAGGGGCCACAGAACAGCGAGAGGAGACAGAACAGCCAGATTGTGCTCTCCACCGCCATGTACAGCCCTTTTGATTTCCCACCAGCGGGGCAGCAGCACACGTCCACGGCCGGCTATTCCCTCACAGCCACATGCATACGCTGGAATCCGTTGTTGTCTCCGCCGGTGCGTAACGGAGTCCGTCCGCGCGGATGTCCCCCTCTCTCCGGTAAACCGTCCTCTGGCTTCCCTAATGGGCTCGCTTTAGTCGGGGGAGAGCCGTCGTCTCTCGGCGCTTCAACGCCATGTTGCGAGAAAAGTGTGTGTGTGTGCGCGTGTGTGTGTGTGTGTGTGTTAGCTGCTAGTGTACTCTCTCTCTCTTTCTCTCTCTCCCTCTCGTACACACACGCGCGCGCGCACACCCAAATACGCGTGAATGTGCACACACGCATGTTCACAAGACACTGGCTGGCTAGTCATCGGAGTCCTGAAAAGCTGTCGGTGATTTCCAACACCCCCCCCCCCCCATCTGCCTCTTTATGTCCAACTCCATGCTTTTTGCACAGAGGTTCGGGACAATCCACGTGAAGCGAACGCGTCTGCAGAAACACTTTTTTTTAATACCAAATATGTAAAACAAAATAAACAGATTGGACCCCAGGCGCTCTCTTTCTGTCTGTATGGAGCGATCAATTCGTCAGGGATCCCACGCGAGAGTGTGGAGAATGCTCCGGCTTGCCAGTTATCCGTAATGACTGCAAATGTGTTTTTCCTTGCGTGAGCCCAATGTTGCAGACACGGGATGTTTTTAATGAGCTCTCACCGCACACACGCTGCAGCGAAAAGCCTCTCATCCTGAAACGGCTACACCCATTCATTCACACGGTTTAGTCAAGATAACCGTTTTATGTGTGTGCGTGTGTGTAAAAGGTGGAGAGAGAGAGAGAGGGGTGGGGGGGCACGCACCTTTGTTTATACACATGCACAGACTGCATGAATATTTGTGTAATAAAGCGGGTCTTGGTTTGAAAAAAAGAAGAGTTGGGGAGACACATGTGTTCCCTGAGCAAAAAAAAAACAGGCAAAATGAGGAGGAGGTGGGAAAAGAGGGTTTGGGGGGCAGGGGTGGGCGGGGGGGGGCATCCCAATCAATCAACCAGCTCGCGGCCTGCACTGAGTGCTGACGGACCCAGTGACTTTTGCACATAGCGGGGGCCAGCTGGCGCCCAGCCTTCCCAGAGCAGACAAAGACTCCCCTCGAGCAGCACTGCTGCACTCAGCATCACTGACACCAGCAGCACGTTCTACAACAAGCAGGAGAGGAGAAACCCACAAGCCTTAACCAGTCCAATATGGCAAAAGAGTGGCCATATATATTAATCTAGAAAATATATCTGAGCTTGGAATGACAAAAAAACATTGTTTATTTCAAGTTTCAAACTGGGATTTTTTTTCAAATGGGTTTACAATATGCAGGAGTAGGATACTGCTGTATACAGCTAATCGTAAAAGTCAGTAATGCAGGGGTTCCCTTTTGTAATACTATCTTGTCCGCCCCGATTTCTCATCTCTGCGTTTTCATTGAATGGTGCAATGAGAATGATTTGAGCTGATGAAATGAAATGGGATGGATGCATTTTCCGAGTGTCTGATTAAAGCAAATGTCCGGCCCATCGGATTATGTGATTGCATTGGAAAACTATTAGCATTGCTGTGTCCTCTGTGATTGTGGTCAAGTTGTAATTTCCCTGCTCATCTTTTTTTTTTTCCTCCCCCGCTCCCTGCTCGAAAATCCCTGTAAAAAAAATGTCCATGATCTAAATGCAAAAATATATAATAAATAACATCAGTTCAGCTTTGTTATAGAATGTCGACACCATTTACCCATCCATCACACTCGTGTGTATGTGTGTGCTGCTCTACAATATAGTTAAAATACAAAGTGTCCCCTAAAACACAATTTCACTGAACATGCTGCATGCAACAGTCAAATCCCCAAGATTGGCTCTGTGATGTCAACGTTGGTCTCTGATAACTATACTTAAAGCAATTTGTTTAAAAAAAAAAATGACCCAATATACACTCACCGGCCACTTTATTAGGTACCCCATGCTAGTAACGGGTTGGACCCCCTTTTGCCTTCAGAACTGCCTCAATTCTTCGTGGCATAGATTCAACAAGGTGCTGGAAGCATTCCTCAGGGAGTTTGGTCCATATTGACATGATGGCATCACACAGTTGCCGCAGATTTGTCGGCTGCACATCCATGATGCGAATCTCCCGTTCCACCACATCCCAAAGATGCTCTATTGGATTGAGATCTGGTGATTGTGGAGGCCATTTGAGTACAGCGAACTCATTGTCATGTTCAAGAAACCAGTCTGAGATGATTCCAGCTTTATGACATGGCGCATTATCCTGCTGAAAGTAGCCATCAGAAGTTGGGTACATTGTGGTCATAATGGGATGGACATGGTCAGCAACAATACTCAGGTAGGCTGTGGCGTTGCAACGATGCTCAATTGGTACCAAGGGGCCCAAAGAGTGCCAAGAAAATATTCCCCACACCATGACACCACCACCACCAGCCTGAACCGTTGATACAAGGCAGGATGGATCCATGCTTTCATGTTGTAGACGCCAAATTCTGACCCTACCATCCGAATGTCGCAGCAGAAATCGAGACTCATCAGACCAGGCAACGTTTTCCCAATCTTCTATTGTCCAATTTCGATGAGCTTGTGCAAATTGTAGCCTCAGTTTCCTGTTCTTAGCTGAAAGGAGTGGCACCCGGTGTGGTCTTCTGCTGCTGTAGCCCATCTGCCTCAAAGTTCGACGTACTGTGCGTTCAGAGATGCTCTTATGCCCACCTTGGTTGTAACGGGTGGTTATTTGAGTAACTGTTGCCCTTCTATCAGCTCGAACCAGTCTGGCCATTCTCCTCTGACCTCTGGCATCAACAAGGCATTTCCGCCCACAGAACTGCCGCTCACTGGATGTTTTTTCTTTTTCGGACAATTCTCTGTAAACCCTAGAGATGGTTGTGCGTGAAAATCCCAGTAGATTAGCAGTTTCTGAAATACTCAGACCAGCCCTTCTGGCACCAACAATCATGCCACGTTCAAAGTCACTCAAATCACCTTTCTTCCCCATACTGATGCTCGGTTTGAACTGCAGGAGATTGTCTTGACAATGTCTACATGCCTAAATGCACTGAGTTGCCGCCATGTGATTGGCTGCTTAGAAATTAAGTGTTAACGAGCAGTTGGAAAGGTGTACCTAATAGAGTGGCCGGTGAGTGTATTTTCAACAGGAACCGCTCAAAGACGGAAATCCAGGACACCCGACAATAAAGCAGGCGAAGTGTGGAGAAAAAATATTTACACATTTGATGCGACCAATTAGGAGAGTTAACACGTCTGTCTTGAGTCAAACAATACGTTTTAGTGTTATCTCCTGGCAGTAAACGGTACATTGGTGTTGCTGTTTTTCTTTAAAAAATGGGCTTTTATATTGTAATTGGTTGGCCAGCAGCCGGGCAACATTGTGTCGAGATGGTTATCTACTCGCCCCGTGGTTACACTCTCTTGAGTCATTTTGATACTCCCTCTGCCAAATCTGTTGTGCGGATGGCTGCACACAACATTGATTTAGTTAATATTGGGAGAGAAAGTCCTCCTCAGTTGCCCTTCCTGGAGTGTTACTATTTTTCAATGAGAAAGTTTTTATGTCCGGGAGGCTTTTCTCGTCGGAATCGAGAGTCTTAGGACAGAGAGTGTTGAATACAGATTGTAAAGCCCTTGAGGTGAATTTGTAATATTGGGCTATATAAATAAAACTCGCTTGGCTTGCCTTGACCCTTCCGCGCTGTAGGTCCTGGCCAACGATCGCGCTGCGTTCAATATCAGCCTGGAAGCACCGTTTTACCAAATCCTCATAGTTGGTAAGCCTAATCTCAAAAGCAAGCCAAAGTTTGCAATCTTTCCCGGGGGGCTTTTAGCTCCAAAATGGCAACTTGCCTGGAGGATCAAGACATGACAATCATTTTCAGGTCTCAAAGTAGTGACTGTCAAGTGCTGACTGAACTTGATCTGTTTCTCCAAATCCGTCGTCGGCTTTAGGATGCCCAAGTCCTGCAATGGAAGGCCTGGTTTGAGAGGCGGAACTGCTCGTTTCTTTCAACTCTGGTGCCGATGGTTTCTGTAGTTGTTGTATACCTTCAGGACTTGGCCATGACACCGAGGGAACCCCCCTTCGATTCCCCTTGCGGCAGCAACTCAGAATATACCCTGAAGATCCCTCAAGTTCTTCAGTTGAAGGTCCAAGTAACTTGATGCATCGGGGGTCTGTTTTGCACCGCTCAGACTACCTCTCCAGCATGTTGTCCCACAAGGCACCACGCTGAACAACCATCTCGCATGACCTCTACTCCTCTGCTGCTGCTCTCACCTCGCCCGGAAGCAGGCAGTGCTCATCCTTCTCTTTGGGAGTGTCGATCAGGAGAGGTTGAAAACATTCCAGCCCTCCATCCGCCTCTAGCCACAACTCTCAGCAGCTGAGAACCCATTTCCCCTATTTAGAGCCTGAACTGGTGAAACTGCCGCACCATGAGTAGGACGGCATGCTGGTCCATTGATCTCAGCCAACGCTCCTATTCGACACAGGTAGAAACGATGAATAAAGCGTCCCTCATTTGGTTATCACCAATATGCTTTACCAGCTTTTTTGTGATGGGGTGGATGGTAATGCTCCGATGTTAAAACAGGTTTTTCATCCATCTCTCCTCTCTACAGCAATTTAGACTCACTAGCCCACTCACTGTTTGTCTAACCCTTGCATACAGTAATGACTCTCTGGGGACTATGCACTCTGTAATTATCCCCATTTTAATCCTTTGAAAGCCTGCAAGATGTTGCTGCTCCAGAGGAGAACTTAACCCCGAAGTTGTTTTTAATAGTTGTGGCAAAGGCGTTTCTGGTTCTGCTGGGTCAAATCTTGACCATAGTGGTGGATCAACTTGAGCTTCTGCTAGCGGAAAATTTGAACATCCAAAATTAGTGTTTTGTTCAACAAAAGCGTCTGAACTACTACTTTAAACAGACTAAACAACATTTTGTTCCTTTTTTAAATGAATGTATCGGGGCACATCATTTTATCAGTGTTTGCACTGATAACACAATGACATTAATAGTTCAAATCCTTTCCAGCTAATAGCACATTAAGTGGGCTGTCTCATGATGATAAACACACAGTTATTGGTCATTACCGCCATTGTAAATGAACACATATGCTTAGTGATACATTACAACCATTTCCCTAAGACGCAAAGCAACATATATGTTGGATGATTAGATGAGTGTATTTTGCTGTGGATGTGTAAAGAAATGTATATGAATGATGTCATTATAAGATTCATTAGTGTATGTTTTGCAGGGATTTTAAGTGTTCTCATGCCAAGGCAATACATATATCCTTTATGTGTTGAATATGTGATTTCAAATTAGAATTAAGAAATTGGTTTATGATTGTGTGTTTTTGTGCCATATCAAGGAGTTGGAAAGCAGCATTTTACTGACTTTTATTAAAAGCATCCTTACAGTGTGGGATTCCACTGCCTAATTCCGTGCTGGATTATATAGAACCCATTGTGGCGCTCACCTAATTACACCCACAAGGAAATATGCAAATGACGATTAGCTGCATTCCTGTTTCTTTTGTTTCAATTCAGACTATCCACCAGGGAAGCTTTCCATTTTATAAGTAAGAAAAATATCCTGTTTTCTGATATATTCTTTAATCAGATTCATTTTTTCATGTCAGCTAAAATAAGTTGTTGTTTTTATTTGAAAACAACGCCCAAATAAGTCATTTGTTGCCTCTTTGTTTGTTTCTTTGACTCTCGGCCAACAAGCGGTCTGTGAATTTGAATTCTTAGTACAGTTGCCTCTGTAGTGACTGTCTTTGATCTTCCCCAAGGTCAGAGACAAAGCTCCATCTGACAGCAGAGCGCCTCCTGCATCACTGAGGGACGGATGATACAGCGCCCCCAGCTGGAGACGCATGGAAGTCGCCACAGAAGGTTCAGATACAAGCATGCATCATTCATCTCCACAGTACAAAGGCAGCAACAGTGACCTGAATACTGAGCAAACAGAGTGTGTATTGGCAGATGTTCTCTAAATTCTGAGGAAAAAATGGTGTTTTACTTTAACTTTCTTTTTCTTTTGCTCAGCGGGTAAACCCAATCTTGCTATAAATTTTTAAAAAAGCATAAAAATACCATATCTGGGCTCCATATGCATCTGGGTTTAATCACTTATGTGAAATGTTTAGTCAACAAACACCGTCTGCCACGGTCCAGGGTCCATGTTTGAATATGTAAATGAGGTGGGTGTATAATTACTTCGCCACAATGTCATTCCACCTCCCTCCACTGGAGGGGTGCCCTCCACATGCTTGGTCTGCAGGAAAGCGTCTCCATAGAAACCAAGACAACGGTGGCACATGGGCTCAGAGGACGATTTGGCAAATGTGGTTTTCTTTTGGGGGATAATGACACTGCGGTGCACTGGTGCTGTGCCACAATTGAGAACATCAAGCAGGGGTTTAGAGTGTTGCACATTTTTTCTCATTTGAAATGCATTAATACAACTTATGAAGAAGATAAATACTCTGCTCGAAATGCAAAACAAGTAAACTAACGTCAGTCGGTGTGTTTGTGTGGTGTTGTAACCCTAGATTTAACTGACTTCTTAAATCTTCTTCTTAAAACAGTAATAGGATAAGATTTAACGTGATCATGAACATAGATCCTTAGCAAATAATAAACGTACTCAGTTGAATAATTTATGGATTATTTGTGGTTTAACAAGTGAGGGAGGACATAAAAAATGTGCACTTTTGCTTTTAATTTTCACAGCCAAAGTAAATGTTTTACACAAAAGTAATGAAAATACACTATCCCTCCAATGTTGATGCCAATGTGTCAGACCCATCGCTTATTCTCCATTTTATTTTTCCCTTCTAAACATTGCCCCCCCAACCCCTCTCATTCCCTCACTGTTTTATGGAATACTTAATATGCCTTCTGTCTACATGCCATCTAGGAATATGACAATGTACACAGAATGGAAGACCCAGAAAAGACTCATTGTTTTGCATCAAAAAACAACAATGACAGTGCTCAGGAAATTGTAACAACATGCGCTGACTTTAGGTGTGTTGGGAAAGCGCACAGGAAAATGTGACTTTACAATTCTAAAATTTGCAGAGTGAAGGATTGTTGTTGAGCTGAAATGGGAGGGGAACGACAGGCCTTATATCTAATGCCCATATAATAGTGACCTTAAAACAGCCTGCCAGATGTAATGTAAATACCACCAGAGTGAGGAGAGAGAAAACAAGGGATCTGGAGTGACAATGTGAGGTAAGGTCATTTTTACCATCTAAACCCATGAGCGGATATTTGATGGATATTTAAAAAAAATGTTTTTAAAAGAATATTGTTGTAGTGACAAAACTTACTAAAGAATACGTTGCACTGCTGAATTTCATATGGGACGGGATTAGATGATCTGCATTATAAAAACTGAACCTGATGCAAAGCTATACCTCATGAATAAACAATCAGGGTTAGTCAATATCTAAAACACAATACTGATTTGCAACTCCGCAACGCATTAACTCCCAGCTTTCACACTCATTTAACCACTGTATTCATCACTCATTCCTAATGAATGAAAAAATAACTCTGGACACCCTGGATCCGTACAGTAACCTGTAATCTTAGTGAATATTTTGTAAAATAAAGTGGCATTATAGAAATAAAAAAATTCATATAGAAAAGATTAGGACAGTACTCCAATTGTACTTTTTAATAATGCTGCAAGCAAATGTTGGGAACACACCCAAAGTCAGCGCATGTTGTGACAATTTCCTGACCACTGTCATTGTCGTTTTTCATAATTTACACTAAGGATCCAGCACCCATGTGTTCAAGTTTTAAACATAAATTGAGTTTGTTGTGCCCTAATTAATATTAAAAGTGAAAGAAATGGACCCTAAATTGGAAGGCGGACGGCTAAATCGGTGATTGATCAAAATGAAAGTAAAGTGATATACTTTCAGGCTACACATCATTATATGAAGTATGTATTGATGGCAATACTTGTTTATATAAGTACATTTTAAATGCATGCCTTACTCTTTCTTCACAGTGGTATTGCTATTCTTCTTAAGTAAATCATGCAAATACCTTCTTCACCACTGGTTGTATGTACGCTCGTCAAACTAGCCACTTACTTTTTCAACTATGATACTTGTGATTTTCAACTAGAATTATACTCTAAATTCTGTTGATGAACATACGCCTTCTTAAGAAACCCAAGTATGCCAACAATCACTGGTGTGACAGGGCTTTAGGGGAAGAACCAACAACGCCACCTGGGAACTTACACCCCAAGAAATACAACTTTAGATACCCAAGGCACGCAAACACGTTACTGTGGGTTAGGCAGAGATGCTTGTTTGATTTATTTTTTTTATTAGAGAAAACAATAAAACCAAGATAGGTGCAAATCACTAAAGCAGGGGGTTAAGATGATAAACACCAGGTAAGTTGAACACAGCAAACAAAACAACTGAGGAAAACAGCAAAAAGTAAACCGAAGAAAACACAAAATTCCAAAATATAAAAGTGGCAAAACAGCAGCAGGACCAAAGGGGGAGGCTTAGTGTTAGTATACAGAATTTAAGACATACAATTTAACACCAACACACAACACAACATGCAACCAAACATACCTGTACAGCACAAGGGGGACTGAGGCCATGACGGCAGGTGCTTTTTAAGGCCTGCCACTAATTGGCCGTTTGGTTGCGGAGGAGCCAGCCGAAAGGCTCCTTTCCCAACCCCACCACACTGGCAAGAGATTCCCCGTCTCTCCCTGCAGCGAAGCAAGAACCCGGGGGTCAACTTAGGTCAAGTCTTGGGTTCTAACCAAGTAAGGTGCGGCATGGCTGCGTTTTATCAATGCAATGGGAATTATAGCCTACTATTTAATAATTAAAAAAAGACATGTAATGTAATCAACCAGACTTATTTCTACCTCTCATATTCCGCCGGTGGACCGGCTTCAGCACCATGGACAGAGAGCTGCACGATGATTGGCTCAAAAAAACCCACAACGTCAAGGATTAGGGTAATCTGCCTAGTAATCTGCATTGCCGCGCGATGATTGGTGGAAGGTCAGGATTTAGGAATTATTTGCCTTGGTCAATAGGGGTGAAAGCATTATAATGGTCTGTTAGATTGCTCGCAAATATCGTCCGATCGACAGTCCCGCGCTTTCCCCCCACGCAGCTGCATCTTCAGACCGAGAAGCAGTTTTCTTTGGAAGGAGGTAAGAAGATTACGTGTCCTGTGGAATCCGTAATTCCTCACCGCGTTGATCAGCTCTCTGTCCAGAAATACGCGAGTTGGCGATTGGTCGCAACCACCGTGTGCGAACGGTCTCCCCCCGGGGTTTGCGGGTTTTTTTTCTGATTATGGCCCGGAGGAGGCTCACATATTAAATCCCCCGGGGAAACGCGTGGACGGCGACGCTTACTTACAGCGTGCTCCGTGTTTCTTTGAATGGCTCAACGCCCCCACACCTTTTGGGACATGCAAAGTCAATCGGGTTACGTCTCGAGCTCGTATGTCTTTACTCTCTCTCTCTCTCTCTACCTCACCTGGTTTCCACAAAAGTTAATTAGAAATCACCTACTAAGCGGCCAGATATTATGAGGTAGAAATGTGACAAATCAGCTCCTCATCAACACGCGGGTGATGAGCAATATTTGAAGCCAGACCCCGACCCCCAGGGGCCCGCTGCTAAATTCTGCTGAGAGGGGGTCCTACCCGGTACAACCCTCACTACTGTTTGCTCCACACGTCCGTCCGTTCGAGAGCGGAATGAGTTGGAACTTATAGGTAACAAAAGCTTTTGTGAAAGTAACCTTCAGGAGCAGACCCTTTAGGATTTAAGGTTTTCTGGGTTTAACAAAGGCGAGATAAATAAGTCAGTACCAACCACTAGGTCCTAATATCCCCTTTCTTCAGACTGAAGGCACTGAGGGAGGAGTAACTCTAACCAGCGGACTCCAAACCTTATCCACATGGAAGGTCAGAGATTAAAAAGCAAAGCATCACCATCCCCAAGCTGCTATGTCTAATTGTCTAACTGGAATTATTTGTCTCAGAGCCCAACTTCCCCCCGCTGCCGGGATTCATTCCACTGAAGCCTTGCTTCTACCAGGACTTTGATGAGATCCCCGAACACCACCGCAGCATGTGCAAGAAAATGTACCACCTGTGGATACGTAAGTGCATGCTTAGGGTGATGTCCCTTCCCTAGTCCCTATGTAGTCCCTACATCAGGCTACAATACATGAACGTTGGACCTTAAATTTCCCCAATGAAACTTTATTAAACTGACTTTTTAATGCCTAACTCTCCAATAACACAGATGCCAGGATTTCCCGGGAGTTTCCATAAACTGTGTTCACCTCTGTGGTTAATAAGAACTATGTAACAGAAGGGCAACGGTTTTACGAGGGTTGCTTTGGTCCAAAAATATATTCAATCTATTGGCTGTGACTTTGTTATTCTGACTGGTTTATTTGCTAATGAGTCATAGCGCTGACCAGATGGCCTTGGTTTGGGCAGAGCAGTTAACATTGAGATTGTGTTAGACAATTTCAGGCATCCGGAGGCACTTTCATCAAAGTTTATTACACTATAAACAAGCGGAACAATGATGTTTGTGATATTGCTCCGGTCCGGAAGCTCCCTGCCCGGGCATGAAGGCAGGCGCGGTAGAGTGCACGGAGCAACTCAAAGCTGCTGCAACATTTACGCATAGGTGCAGCTAAGAGTTGGCCCATGAGTCAATATACAGTGTAATGGAAACAAAGCGGAGAAGTCAAAGGCTCGACAAGGTTTTAGGTGCCTCTTCACTCCAATATGTGTTTGCGTTGCTTAGAAATGAGAACACCATCTTTTTTTATTCATTTTAAATGATCATTTAGACACAGCATTTGACATGTTACTCTAAACGAGCGACTACATTTTTCTCTCTCTGCAGGTATCGTCTTATATAGTAAACGATAAACATAAGCAGGTATTCAAACTCCCAGTCTGCTTTTGCATGTCTTTTTAATCTCTTTTCCTACACCAATTTTCTGTATGCATGGCGTGCGCATTAATTTCATATTTGTATGTTAGTCAGCATGTCATTTTTTTTCTGAAAATAATTAGTATTACTTGTGTTCCTTAATCAGTGTCATGTTGCAGCTGTGTTTGGCATTATAATCCTCTTGTAAACCAAAATGTAAAGCTGATTTCCTTCTTTGCTCGTTTAGAAAAGATAGATAGGACAAATGCACGGAGCTACAATTAAAACCAAGTGCATCTTAAGCGGGGAGCACTGTAGCCTCGTAGCATTACTCACAATTAATAGAGAATGAGGCCCAAAGAAGTACTCAAGGAAATTTTGCTCTCATATCCTCAAATCCACATATCGACACTTTTCGGCATGTTCATGCCTGCCTAATGAATTGAGCAGTGTGTAACAGTGTTGTGGTCTTTCAGTGAATACCGCTACTCTCGCTGTGAATCTCATCGGCTGCTTTGCTTGGATGTTTGGGGGCGGCGGCGTCACCAACTTTGGACTGGCTATCATCTGGCTAATCATGTTCACTCCCTGCTCTTATGTCTGCTGGTTCAGGGCCATCTACAAGGCCTTCAAGTGAGTCAAATATGAAGTAGTGACATTATATCAATATTGTCCAGGACTCCAGTGCTCACTCAGGAAAATGGGTTTCGTTGCTGAATGTTTCTGGCAAAACTGTAATAGCTGTTTAAAGTAAAAAGCAATACAAGGAATAGCTTTGATTATAAATGGCACATACGGCATAGTACTAATGTACTAATGTGTTACATTGCAATTTAAAGTTCTTGGGGATGAATTTAAAAGTTGCCTTGTGTATTGTTCCACACAACAGAGACAATAGCTGTTGTATAAAACATGATTTCTTTGACTTTCATTACAGGTGTGAGCACTGCAGTTATCATTGCTGAGTCTTATTCGTTGGGCTTTTGGTGGTTTATATATGAACATGCTAAAATAATTGGGAATTTAGTAAATCAGAGGACATTTCCTAAGAACTACCACTACCACATTCAAACATGCACTCAAGGGCAGTATCCAATAATTACTTTGTCTTATGAGCGTACGCGTTTTGAACGAAATCAGTTATGCCAAAGCAAGATCAACAGGGTTAGGAAACTTCCCACAACATTGTTTCAAATCTCATCAGTTGTTACATTTAGTGTTTTAATTGTCTCCTTCTTGACATGTTTTTGTGTAGCACAGTAGATGATGCACTGATGCTAAATTGTGGGTCTTCTCTCTAGTGAAGATTAAACCAGACCGTTGATTGAGCAGCTTGTGTATTCCTTGAGATAAGTCACGTTAAAGCCACATTGGAGGGAAGCCTGTCTGAACTCTCCTCATGGTGCAGAGTGGAATGACCCATAGCACAATGTGGGCTTTAAACCAAATGTATAACATTAATACAATATGTGCATACAATATTTGACGCAAATGTCCATAATTATTGATCACCTTTTCTCTTTTCTTTTCTTTTTTGCTTAGGAGCGACAGCTCCTTCAACTTCATGCAGTTCTTTTTTGTCTTCATGGCCCAAGTTGCCATCAGCATCATCCAAAGCATAGGCATCCCTGGATGGGGGGTATGGTGAGAATCAGAGAAATGCATTGCAAAAATCCCATTATTTTAATAGGATACGAGATTTAAAGTCAGATATTTTTCATGTTAATTTATGTTGAATCCTGACTTAAAAAGTGAAGTGAAGTGAGAAGGTATAGAGACTCATACATAGAGAGCCACCCAATCTAATGCCACTCAAATACCACAGTCATTGTTAAAGGTTAGCTATCGCCATGAGTGTTTATATTTCATTAATTAATTGTTATGCAACATTAAATATCAGAAGTTAAATCAAGCAACAAAATCTAGTAATGATTAAATGTTTTAAAGTCGAGCATTACGTCCTGTCAGGAGGGCTATATACATCCATATTTTAAAGACCGTGTGCGCTGCTTTCATTAACACGAGAGTGATGGAGCATCAGATATGGCCCTCATATAACTTTTATGATAGTCCTGAGAGGCTGTTAAAGCGATCCTCAAAATGTCACCTCGCTATGGCAGATGATCAGAAATTTCAAATTTCGACAGCCTCCACAAAGTTAGGAAATGTCACCATGTGCAAAAGGATATTCTTGTGGATGATCTATACAACTTTTAAACATTATATTGCAGTACCTAAAGTCCACAAAAAATGATAGCATTTAACATCCAGATGTTCAGTGGTGGTATCATGACGAGGAACAACATTCAATCCAATTACAGATCATTATGGTTCATGTTTTTCTTCATCATTTAAAAGTTTTATTCAAATTGTGTTGATTGTCATCTGTCTCTTTTTCAGCGGTTGGTTGGCTACCCTGTCCTTCTTCAGCTATAATATTTTCATTGCGCTCATCATGTTGGTCCCTACTATTATGTTTACTGCAGTGGCCTCACTGTCCTTCATTGCCCTCACTCGGGTAAGAATTAAAGTTGTGCATTTATTGAAAAGGAAATGTAGACAGAAAACTTCTTAAAATATGTTTTGTTATTACAACCTTTATGATGTATTTTGCCAAAATACAAAAATATTTCATTGTGGTTATGTTTAATAGAAATGAATAGAATGTTTCAAGGCTTTGTCTGTCCAGGATTTGTAACATGAACAAAGTTGGATTGTTAGGTTTATATTTATCAATGCCAGAATTTCTTTTAATCCTTTGCTGTTGTAAAAAAAAACCGCTTACCTTCCTCACGTCTATGCATGTAGATGATGACTTGTAAAAACCGCCTGGCTTACAGATCCATAATTTCTACCGTGGCAGTGGGGCCAGCATGTCCAAAGCTCAGGAGGAGTGGACCACGGGAGCCTGGAAAAGCCCTCACGTCCAAGCGGCGGCCCAGCAGGCCGCCATGGGGGCCGCCGCTGGGGCCATGCAGGATCAGTCCTCCAGCCCACAATATAACGACAACCAGATATAGCCTCTCAAAGAAATCAGTTATGCCAAAGCAAGATCAACAGGGTTAGGAAACTCCCCACAATATTGTTGATTATTATGTTAAAAACACTTTCATAACTCACCATTTCCATTGTTTAGGAAAAGTTACTGATGAAATAAAATTGTCAGCAATTTCATAATTTTAATAGCTCTTATATTTGTGGGTTTCTGGTTGTTGTCTTCCTGTATTAAAGGGCATATTGATTATTTGTAGTGTTTTATAAAATGTCATGTTTTCTTCCTGTTTGGGAGGTAACAATGGAATTAGTTTTGAATGTGTTACTTTAGTGGTAATGACAGTATTTTTTTTGCAATTTCTACAAAAGAAAGCAAACTGATTATTTTTGATGTACAATAACTTTTATTTTGATAAAGATTCATTCATTTAGTCATTTACAAATGCACTATTAGAATGATACATTGTTAGGTGGGTGTAGTTTGTATTGTATTTTGAATTCAAAGGTAAACCAAAGATTCTATGTATTCCTGTCCCTCTAGTTTAAATGATGCTACCTAACTTGAGCTCAGTAGTATTTCAGCATATTTCTATACGGTTTATTGATGGTTGCTGTGTAATCTTGAACAAAAGTTGGTCTGTGCCACAATAAGCAACAATATTATGTAAGATCTGAGCTAGAACAAAACAACAGAAAGTTCAGTTAGTTGATCAAGACTTTTTTTCTTGCTGACATCTGCTCTCATAACATCACTTATACTTCACATATGAAATATCTCAGGCGTAATGCCTCTATTAGAAACAAGTAGAAAAGATGTACAAGACCTGTGATGCAATTTTAAGAAAACTTTTCTCTTGCAGTGTAGGTATTTGACCACAGAGAGGCACTGATGGTTTTTAGTGTGAAATAAAAAGCTCCAACATTTACAGATTACCTTCATTCATCCTTCACAGATAATATTCTGTTTTTATGATGTTTCTTTTTTTTTTTTTTTTTACCTACGGTACCCTTACCTCTATTCTAATGTCACCACTTAATGCTTGACTTGATATCAGGGATTATTCACATAAAATCACAAAAAAGGGAGCTGCTAAATTGAAGACTCAAAGATTGAGCAGTTGAGATTAATAATGTTATTACTCTGCAGTTGGTCTTCATAGCAGCTCAAAATGCATCATCAAAATGTGATTTTGAATAGTTCCCAACTCACTGCAAATGGCACTGCAGCCATATTTAAATTAGAATAGCAGGCACACACTTTGCCTTCAGGTGGTAGTGTTGGTTCTCTAAAGTTGTCTCGTGTTCACACTGATTGTCCACAAGGGGCACTACATAACCTTTTTTCTTGTCAGTGATCTATTCATATGATCTGTACACATGCACGAGACATCGGAGATACAGTGATTGATACGATTTGCCTGATTAATATTTTGTTCATTAAAAATTTCTCTCTCCCATGACAGCATGATACCTCTGGCCATCACATATCTGACTCAAAATACACTTTAAATAGACAAATCTGTGGACCTCCTCTTCCCCACAGTCTGCCCCGTCCTGTGCTGTGAGAGTGATGGAATCACTCCATGGAGAATGGAATTAAATTATACAGCGATATACATACCCAGAGGACCAAACGGTAGCCACCAACAAACACTGTAATTGCTATAGACATGGAAATCTCTTGTGACAAGTGGTGACAGCAAAGACTTGTGCCTTCAGGTATATGTGACTTGCTGTCAACAACAGAATACAATCAATGATTCGTAACGAATCCAGACTGCACAGATCTGCACATTTTTAAATTAAATTATGTCTACTTGTAAAACATGGGTGTAAAACAATAAACTGCATGCCGCTCATCTTTTAAATCTGGCTGGAACAATAATGAAGATCTGATAATGTGTAATATGATCCTTTATTACCCACACGTGTTTTGGGTGTGCTGCACTGGCTTGTTTTTGACCCAGCATTTTTTGTGTTAGGGTTCAGAAGAAAGCAAAAGTCACACCACACTGTCTGCTGTTTCACTTGTGCTATGTAATAAC
The DNA here is from genome assembly GCF_949316345.1 of Pungitius pungitius. Lineage (NCBI taxonomy): Eukaryota > Metazoa > Chordata > Actinopteri > Perciformes > Gasterosteidae > Pungitius > Pungitius pungitius. The sequence goes on from NC_084903.1 coordinate 18,359,754, forward strand.
GCTTTTAGTTTTGTCTTAGCGCACTTTTCGTAAACTTTGATCTCGCTGGCATCCGACAGCTGTTACGCATCTTTTACTCAGACATTTTGTAAGCTGAACCAAACAGCCATACTGGGGCAATTAGCATGTTAGCGCATTTGAGTGCGCAGCACCTTTTAGCTCACAATACTCCAATTACAAATGATAGCCAAGTCCCGTCCTTCAGCGCTGTTTCGGAAGCCTAGGCCCATCCTCTAGTGACCCACCAGGTAAAGATTTTTAGCTGTTGGTGTTGTTATGCTGTTAGCCGCGAGCTATTGAGAGCCCTTTGGAGGCTATCGGCTATGAATTTGGATAATTAGCATCTTTAAAGTTTGAGCAGTCAACTTTGTAGAAACAAGTGAGAGTAAAAAAAAAATGTCCCTGCCCCTCCCTCCCAAGCTACTTAAACAAAACACATGAACTCGCAGTGCCAGACTACTGCTGGAGGGCGAGTCCACGATTGAGTGTTGGGGACAGGAGCTGTCATTGCTGCCAGGAGGTAAAGAGAATTTCAACAAATATCAGCATAAATGCTTCTAAAATAAAAACGCCTGTCCTAGTTTTAATGTAACATTTACACCGGTAAGAATGATCTGATACACCACTCCTCCTCATTATAGCTTAACAGGAGAGAACAGTGAGGTTAGAGGAAGAAGGAGGTGAAGTCCACATAAAGGGCACAGTATGACCTAAAGTGGCCAGAGCACAGAGGCCCTTTGTTACGTTTCTCAGGGGGAGATGGAGATAGAGTGCCCTTTCAGGCTGTTAAACACACACACCTTACCATCTGGACAAAGCTACACAGACATAAGTTCATGCTCTCACAAAGGCACGTATTTATGCTTGTGTATCACACCCAGATAGACCTACACATGTGCACATGAACCTGGGGGCCCACCCCCCTCTCAACATGTATCCTATAAAACTCCCAGACTTCCCGTGGATGATGTGCAACAGAGTTGGGCTGAGGAAAGAGGCAAGGTGGGAAGAGCTCTATGCCAAACACAGTCATTCAAATCCTGTTCAAACTTTGCTCTGGAGTAGGGGAGGAAAAGTTGAATAAGACTAATGGTGAGCTCATGATCTGAACCAACCATCCATCCATCCATCCATCCATCCATCTTCAACCGCTTATCCGGGGTCGGATCACGGGGGCAACAGCTCCAGCAGGGGACCCCAAACTTCCCTTTCCCGGGCCACATCTACCAACTCTGACTGGGGGATCCCAAGGCGTTCCCAGGCCAGTGCAGAAATCCGCTGCCCCCCAAACTGTAGACCCTCCTTCCCCCGACTACGCCTCAATATCCTGTCCATGAAAACCACAAACAAGATTGGTGATAAGGCGCAGCCCTGGCGAAAGCCAACCCCCCCAACTCCGACTTGCTGCCAAGCCCCCGAACACAGCTCTCGCTTTGGGGCGTACAGGGATTGGATGGCAGGGAAGTAAGGACCCTCTCACCCCATACTCCCGCATCACCTCCCACATTTGCTCTCGGGGGACGCGGTCATACGCCTTCTCCAGATCCACAAAACACATGTAGACTGGGTGAGCATACTCCCAGGGCCCCTCCAAGATTTATGAAAAAGTAAAGAGCTGGTCCGTCGTTCCACAACCAGGACGAAAACCGCATTGCTCCTCTTCAATCCTTGGTTCGACTATCGGACGAACCCTCCTTTCCAGCACCTTGGAGTAGACTCTACCAGGTAGGCTGAGTAGTGTGATACCCCTGTAATTGGCACACACTCTCTGGTCCCCCTTTTTGAAGAGAGGTACCACCACCCCGGTCTGCCACTCTTTTGGCACTGTCCCAGACTTCCACGCAATGTTGAAGAGGCGTGTCATCCAAGACAACCCTTCAACACCCATTGCTTTTAGCATCTCTGGACGAATCTCATCAATCCCCGGGGCATTGCCACTGCGGAGTTGTTTGACTACCTCAGTGACCTCCACCAGGCAAATTGACAAAAATTCCTCCTCCCCCTCATGATCTGAACCAAATATTCTAATTGAGTTAAGCGATTTACAAGTAACGAATGGAATCAATGTCTCATAGTCGAGTCATTTACCTCTGCCCCAGTGAATGCGCATCCACTGCCTGAGGTTTTGCACATCAAGCAGTTAATGATCAAGATGGCTTAGAATAGAATAAAAACTAAAAGAGAGAGACAAATAATGATGTTCATAATTGTTTTTAGAATCACCCATTTGCTTCACTGAAAGTGGTTTCTGTTAATTGAAGCCCTTAAAGCTGGTGACCCAAAAAAGCCTTGTTTTTGTGCAATCACACTGCAAGACGTCATTAGTAACATAATCAAATCATTTTACTAAGACAATCAAAAGTTTGCTGTGACTTGAATTAGTCAAATGTCAGACTGATGAAAGGTTGACACGTGTTAATGGAAGATGCTAAATTATATATATTATAATGTTATTATATAAAAATATAATTCAACTTTGAATCATGTTTCATTGTATCACAGTACATATGGACATCGCACTTAAAGTCTAGTCCGGGATGCACGTATGCATACTACTGAAGTTTGACCAAGAATAGTAAAATGCATGGTTACACAGTGAAAATATGGATACTTTTAACCCAAAAGAAACCATTTCCAAATGTTGGAAGACAAATAGATACAGTACATGAAAAGATGGATGGCACTTTATGAGAATCAGTCATTATTAGTCCAAAACTCAAAATAATGTGTTTTTTGGTGTTGTCCAAATAAGGGTGTAGTCCGAGCTGACTCTGATATTTGTATTGACACTCCCAAAAGCATCATCCAGCAAAAAAATGAACAAAGGAAAACCCCCACACCCAAGATTGTCTTTACACGTCCACAATGAGAGGAGTCAGAGCATCCAGCCAGCGACTAAGGAGGGGTCACCCAGCTGTCTGGAGCATGTTAGTCAGCCACAGCGAGGGAGCATAGTGCTGCTGCTGCCACCGGCTTGTGAATCACAGATCTGATGATGGAAGTGGTCCCCCTGACAACACACGAAGTGGCCACAGTGCAGGTTGAAGACGGAGTCTGGAGAAATATGGGCCTGTCAGAGTGGCCTTTGCACAGTGATGCCGTCACTCCCCGTGACTGACTTCATCATTGACACTCCCCATGGAACCAGTTGAGGAGCGGGTGGGTGGGTGGTTGAGGGGCTTTTTGCAGGGATCCTATTAAGACTGGAAGCCTATTTTCCCTTACACAAGATCTCATCATTTCTTCCAATTGCTTGGAACTATAAACACGGATATCCCAACTTCAATTTCTGCCTTTCAAGGAAGGAAGGCCTTAATGAGAATTTATTGCCCTGTTGGTGCAACCGTGCGGACTCTTAGGGATACTGAAGGAATCATCCATTTGCATTCACTTTAAAATTGATGAAAGTGAGCAAACTAAGCTGTAGGAGAGGCTTTTTTTTATTTTTTTACAGCCAACACCAAACACAAGCCAGATGTTCCAGTGATGAATCGGGCGGTATTTAAACTGTCAGGCGGTTCACTCAAGTGTGTCTTGTGTCTATGACACAAGCTGCCTCTTTGTGTCCTGTAACGCCCAACGCTTTCGATGTGGAGTGTTAACACAAGCGGGGAAATGTTTGTTAACTCAGATACACAGCACATTGTGCAATCAGTTTTGTATAGAAGTATGCACAGGATGAGGTATTATTAAAACAAACAAGCCAGCAACTGCTCCATGTAAAGCAGAACACAGTTTCGTATCCCCTACGCTATTCAAGTGTCGTCAGCCATTCACTATCTCCCAGCATGCGGTTCTTAATCTGCCTTTATTCTGCTTTCAGAAAGCCAACCATTCCTCTTACCTTTCCCATGCAGCAGTGTGTTTACCCCTACGGAAATGAAGATTTCTTCACATCCTTGTTCGTTTAATTAGGTTGCAAAGTAAAACTAAAGCCAGAAGATGAATTACCTGTGGCCTTGATATTGTGCCACAGAATTTCTACACAATATGCTGAGCAGAAAATTAGTCCTCAAGTCTGGATGTGGGCTTTTTGGCTGATGTCTGCTCACGAGCTAGTCCCTATTCTCTCTTTCTACTAAATTCAATTATCCTCACATAAACCTGCTGGAGTGAAGCGTGAAAGTCTTAAGTCATGTATGTTTTAGCCCTTTGCCAGCTGCTGACGATTGAGGGGTTTGAGGCTTTGTTAGTCTTTGAATTGAAATGGGGGGGAATGTCTCACCAATGTCTAGAATACTCTGTAAATGTGCTGGACAAAGAGGGAGTTAGTGAACTGAGCACTCGCTTGAGAGGGGAAAATGTATTTAAGATTGCATGTATAAATCAAATACTATGAAAAACAAACTGATCTGAGAAATAGTCTAAACTACTAATAAATGATGTTTTGCTTCGAGTAGCTTGATTAAGCTCTTTCACAGGCTACATGCAGAGCATTAAGGCAAAGCTCCCCAGACAAAAAGTCTGATTAAACACAAATAACAATTATTTCCTCATGACATGACCGCCGCATGAATTAATACACACGCTGTGGCCAAAATGAGCCGGGGCCATTGAGGGTGGGCAAATTACTGAAGCTGAATGTTTTCACCTTGTCATCAGTGTCACCCCGAAATTATGATTATGCGCTGCAAGAGTGAAATAAATGTCAGATCAACAAAACTATTGCGTGGGTGGGGGGGGGGAGATGATGAATAAGATGGGAGCAGAAATGCCATTTTGTAATCGTATCTTTCTCAAATTAACGGGAAAAGTTGTAAGGAGATCAAGCTTGTTTTTTTTTTTCTTCCTTTTATTAACTGTATTTGTGTAATTATTTGGTGTTCAACATCATTCTCACCACTTGCCTCGGGTGACATAGTGATTATGGTTTTGCAAAGATGTGATGAATGTTGGAAAGCGACTGCACTCAATTAATAATGATAGGTCAAACTTGCCATGACAGGAATAACAACCACCACAATCTGCCTGTCCTCATCACCGATCCCAATGGTCCGACCTTTTTCTGCTTCATCACTGCGCAGGCAGCGCGACTGTAATAGCCCGCCATCATGATGCTTTATCGTTAATGCCAGAAATTTAAGCCAAAAGCCATTTCATGATGGCAAGCCCTCAGTCGGTCGTGAATGACAAACTCAAATGATCAAAAGGTGTTTCCTCGTGGTCTTTGGTTCTGTGTATTCAATGACGTCTCGCCACCGAGAATGCTGGAAGATCTAATCAGTCTTGTTTCACTTCACTGGATCTGTTTCCTCAATTAGGTTGCAAGCTTGCAGCTGCAAAATTAATTGTTGCTTAACATACGTTTGCTGCGAAACGCGCCGGTTGTAATACAGATCCTCTGCTTATCGACGATCAGGCATTAACATTTTCCTGCCTAAAGCCAAGCCTTTACATATGTAATAGATTTGCTCTTGTCACGTTGCAACCTATCCTGTATGACTGGTTCCCTTTTTTTCTGGATACTATTACCACATATTCCTTTGATTGATAGTTCTCTGCAAACTTGCTGGAACCCAAAGGGAATTACAACATGCCGTCTCCATCTTCAAGTATAGCTATGGAGGTAGTTTTAAATATTTTTTTCTGCTTGTTGAATCCTCTTGGGATGGAGCACCGATCACAGGATGTTTTATGCCACATGGTTTAAGTTGAACTATTGGCTCGGGGAGAAAAGGCAACGGTTTGCATTTTGCCAGCTCATCAGAACCATTTGACTTTTAAGATCAAGCTGTTCTGAACATTTATACAAACTCTTCCTCCTACTACATGCAGCTTGTTATGCTAATGTATCATCCATGTCTCCTCCTGCTGTAGTTATCCAGCATTGTGCATCGTGTATATTCCATATCTCAGCGATACAATAGGGTCTGTGGGATCTGGTTTCATACACCCCTTAGGGTGACTTTGTGTGCTCCACTCAGAACTGCACACAGTTTGGATTCACTGGGGAAACACCCTCTAGCATATTCCTGAGAAATGCAATTGCATATGCATTTGTTGCAAGAAATTTATCTAAATCATTTAATAAATGGAAGGAATTGCTGCACTGTAAAAGAGGCTCCCGAAGCACATTCAGCGTTGCTGCCTGAACCCAACACAGGGTCATAAGACTTCATTTAAGACTGCTCAACCAGAAGCTGGACAGGAACACATGAATAAAGAGGCTGGTTATCAAAAACAGATATATAACAGTAAAACTTTTCAACAAGACAGGCAAAAACTGTCCATTGTTTTTCTGGAAAAGGCGATTAATCACATCCATTGCATTATCTCCCCATCATTAGGAGTTACATATATTTCTTCTCTCTCTTAGCACTTTAACTAAACATTGTAACGGTGCATAGAGAGCTGCAATGGGGTGATTTCATGTGGAGAGCCTGAACAAACATCCCATACATAAAGGAAGTCCCATCCAGGGGGTCAGGCTTTAGTTAGGACAGGCCAAATATGAGAGAGAACAGTGTATAAAAACAACTAGATAATAGATTATCACTCCCCTTGGGGGTTAGGGCAGGAAATACCTTTAGGGGAAATGTCTTATTATTAATGTCATATTTCGCAACTGAATTACCAGTTCATTAGGTACACCTCACATATGAATGGAATATTACAGCTGTGCAATTGCATTTAATATTTAGACTGTTGACTTAAAAGACCAGATTTAAAATTCAGTTTTATCTCAATTGATACTGAACCCTGACTGACCCCACCCCCTGACCATCCCTTCCATTGTCAGGACAAAAATCAAACTACCTGCCCAACTCTCTCTCCTTCTTCTATCACTACACATATACTTATGATAATGTTCAGCTCTGAAACCAAAACAAGGCATTCACTTTTTAGAGCAAACAGCATTGCGGGTGTGAGCGCAGTTGAAAGAAAAAAAAAACCTCAAAATTTCTTGCAAATGCAAATCCTCCTCACAGATAATCACATCATCACACAAGCTGTGTCTGCAATTAAGCAGAATATGGGCTCATGACAACCACCCCTCCTACCAAACAAAAGAAACAAATATTGAAAAGGCTCACGCATAACCCACACACATGCAAACAGCCAACATAAATCAACATATACGTATTACTGACTGATTTCCCCAACTAACTGTTCATAACAGTGGTAGGAGCTGACAGAATAAGCAGAAATCAGAATTGATAGCCTCTTTTAAAACGGGCCTGTAGTTGGTTGCCCTTGCACATTGTGAACCTCCCTGCACCATGCAGCCAATGTGCAGCTGCTGAGGGTGTGAAATCTAATGAATAGACGAACAGCGAATGTGGGAGGGGAGGTGTTTTTCTTCCGAGGAGTAATGCCTAGACACCTGGGTACATGCATGCACCACATCTAATAGCCGGTTACTGTGGTGCTTGATGGAGTAGAAGACACCTGTCACAGTACAGAAACCCACACTGTGAAAAGCATGTTATCACGGTATATAGATCCAAAATACCACTCCCATTCCACCGTGACAATGAGGAATAATATCAACAATTTTTCCAGTATTTGTTGTCCACTAAATGATTATGAGAACTTTGTAACAAGGTAGAAGAAAAATAATACAAAGATTGTAAATAAATCATTTACTTTCTCTGAAAAAATGAGAATATTTATTTTTGTGTAGTTCTATGTTGAGCTCAAAAACGTTATAAACTCCTCTCACTGCTGCCAGATTATGTCATGTTCCCTTTAATTGTAATTAAAAACTAAAACATGATGAAATGAATGTATCTTTGGTGACACCATGTGACCGAAGCAGATTGTTTTCCAGGATGTCCAAACATTTTGCAGTATGTAGACAAAGATAATCGCTAAATCAACATATTCATTTATGCACAGCACCAGTGCCAACGCACAGTTGTTGGGTTCACTGTTTGGTGTTTGCATGCATCTTATATGCAGTGTGTGTTGTTCTGTTCTCATAGAGTTCAGATGTGAAACCCTGCCCGAATCGTGCATGACAAATGAAACAACGTGGCTGCGAAGATGCCTTAATGAATTAAACATATTACACCTAATCTCTTATGAAGGGGATTATTTTAGTAACTTGTCACACCTGTCACACAGCATTTCCTCAATCTGCTGGTAAGTATTCTATGTGAACCTCATGTGGAGCATGGCAATCCACGGCTGCCGCATAATCTTCATATTCCATTGAGTGCACACAACAGATGTGTAAATGCATTTATTGTATAAGACATTTTTGAAGATGCCAAAGATGGTGTCACCCACACTTGTTGTGTTCCACTGAATCTCAGAATCACATGATGTTGCATTTCGTCAATAAGCGTGTAGTATGATCATGCGCTACCCACATGACAAAAATACAGATCTAATTAAAGAACTGAATATTTACAGTCAATTTAGCAATGATTTGAATACCAACGACCATGTTTATTATGCATTGAGAGAACTTTGTTTTAAAAAAAGAAAAGAAAAACTCAAACCCACTTTCCAGTAATATAAATTGTTATATCGTTATACAACTGCATTAAGGCACACAAATATGGCCTACGGCTGCTAGTTTTAAAAATTGGGGGGGGTGGGCTTTAATTGAAAAGCAGTCCTAGGAATCCTTTTCTCCCCACGATTAGTGTAAACTACAATGTCAGCAAGTTTGCAGCGGAACTGTCTTAAATATTGCCGGCATTGATGGAACAAGAAGTGAGTCACAGTGAGCTGTTGATGAGGAGCTGCAGGTAACATTGCTATACACCTCCAACTTTTCAGCAAGATAACCACTTCTGTTACTGTGCCCCGCTGCTGAGTGGAATACTAGGAAATCACATCACAGTTGCCCATTGCATGATGGAGGAAGTCCAATTATTGCCTGACTTCTTTAATAAAACTTGGAAATGTTTGGTTCCGCTGTAAACAGATAAATGCCTTGCTCTTCGGATGTACTGCTACTTACAAAGTTGCTACTCAAGGAGTGTATGATTAAACATTACACCACATTTGCCTATCTGTAACCACAGATGTGAAATCTTAAGGATTGTTACTTGTGTTTTGGGATATTACTCCCTGATTGTTTGCATCTCAACATTGTTTGATCTTTGATATGTTCAATGGAATAATTCTTTAGCTTTGTGATTCAGTACAGTGGTAGGTGACCATAGAGAACCATTGCAGGGATTTCCAAATGGAAACCAAACACTTAACAGGTAACAGCTCACTCAGTTGGAGAGGTAGAGATGGCTTTCTAATGCTCTGGGTTATGATGCTTATTTCTGTAGCCACAGTATATAGATCCATTTGAATAATTAATACTATCAAAGAAAAAAAACAAGGTCATTGAAATTGACAAATTACAGTAACAGGTCAAACTGGATAAAAGAGTAAAATGATCTACAGTACATTATTAAAGTCATGCATCACTTGGATATTTATATCTACGTTCTTCAAATGGTAAAGATGACCTGTGTTCCATCTGGCCAGTGTTGATGGTTGAAGAAGAGACCCCAAACAGTGTAAATATACAGCTTTACATAGTGTGAGTCTGGTTTTCTGCCGAGCTTCCTGTTCATGTTTTACCGAAATAACAAAGGCCAAGAAAGGCCAAAAAAACATAAGAGGATTTAGAGGAAGACAGCAACACGTATTAAAGCTCTGTTTTTATGTTGCCTTCAAATTTGATGGATTTGACAAATGCAAATATGCCCTGCTGTCGTCCTATTGCTGTTAACACAACATGAAACTGGATGTGCTCTGAGAATCACAGTAACCCAGCGTGACCCACTGAGGCGGTGAAAAAAAAGAAAAGAAAAACTAACACACATTATAGTTCTTCTGAGTCACTGGGCATCTCTGTCTGTCCCCATAAGGCACGGATGAATGCACCTGGGAAGACTTTGTCCCTTAATTTTATTTGTTGGATCGCAGCTGAACCCTGACTTGTCTGGGACCACTTATTTCAGCACCACCACCGTTTCACACTTTATTTATAATTCAATCACAGCCACTCAGACAAAAGCTGTGCCTATGTTTGTGTGCAGATACAGTAAACACCTTTTTTTTTAAGTCATCAAATGTATTCCAACACCAACAAAAACCAACTGGTAGAGATGCAATACGAGAAATATAGTTGGTACGACAATTTTGTGAGGTACGTACATTGAAGGAATGTAATTTGGTCATTATTGGGATTTCAAGAGGAAATGATGTGATATATAACATTGTATGTGTGTGTGCACGTCAATTCGAAACCTCCACATTATTTTCAGTGCCTGTGGAAACTGTAAATTGTTTGCTATAGGCAACCAGGATACGATTTAAGACAAACAACAATGAACCGACAACAAATGGATTCCATTCACATTTCAATGGAATCGCAATCAAGGTCCCTTTAGTGTTGTAGTCTTCCAGTGACTGATCAAGACCTGCAAAATAAACAGACAAAATGAACCTTAAAGAACCTTAACATTCCAGGCTCATGTAACATGAGATACTGGACAAACTGAACAACTGCTCAGAAAAGGTTTGCAGCTGTCTTTGAAATATATTCTGTTCCCATTATTTTTTATGCCAATTTTGTAGGCTCTTTTGTTTGACATTTTAACGTATTACATTCATATTCAATGATGATAACGATTATTTGACTTTAATTTGGGCAGGCAATGTGTGTAACCATAATTAGTGTCGGTATAATTACATACATTAACATAATGTTAATGGATTCTTTTTCAAATATTGAATTTTTTCAAATATCAGATATTAATGATGGAAATAAAGCTTGTGGCATCTGCTAATATAATTATCTCATTGGCATCACTTACTAACTAAAGTTATTCAGCTTTCATTAACTCCGAAAATGCTTTGGCAAACATATTTTTAAGTGTATATTTTTATACGAGTTCCGCACAGAGACCGCACTTGAACCTAATGATGATATACACTCACTCTATATAAAGTCTTTTCAAGAGGATATTATAGTAATTCTAAGTGCAATGATACACCTCCTAAAACACCATTGAGTTCAACACTCCTTCATTTCCCATTGAAGGAGAAAATGAAAGTTTCAGAGAACATAATTCATTTAATCATCAAATATTTTCAGCCAGAAACCCATAAAATCTGCTAAGTAAAAGACGTCTTATGAAGAGCCTAAAACATGCCTATGTTTTTTACACTTTGTTCAGTGAAACAATATGAGAACATGACACTGTGCCTTTGGTTAACCATAACAAAAACAAAACATCTGAAAGCATTGTGTTAAAATAGTGTCCGTTCAGTCTCACTTACTGTGTTATCTTGCAGTTGTTTGTTGTAACAAACCGTCCCGTGTAGTGTATGTTACACCTGACCACATTGTTGGTGAAGTCTGATTCCAGCACCAAGAATTTGGGATTAACCTGGAGCTGTGACACAAAGCGTGGAAGGCACATTACAACTCGCCATAATCAATAAACAACTGATTGGTCATTTGAACACTATAATGGAAATTTCTTTTGTGTGTCAAGCCAAACTAAGCACATAGTGTGTACATGAGGATAAGACAAGAGGATGGGTGTCACATGACACTTACCTTTAGTATGTATTTTCCCGGCTGGATGTCTGTAATATCGATCCATTGGCAGTCGATATCAGCGTTGTACGTGTCGTAGCAGCCAGGGCTCAGACCCTGGAGAAACAGTGTGGAGGAAAGATGCTCACATCACCACTGATCATACTGATCAGTCACAAACAGTTCTACCAGGACGCTGACATTCCTAATTTTGTGTTTTAGTTTGCTGAGTTACCTGAGTGTGAGTGGTACAGGCATAGCGCTTCAGATGGCCAAAGTCACAAGTGGTGTCCTCCAGACAGAAGCTAGCCTTGTGCCCCTCAGCCACTTTACGGCCAGTACTGACCTCCAGTAAATCATAGTGGCTGAACTCATCCATACTGTGGTAGTGCCTGCAGGAAGAAGCAAAAACTGTGAATGTCACCAAAAGTCAAACAGTGTTATCCGTTATGCCATGTGAGTATCTGGGCAGAAAATGTAACACACGTGTTCATTAGTTTGTTAATTACATTGCCGTTTTGTTGAAATTCAGCCTATCCAAGTTGAATTGTAACTTCAAAGGCCATCAGTGAAATGACTGAACTGTTGAACTCATCTGTTAACAAGTGATGTTGCACCTTGACTGAACACATTATGAAGTACCAAAGGACAATGGATGCAAATTAATGGCAACAATAAAGTATTGCTGAAGCACGACATTAACACCCTAATGATGTATGAATCTTGTTAATTAGCTTGGATCATTCGCAAGATCAGAAGTGTTTGTGTGTGATAGTGTATGCGTTGGTGTTTATGCATTTATGTATGTGTGTACAAGTGGGGCTATTTTCATGCAGACAAGCACAGATGTGCGCGTGTTTCACAGTGTAGGTGTATTTGTGCGCTGTTTGCGGTGTGTTTGTTTGCACAGCTTCAGCGGCTTAGGGAAGCTTGGATGCTCATGGCCACTGATCATCTCAGCTGAGCCGCAGTACGAAGCGAGTGACTTTGTCAGAGAGCTGGTCTGTTTTAAATCATCTGCAATATTAACAGCTGTATGACTAGTACCTCTTCCAAATATCCAAGGGAGCCTGGACGCTAAACCAAACCAAAACAGACACATACGGTATGCTACAATGGATATAGTATTACCGTTTGGAGTATATATTCATAGAGAAAGTCTGTGGAAAGGTGTGTAACTGTAATGAGTCGGCCTGGGTATGGAAGTGTGTGAGTCAGTGGCGTTCCCCGGCTTTATCGATGACCCCAACTGCAAATGGGAAGAACCTGTATTAGTGGAGTGGGTTCTTGGTTACGGATTGAACTCAGATTGCAATCACGCAGAATGAATGATACGTAACAGATGGTATGGAGAAGGAAAAAGGTTGGCTCAAACCAGTCCATCTTTTATCAGCAATTGTTGATGTTGGTATACGGGAAAAAGAGCAGCGGAGAAAGAATGCAGCCTCGGGAGAACCAATGCTGATGGTCTGAGAGACTTAGACATGTTTGCATAGTTTCCTGTCAGGCAGGAAGTCTGCGATCCACTTGCCGGTGGAGCTGGACACGTTCAATTTGGTGTTTTTCCTGCCACGTAGAAGGGATAATCGTGTTGAAGGCTGAGCTGAATTCTACAAGCAGGACGTGGGTTGTTGAGGTGTCCAGATGCTGGAGGAGGAAGGGAAGGGCCAGGTTGACATCATCTACAGACCTCTTGGCTTTGTGGAAAAACTGAAGGGGGTCCAGGACAGGGTTGGTGATGGTTTTGAGTCGGGACAAGCCCAGGCGTTCAAAAGACAAAGCTCAGGGAGATGGGCCTTTAGTCATTAAGTCCTGTGAACCTTGTTTTCTTGGGGACAAGGATGATTTTGAGGTCTTGAGGCAGGTGTGTATTCAGTGTGGAATGCAGGTATGTAAGATTGTCTGTAGGATTGTGATCCCATCAGATTTCAGCACTTAATATAATAATCAATTACAGTATTTATTTCCATTTATTCATCCTCTGCTTCTTAGATTACTCCATACAGTATATTTTAGAGGTGTTGACTTTAGTTGATGAAGCAGGCGAGGTAAGCACTGAATCTCCTGAACTCACACAAACTCAGATTATATAAATATCGGCCTTACTTCATAGCCCATTTTAAAACGTAACATCTTTTACTGGAACAGTGATTAAAGATTGAAGGATGACTTGGAAGGAAACGTGGGTACTTTGCACTGATGGAGCAAATGGCCATTCGAGAACTCCTTTTTTCCATAGCGGAGGCCAGCGATTATGAGCGCCTCTCAGATTTAAAACCTGTCGGTTTTTATCTGCTGCAGAACACTATCTACATTCTGATTAACATGAAAATAAACACGACTGAGTGGGTTCAGGGGCGTATTCTATATGGGGCACATATGAGTATGTATTCACACATCTATACATAAACCATGAACCAGGGCAGGAGGGCCTCAAAAGGTTGAAACACAGTCTTTGTATTCTCAGAAGTGGCGTTTGTTTCAGTTGCAGTCTTGAGATGATTATCACCAGTATACTGTATGTGTGTGGGAAATCAAAAGAAACAGTGTGGGAAGCAAGGAGAAAGGGTGAGAATGGGAGGTGCTGGATTATGAAGGTTCCTGGAAGAGTCCCCTGCCTGGATCCCGTCGCTGACTATGTCAACTATAGTGAACGTAGTGTTGGAAGGACAAGTACGGGATTTAACAAGACTTATTTGCAATTGTAGGTTGCAATACAATTCAAAACAATCCAATCCTTTTTGAAGTAGTGAGTCATTTTCCACCCTTGTAGCAACAAACATACTGTGCTGTGTTGTAAAACACAAAGAACTAAAGCAGGTTCTTTGAGAACTATTTAGCGCTGGCCCGAGATCTGCACTCCACAAAAAAAAAAAAGATATGAAGATATGCTTCTAAGCCCCTGAACAACTAGCGGCCATGAACTCTGACCGCTAAGGTCCCGGACTTCAATAAAGTTGTAACATAAGGGACAAAAAGATAAGAGAACATTATTCTTCATCGGACAAGGAAGTTATGCCAAATAAGCAGTGTTTTAATGACTTCCACTTGTTTCCCACATGGAAGGGAATAGAAAAATCAGATTAATGTAATTCTGTGTTCTTGTTTGCGTAAAAAAATAAATAGAATTCCAACATTTTCACAGCACCATGATTCTCAAGAGGATGCTGTTCCCTTCCCTTCTTCTAATACTCCAGTGAGAAAGAAGGGGGAGAAAGTAATGAAAAGCAAAACTGTCAACTACACAGCTTATTCAACAGAAATGTAGGCCAGGGAAGTTTATTGTGAGAATGTGAACTGGAGATTTTCTTCCACTAAAGAGAATTCTTTGTTAACACTCTGTCCTAGTAACCCATATCCATGCCATCATAATTTAGCAGCTGTGTGATCTGGTGTCACTCATCGACAGGAGAAATGGATTGATTTTTCATTCCAATCACACAGCCGGTGGAATGATTGTCTTGGCTTTGTGCCTCCTGGGAACCACAGTGTAGATGCAGACTGATGCCAGACAGAAACAACACTGCCAATCTCCTAACGGCCAGTCAACATTCTTCTAAGATGAGGATAGTAAAGTCGGGCCTGGCACCACAATTGAGATAAAAGCCAGTCTATAGAATAAATTGTCATAAAACACTGACGAAACCCTCTAATCAGCAGTCCCCCACAGCCACAACTGGCTTGCTAAATCAACTATTATCTGCCCGAAGAGGCGGTTTCAAACCCCAAAAACTGTGTAAAATTAATTTTCATGAAATGTTGAGTATTTTGTCCTGTTGTTTTTTTTAATAATGCATCCCACATATGTATACGTGTCTATATACACTCACCGAAAAGATTATTAGGAACACCATACTAATACTGTGTTTGACCCCCTTTCGCCTTCTGAACTGCCTTAATTATACGTGGCATTGATTCAACAAGGTGCTGAAAGCATTCTTTGGACATGTTGGCCCATATTGATAGGATGGAGATTTGTTGGATGCACATCCAGGGCACGAAGCTCCCGTTCCACCACATCCCAAAGATGCTCTATTGGGTTGAGATCTGGTGACTGTGGGGGCCGTTTTAGTACAGTGAACTCATTGTCATGTTCAAGAAACCAATTTGAAATGATTCGAGCTTTGTGGCATGGTGCATCATCGTGCTGGAAGTAGCCATCAGAGGATGGGTACACGGTGGCCATAAAGGGATGGACATGGTCAGAAACAATGCTCAGGTAGGCCATGGCATGTAAACGATGCCCAATTGGCACTAAGGGGCCTAAAGTGTGCCAAGAAAACATCCCCCACACCATTACATCACCACCACCAGCCTGCACAGTGGTAACAAGGCAAGATGGATCCATGTTCTCAATCTGTTTACCCCAAATTCTGACTCTACAATCTGAACGTCTCAACAGAAATCGAGACTCGTCGGACCAGGCAACATTTTTCCAGTCTTCAACTGTCCAATTTTGGTGAGCTCTTGCAAATTGTAGCCTCTTTTTCCTATTTGTAGTGGAGATGAGTGGTACCCGGTGGGGTCTTCTGCTGTTGTAGCCCATCCGCCTCAAGGTTTTGCGTGTTGTGGCTTCACAAATGCTTTGCTGCACACCTCGGTTGTAACGAGTGGTTATTTCAGTCAAAGTTGCTCTTCTATCAGCTTGAATCAGTCGGCCCATTCTCCTCTGACCTCTAGCATCAACAAGGCATTTTCGCCCACAGGACTGCCGCATACTGGATTTTTTTCCCTTTTCACACCATTCTTTGTAAACCCTGGAAATGGTTGTACATGAAAATCCCAGTGACTGAGCAGATTGTGAAATACTCAGACCGGCCCATCTGGCACCAACAACCATGCCACGCTCAAAATTGCTTAAATCACCTTTCTTTCCCATTCTGACATTCAGTTTGGAGTTCAGGAGATAGTCTTGACCAGGACCACACCCTTAAATGCATTGAAGCAACTGCCATGTGATTGGTTGATTAAATAATTGTATTAATGAGAAATTGAACAGGTGTTCCTAATAATCCTTTAGGTGAGTGTATATAAATATACACTGAAATATTTTGACTCACAAATTCCGCTTGATCGGGACCTTTACAACTTTTCGAATCATAAATCATAAATAATAATATCCCGCTAATTTGTGATATAGCTGCAAACGTCTTATGTGGATATCCATGTATACCAGCTTATGTTTTCAGATATTAATTACATAAACAAAACAGTCTGTAAGATAAATCAGATAATGATGCTACGTTATCTCCCTGGTTACCAAACCGGATAACACAGCATTATTTTCTGAGAGGGTGAAATGTGTTTTGCATTAAGTACTTACTGGTGACAGCTGTGCCACTCCCAGGTCTGACGTGGCCTGTTGGGCATGAAGTCGGCAGTCCCCCTGTTCTTCACCCTCTGAGGGAATCGCAGCAAGACCCTTAGATCGTAGTCTGTGATATCGGGGCCATAGGCAGAGCTGAATGGTGGACAAAAATGGACAACTAGCTGCAAAAAGAATGTCCAAAGAAACACCAAAGAAAAAAAAACAGGACTGGAGGCACTCGAGTATCTACTAAATATTTCATTCTACAGAAATAAAAACCATCTCTCCTCATACATAGTTTCAACACAGTGAGAGGGAACATGCTGTTGCGCGATTAACTTTTTTGGGGTGAAAAAGGAGGAACAAGCTCAAGTTCACAACACCAGTAAGGATCTAATAGGTTCATCTTGTGGCCGTTGTTGACATTGGAGTGTATTATAAATCACAAGAGGCCATCTGTCGGTGATTGCTGCAAACTCAGACAGGATATGAAAAGGCTTTGAGGGATGGCTGTGCTTGTGTTGGGGAAGAACATTTAAATAGTGCCTTTAGTAAGGATGCAGTGGAAGGGCCCAGGCTCAGGGCTCATGGGACGCTATCCATAACAACAACAACAACAACAGTGTCCATCCTGTTAGGTGACCGGTATTCCACTCAGATATATTGTGTTGTTGATCAACGTTTTTCATTATTTCTTTTAGATGTTATTATATACCCCAAAATGAATCAGGTATACCACCGTAGAATGGCCCCAAGACGGCAAAAGACATCCAGAAGTGGGCTTACCTTGAAAGACATTTTTCTTCAGCAGCACAGCGGAGAGAGTACATGTGGGCTCTCTGGATATATGTGGAGGCCTGCACATAGTTGGGATCAGGAACCAGGTCGGGCAAACCTAGAATGATGGACAGACTGCTCAACCTACATTGTAATTCTGCCTTTTTACAAAACATCCAAGCTTACTTCAACAAGTAATTCATTTGAAGTAATGTGCTTACAAATCCGACAAATCTGAAACCGTATAAATCTGCTTCGAATACAAAAAAACAAAGGATCTTTTAGACTTTATGTCTACTACTTCATTTATAACTCAATTTATAACACTGCTAGTTTTGCTGAGGGATTCAATGATTATTCTTTTTTGGGTGATCATGTTTTGATCTCTTTGAATTCCAGCTCTTCCCGTCAATGCCACCAACTGTTTCCCCGGACACCGACAATTCATTCACATATTTGTCATCAACTCTTTATTACCTGGTAATTATGGTGGGGCTGATCGGCAGATACCACGGGCCTACAGTTCTCTGCCACTCTACAGCACATATGTCAAACTCAAGGCCAAATCCGGCCCACGGTGGAGTTATCTTTGGCCTGCACAATAATATTTGAGATCAAAGTGTGCACCAACCGGCCCAGACCTAAAATTAGTTTGACACCCCTGCTTTGGAGAGAGCCTTTGGCCACTAATTACTTTTAATGTCTAATGTCATGTGATCTTCCGTGTGCACCTTGCACCTTGATGTGAATGGGTCCCTTGAGCTAAAGTTTTGACATAGTAAACTCAGAATGTCATATCCGTTTGGGATAAGACTAAACTTGTAAGTACGAGCTGCAGTATCACAGGGGAGCTTGTTGTAATGCATCCTGTGTTTTTCATTCTGCAAACAAGTGACAGAGATGAAGAGATGAGGAAAGGCACAGGCACACAGAGATAAAGCAAGAGAGCCAGACAGAGACGCGGCGGGAGAACGTGCGTGCCAGGGCAAAAACAACAGTGATCTCACTCCACTGCTGCTTTGAAAGTGGGCAATTGACCCGGTCTGTAAGTTTTAAAAAAACGCGAAAAATACTCTTGCCATTCCCAATTAAAGCCATGCCAGCAAGGGTCTGAGGGGCAACTAAACAACCACTGTTGTTTAGCATACAAAGACACTCACACATGTGAGCTTGTACTTGGAAGTGTTAATGAAAATCACAAAAAAAAGCCAAATTTAACTATGGAAGAGAAAGTAGATAATAAAAGAACATGCCGTTTTTAGATTAACACAAAGGGCTTTAGCAACTGTCGGTTAATGCAGTCTTGGCCCAGTTTAACACCCCAGTAAGTCCTCCCTCTCACCTCCAAGTTTAAATTGAGGCTTTGACGTTGTAAGCATTGTGCGAGCACTGTGTAAACAGCATATACTGTGTGAAAGCTCTCTCCAAGGGAGACGTACAGAACAGGAGAAGCCTCCTGGGTTTTTCCAACAGCAGTCTCAAGCAATTTTCTATCTCCGACACCCTAGAAAAGGCTTTGTTCCCTGGTCCCTAATCTTTTGAAATGTGAAATTGTGTGTCTTTCAGAGGGATCAAGTGTATTGAGAAGCCAGAGCTGATCGGCTCTCGACAGCATTTGACAAAGCCATACATTACACTCTAAGTGGGCCAGGGAGAAAAGATACTGAATCCTGCCATGCATTTTATACCATCTTATATAGCATCTTAAAATACACCAGGGCTCCTACCCTATATACTCCTGCTTTAAGTGCCGGGCTGTTATTTGCATTGATGGATCGAAATACTTGAAGTTCTGTGAGGAAATTTAAAAAGGAAAATAGTGTTTGATGATGAGTTTCATAGCTTGTTTTGCTGGGGACTGTTGTCCTGTTGTTAATACATCTTAATAATTTTCATGATAATCAACAATTCCTTGTATGTCTGACATATTTTGGTAATAAATGTTTCCTGATTCCTCATTCCTGATATATTGCAGATTAAGTTCAGTGGTAGTGAGATGCAAAAATCGTTTTTCTTTATTTGAAGACATGCTTATGCTTAGATAATGATTAAATCGTTGTCATTATACTTTAGTACAAAACACCAGAAACATTGCAGCTTTCAAAGCTACACTCAATAGAGAGCCCAATCCAGTTCAGTAACTGCTCTTATAGTAGTGATAACAAAGAAAAAGACATATGTGAATAGATTATATTCATCTGAAATGCGTTTTCAAATTGAGCTCATTGTCGATCAGAATCTTTGCTTTGTCCATTTATCTGAAAACACAAAAAGGTATTTCTCAGGGGGTCAAAAGGAGGATGTATGAATTCTAAGCTTCAGGAGCACACCTTCTGCTTCTTTAACCTTAGTATTCAAGCTGGTGAAAAGTGAAGATGCCTTGTCCTCCTTTACAAACTTGAGTTCAGTTCTTTCGCAATAAAAACTGACGAGATGGCATTTTATATTGATAAAAAGAATTCTGGATGCAAAAGCATGTTTTCAACACTTTCAACACTGACTACATACAGTGTGTCGTGTAATGTTCTTGCTCTCTTCATGCCACGCTCTGCCACCGCCAATCCTTTGTCGTTTTGGCTGTGGGTCAAACCCTGTTCATTATATGTGATTCTGGGAACAACTTGTATTTCCACCATTTTTTAGTTAAAAGCAATGACTGGAAAGTGACTCTGGTTAGTGCACCCATGCTAAACCTACCATGAAGCAATTCAAGTTCTGTTGAATATGGCCCAGTAATATATTTAAAATTGAAAAAAAGGAGTTCTATTATATTACAAGCATTAAGTCCTTGCAACATATGTTCATTTTGAGATATAGCAGTGTGTTATTTACTGCCTCTAATAGGACCCAACGCTGCCCATAGAAATGGCATTAATTTGCTTAGAACATATGCTTGTCTGTTGACTGAAGTGTTAAGTAGATCCAAAACCTGCACACCCAAATAGTTATTATGGTACAGTAACAGCTTAATGTTGTACCATGACGCAGTGCAATAAAAATGTCAGCTTTCCAACAGCTCCCAATGGCGGCACCTTCATCACAGTGATTACTGGGAGCTCTCAGGCATCTGCACACATGTTGTTTTTTTGTTCTCTAGAAATGGCTCCTGGCAATAGAGTGACTAATGAATGATGGTTGAAACACACACGATACACTACTGAGACTGCAGCACAGTTAGGCAGATCATTGTGTAACACAAAAGGTAAATCTGCATTATTAAGCGTCTGACTTCTGTCAGCTCGGACCAGACACAGCCGCTGGTAAGAGCATAGAACATGCTTTCCCTCCTGCATTAACATTAAGCGCAAGAGAAACGTCTTCCTTAACAGCACTTTATGAAAATATATTATTTAAGCCAAGGTATTGCACATTTCAACCCTCACTTATGATTTCCTGTAGCTGATGCAATGGACCCCATGTGTAACAGGGACTTTCCATATCCCCCCACCCCCGAGGAGTGGTGAATTACTGTACCCCCCCCCCCCTTGTTTCCCCTTTCCTATGCTCACATCCAGGAGGCAGACACAGCCCCACAACGCCCCCTGTCACCAGACCGCCTATGAGGTCACCACTACCACTACCAAATTCAACAAGCCGCGTGAATCAGTCTACTTTTGTGTAACACAGACCTGCCCACACAAAAAACACTGTGGTTCCTATGTACTCGCTCTCTATTGGCAGGGTTTCCACAAGCCTGGTTTCAATGACCATACAAATAAAAAGATTAACCTTCTGTCCACTTTGCTTAGTTTGTAAAAAGAAAAAACTCTGGATATCTTACAAACATTTTTGAATTCATATGTTCAGCAACTAGAGAAAACAAGTAAATATATTCCCTGTTTCCACTGAAAAGTTAAAATACTTCATTGTGAACCTTGGAATTGGCTTCAAATCAGACCAAACCCAAAGCGAAAAAAGCTGACCGTACCTCTCTGTTGTGGTCTGTACACACTGCCGACATTCATGCTGGGGTTCTCAAGGCCAGAGTTGGGAGAACTTCTGCCTGCAGGAACAGGCTGCAGGAAAGGAGGCTGAGGTCTTCCAAATGGAGGAAACTGCTCATGCTGAGGGCTCCTTTCTTGTGGTTGACCAGCTCGTCCAGTTCTGTCCACTACCACGGGAGCTGCCCGATTGGCATCAGGTGCATTGACGGCAGGAGCAGTCTCGCCGTTGAAAATACTGTGGGTGTATCTGTGGTCCAAACCATCAGCAAATGGTGGTTGGGCAGCACGTTCGGGTACCTCAGGATTGGGCGCATAGCCATAAGACTGGTGGTAACGGTAGCCATCGTCACTAAATTCAGAGGGAGAACCTGGGAGCACTGGGGTCAGATCTCCATACACTCCACCAGTATACCCCTGCCCCGCACCATACCCTCCTCCGCCATATCCCCCACCTCCATATGTCCTACCGCCATATGTCCCACCGGCATATCCTCCTCCGGCAACAGGCTGAAAAGGTGGCTCATAGCTCCTGACTGGCCCTGCTAAATAACCAGGGTCGTAAGGTATTGGTTGAAAGGGAGTCTGCTGAGGGAATGGGTTCTGTGGGTAAGATGGTATATTATAAGAGGATGATGAGGATGATGATGATGATGATGAAGATGAAGATCCTGTGGATGGCCTGAAGCGGGAGCTTGAGGATCCTTGGAACTGAGTACCCCCTGTGCTGCCAGCAGTTTGTCTCCAGTTGTCAGGTACTTGCCCAAATCCAAAGGGATGCCGTGCCTGCCCACGGACAGTGTCAGAGGATCCTCTTGGTGGAGCCTGTCGGCGGACATTGTTCCCCTGAGATCTTTGTGAAGAACGAGCGTCTGCCACAACAACCCTGGGACCTCTGTCCTGGGCCCCTGCCCCAGCAGGGACATATTCAGCCCCACTGTTCAGCAGGCTAAACAGCCGCCCATTGTTCTCCCATCGTATCACCTGCCTCCAAGGGGTGGCCGAGCTGTCCTGCCCCTGGCCCTGGCCCTGGCCCTGACTCTGGCTCGGCTGCCGGGTCTGTGTGGCAACCTGAGCCTGCCCTGAGCCCAGCAGGACGAAAACCAAACATGCCACAACGATACACAACATACTGGCTCTAAAGATGCCGTGAAAAAAAAAAAAAAACTCTAGTCCACCAGCAGCTCAAACTCAAACCACCTGTAGCTCTGTCAAAAAAACATGTGTATCTTCCTTTTGCAAGTACACCTTTGCTGAGTTTGTTGAGGCAGACGCAGGATTGAAAAGTAAGCCTGTAGTCGAGTTCATCTGCAGGTTTGTACTGGCAGCAACAGGGGCGGTTGACTGTGAATTAAAAAGCAATAACACCCATGAGAGTGAAAGTTGGCTTCAGAAGACCCACTGGGGATGTTGTCGTCTGTTGCTGTGAGGATATTTCCTGACTTCTTGTCGGTCTGTTGCCTTGCTTGTCAGTAGACTGAGCATTGCTTTCTGCCTTCTGGAAAGAATTGTCTGTGCACTGCAGGACGGCAAGCTTCTATTTGCCCGATTGCTTACAATAGGCTGTGAAAAAAACTTTTTTTAAGGAGAGGTCCCACATGGCCCTAGTGCTAGTGATGTTTCCTGGCCTGCAGCAGCCAGGGGTGTTTGAGGCTTCCACAGTCAACCTAACCACCATCTGCAAAGGCACTCACACATATTACACATCTCACTTTCAAGGGTTTTGCTTTCTCTTTACATCCTGTACAATACAAGCATACTCAGAACATGACCTTGCTTTTTCTTAAGGTGTTTCAAAGGTGTGTTATGTTTTCACACTAAACCTTGAAGAAATCCAATAACCATGTGCAGATGGGAAAAGACGATGGTAATAAGGACACTGGCACAGAGCACCACACCGATGCAGTTCACACACCAGGTTATTTCCAACTTATAGGCACAAACAAGCAGCTAGCGAGGATGTGCTGTCCTGTAATCCGTAATGTGACTTCATAGGAAAAAGTTGCCTTGTATCTACAACACAATTTGTTAGCATTCGTGTTTTGGGTATGTTACAACATGTGGTTTGTATCCTCCACCCAAAGAAATATCAAAGTGACGTCAATTAGGAAGGTAGCAAACACTCCTCCCACCAACACAAACATGAACGCCTCTCTCCACCCTCCATTCCTCTTTCTGCTCGGAGTATGCTGAATGCACAAAAGACATGCATACATGCAGAACACTGTGTGTGCTAATGTCTGTGAATACTCAAAGCTATGTTTCACTCTGAAATACTCATTTACACAAATGCTCAGAGATACAATTCATTAATAAACACTTTGATGTGGAACTTAAAGCCGCTTGGTTAATGCTTGCATTGTTAAGAGTGAGTGCATGCAGGCAGAATCTGATTTTCGGCAGTTTGTAGGCTGTATTGCTTGGGCGATGGCCACAATGTGCCACTGTGCAACTAAAGGACACTATTTCTCCAGCGCTGTAGTAGTTAACATTCATATTGCCTGAAACAGGAGCCAAAAGCATGTATTCTATTGCCATGTGACAGGCAAAGTATCTTCACTAGTCCCATTCCAGTGTGTGTAGACCGTTCTGCTGCAATACTGCATGAGGGGATTTTGCTTGAAAGTGACACAAAATGGAGAAATACCTTGAGGAAAGATAGTGTCAGGCTCTTTTGGGCTTACACTGTCTCACTGTGTTCAGTGCTTTTTAAACACTGGATAGTTGTGATAGATCAGTGTTGTTTTAACCTCTCACTCCTATAGTAATACATGAACATTTGGCTTTTTTACAGATTGATCCCAAAGGATTTTTCTCAAGAGACAGAAAATGCTTCTTTGAGGAGGCAGACCAATAGAGAGCTTTGAAATCCTTTCACTGAAACATTCCACAGAGATTATTCTTGTTGTGAGTCAGGTTTGGTTGTTTTTGTGTGACTGCTGTGTGCGTCTCCCGTCTGCTAGAAACACCATGTACTCTGTGAAGTTCTGTGAAAGAAGGCATTGATCTGAGTCACTATGCAGCACACAGGAGGAAAGCCCAGGGAGGAAGCATCCTGCTGAGAGCCACCTTGAGCTGCACAGAATCAGAGCTATAGAGATGCTATTATGTACTTGGAACTATGTTCATCCTGCGAATCAAGAGTCAGGAAATGATATATATTTCCTGACTCTCTTGTGTGTATTGGTATGTGAATATATCTACATATAGAAGCACATGCATACATATAGATCCTAATTCTGTGTCTTATAAACATAACTCAATAAATGTTGCCTGAAACATGTAGCAATTATAGTTTTGTGATTAAACTGCCAAGGCTTTTTTTAACTGATACATATTTTCTAATCAGGGCAGACACCTCATTTCTTTCTATTGTCAAAAGAGGATGCCCTTTCCACATTTTGACAGCTGACAACACGAGATGATATAAAGAGATGAGATCTCATAATTAGGGAAATATCTCTTTCATATATTATTCTTTAAACTTTGCAGCTGTCAGATGTTGCAAGAGTTGGCCTTCTTAATATACTTATTTCATCCTTTCTTGTTCTAGGACAAAATTGATATCCAAACTTAAATAACAATGAAAAACAGCCTGCCTCTGTAGAACAGCTCCTATCCTTCACATGCAAGTCCACATGCTCCATTTGTGTTTTAGGATTTGGAATGGAACCATGCAGCTACGGTTCAGCGAAGTTGTTTGAAAAAAAGAAATGATTCCGTGATGACAGCTTGTGTATTCAATATCGGACATGATGATAAACCACTTTGTAAAGTTGGTAAGGAATTTGACATACTCAGCATTTAGTTGTCCTACAGCTTTCTTTCCCATCTGTAATCTGCTGGAAAAACATTAAAAGATTGCTGTCGCTGCATTTTCTGTGGAACATTTCCCGCTATTTTGTACAGAATGTTTTGGGTCATGGGAGGGGATTCTTTTCATTATTATTATTATTAAATAAATAAGGAATGTGCCTTTGCTGTTAAGAAACATGGATTTCATGTAAAAATAGGTCAGTTGAATAATTCAAACAACGTCCCAGTCAAAATGAGTTTATTAGTGCAGTGAGAGCAGTAGGTTTAACAATATAAACTGTATCTGAAGTTTGAACCTGTAATAATAGACTCCAGAGGAACGCAAACAATCCCCTCTCTTTCATCTGGATGAATCCACACAACTTCTAATATAAAATAATTACTTCCATTCGCAATCCTCACCTTGGCTTCACAATGACAGAGATTACAGCCTAAGTTGACACATTTGGTCAAACCGTTGGAGCAGACAGCCTTTCGTTTACCCACCTGCTTTCCATTAATATAATATTCAGCCAAGGTGAGTCATCGAGCATCCGCACATTGTTCTTGGCTCAGTCTCAGAAACAATGAAGAAGAACCAATAAAAATGCCACAGTCTGCGCCAACTGGCAGCGCCCCCATTCCTTGTCACTCCTCACTATCACTGTCACATGAAGGCAGAGAATGACCAAATAAGCTGTAGAAGAATGAGACACCTAGAGTAGAAGCACTAAGCACAATACAGCAAAGTAGGATTTTTCTAGATCGGGTTGATTGTCCCCAGACGGATCATTTCGGATACAACAGCGCTGATTAGGTTATTTCGACTCTTCTCGTATAATCAATTGGACAAGTCTCTACAATTCTCCTTAAATAGGGAACACATTTGTTTGATGAAAAACAAATTACTTAAATGCATCTAGAGTTAAGGCCTCCAGTTCACAGAATTTCAAAATACAGTTTCCAAAAAAGTGAGATTATTTAGTCCCCAGATCAGGGCCGGGTCTAGACAGGCATGTATGAGGGGGCAGCCACAAATCTTGAGGGGGCATTGTAAATTACTGTGGTCTCAAATGCTTGGCACACTTATTTAGTTTGAGGGGGCACAACATTTTTTTGAGGGGGCCAGGCCCCCTCTTGCCCCTGCCTAGACCCGGCCCTGCCCCGGATGATATTGACATAGTTCAGTGGAAATTAGGGGTCAAGGAGAGGAAACAGAATCTGGCCTCTACACCCAACACTAACGAGTATCCTTTGATACTCATTTCACTGACCATTTGCAATGCTGCCTCGTGTTCGTCATGGAACACGCTCTGTACAAATGGTTTGATGAACACCTGTCAGAATATTTATTTGTAAACTGCTAAAACTAAGAAAGACAATTATTATTGCCATACAGAATTTACATTGTATTCATGACAGCATCCACAATCCGACAATTGATATTTTTTTCTTAAGCATATTATTTATGATATTGTATTTAGCAAATTTAACAAATATTACAATTTATATGTTTTTATAATTCCTTTTTTTCAATTGTAGAATGGACGCATTTGTAACAGACATTTCCCCCCTGGTTCTGATATTTATCTACAGTTTCCTTGCCAAAGAAATGGAAGTTTGTCCCGCTGTATTGATACCCAAATCCTCAAAGTGCTTCATTTAGCTGAGGGTGCAACTACAGGGGAGAGAGTGATGTGATTGATGTAAAACTCTGAGGTTAGACTAGGGAACCAAGAGCTGTGGGGAATATCCGTGCTTGTTTGGGGCTTACAGTTGAGTTTCACTAATGAACAACCCACCAGAGTGTAGCAGGCTGATGCAATTGAGAACCTTTCACATCCAAACAGGTACTGCAGTCGCTATTAAAAGGTCTCAAATCACTCCTCTCGGGTTCCCTCAACATATCACATTTCTATCAATCTTTTTTACTCAATTTCTTTAGAGCCTTTTCATTTCCCTCTTAACCATACAAAAGTATAAATGAACCTTCATGTGGTGGTTTTCCCTTCTCACAAATTGTGAAAGAACTCGAAAGGGATATTAACATGTGTAAGTTCACGACCAGCAACCTCAGTTACAAACGTCCGAGGCAGCGGCTAATTTGAGCTTGGATCCCCAAAAGCGGTGGCCTTTAGCGCACCCAACCTAGCGGGAAGGCCATGGAAGCACCGCACACTCTAAATCAGAGATTATAATGCAAACAGCCCGGCAGGACTCACTAATGACCAAGGTGGGCCTGAGATGCAGCTTCAATCCTGCTTTCGGAATATCAATTAGGTCTCTCAGGGACGGGGAGATGGAAGGAAGTGATTGGCATAGTAAGCACCTACAGCTTGTCTGTGGACACCTTTAGCACACACTATGTGCCGCGATGACTGCTGGGAGAAATCAAGCAAAAGGGAAAAGATGAAAAAACTAAGTCAAGATGGCTAAGATGGTGTGGGTGGGGGCGAGTGATGCAAGAGAGAGAATTCCATTGTGATGTGTTTTCAAAAGAAAACGAGGAGCCTGGAAATGTGTTGGATCCACCTATTCAATTGGCTCCAGATATCCACAGCTGGTCCCCAAAGAATCATCTCCGCAGATGTGTTGTGTGCTGTTGCCTCCGCATCCCAAAGCACCGCCCTTCCTCTGCGCTCTCTCTTTTCTCAGCTCTCGGGTCCCCTCTTTGTTACACTGGGTAGACAACACAACCGCGTCCTCGTAATCAGATCCTGGCTGAGCCGGGCTACAGTGCAGAGAGACGCACAACAGGCCGAGTCTGAAATCATCTCACACCGCCACTTGATATTGTTCAAGGAGAACGTGTCCTCAAAGGCACTCCTCTGTACAGACACAGAGGCAGACACACTCAAACACACCCACATTCGGTAAAATGTGCAAGAAGAACGGAAAAGCCTTCGCTCACTGGATTTGTGAAGGAGTTTAGTAAATTATATTTTAGAGGGCAGGGTAATATTATCGTGCCATTAGTGCGAGGAATACCTTTGCTTAGAACAGATTAACCCCTTGCATTTTTATCATTTGATCAGCAGAAGTCAGCTAGCCAACAAAGAGAGCATCTCCTTCATGCTGTAACAATGGTCTCCTGGTGACTTTTAATATTTCCACTTGACTTATTTTGTTTCATTGTGAACTCTTAAATTGTTCAAGATAGAGAAACAATCAATGACTATCATAATCGTTACACCAGTTAAGCATGTAACCATTTGTAGCCTTACTTTTGGAAGGTTGTCATCGTCTTTTTGTATCTGTGATCAACAATGTGAATAATGGTCTTCTGCACATACTACTAGGTGTACGGTATCTACCAGAATGATGACCACAGATAAAGCCCTTTCAACTGGCAGAAAGCATTCAAAGTCATTTAAATGGTTAGTCAAATAACAAACTGATTTCTTTCTTTTTCTGAATACATTGTGAGGTTTTAGTGGAGTTGGTGAACTGTTTGGACTATTCCATGAAGGTTCTGTTGATAATGGTATTGTTGTCATGGGTTTGGGTTCATGTCTTGTTTTATATTGTAGTTTCATGTCTCTCGTAACCTGGGGTAACTTCACTTCCTGCCTTAACCCTTTCTTTCCCTTTGACCTATGTCCAATCACCTGCACCTCCCCAGTGTATTTAAGCCCCGTGAGTCTCTTGTCGCGTCATTGCATGTTCTACATGTTGTTGGTGTCTTTAGTTTTCTCGCCTGATTGTTTTTTTTGGATCTTGGATCTATTAAAAAGTTAAATTTTCACCTAGAACTCTGCGTTTGACTCCTGCCTGCACAAACCACCCTGACAATTATGCATTGTGATGGTTATCACGCTAACATCCCTATTGAACTGTATAAATTCTCCCCACATCGTTTTCTATTAACTGGAGTTTAGTTTTTTCCTACATCTGTTTAGCATTTCCACCTTATTTCTCTTTCCCTCGCGCCCCCTCCCTCCTTGCCAGGGGAGAGTGATGGATCTGATATGCCATCGAGTCAGATTACAATATGCAGTTCTCACTGATAAGCAAAACAACTATTTTCTTTTCCCTTATCTCCAAGAGGCTGTGTTTCTAAAAGGAGAACTAGCCTAACTGGCCAGAAATCATTATTCATCTTGATCTGAGACCTGATTATGATTTATAGGCACTGAAATCTCACACCAGTGGTCAGCAGTAAGACAAAAATGTCTTGAAACCATGTTACAGAAGGAGAGAATCTGTTTGGAAATGTAAAGCATCTTAGTCATTTCCCAGGTGTTGAATTTGGAGCTTCTGTCTGACATTCCAACTTTGAAACCTTGTCTTGTTTAAAGTCAGAGTCTAGAACTTTTTGGGAAGATCCCGTAAGGATACCTTCCACTCACCAGAAAGGGTTGAAGGCATGATGTGTACATTCGTAACTTTAGCACAAATAAAAGTCCCAATCTACTGTGTACATTGCAATTACCATATAATATAAAAAATCTAATTCCACATTGATTCAAGACATGTGAAATCAATCTTAAACCAATAGATGCCCAACAGTCAGCATGACGGAAAATCTCTGCTACACATAATGCAGTCAGAGGCCAAGGTTCGTGTGTTGTTTTAAACATGTATGTACCTTCGGAGGACTTTCCTGAGAACATGTTGCAATAACGTCCTCATTCACAGTCCCATGCCGTCACACCTGAAAGCCGCTGATTCCACACAAAGGCTTCCACTGTTGGCCCATGTGAACGGTTTGGTGCCTTGCTCTCGAGCACTACAGTTGCAGGGAAGCAAGGGCGTGTAATAAATATTTCACTAACGCAGGCTGCCTCGGCCCAGTGGAATTGCAGAGTATTTCTGTAATGTATGCTGCTATGAGGGATCAATGCCAAAGTGCTTCAGAAAAAGGAAAGAGAGTGAGAGTGCTGTGCAAACCCACTGCAGAGGCCAAGCCAAAAAAACAACTGGAATATTTGCTCTGGGCTGCTTGATTTAGTGTTCTGGTATTTTGGATTAAGAAGAGCGTGTTAAAACACTTCCCAGGCATTTCCTGATGATCACATTGTTGGCGGACACATGTTGGCAGAAAAAACTAAACTTGAAAAAAAAAACTCCCTACATGAGATGAGCTTCAGATAAAAGATTACCGATGGAAAAAGAGGATGAAATAACATGCTCGGCCTAATGTTCAGAGTTTAACGGTCTTAGAAGGTTTCTAGTTTTAACCCGTTAATGGTGACGTGTAAATCTTCCTCAACTCTCGCTCACAGCCACTTCTAAAGTGACGAGGGGTCCAACAAATTACTGCCACCTTGTGGGTTCATTCATGGTGAAACGGATTCTAACCCAGATTGGTTACCTTATTAACTTTTCAACGCACATCCCCTCATAATCCTTTCACACTTTTAGCTATCTTCCTTGTGTCAGCTGTAGTCTGTCATCATAAAGATAATCTCAAATAGAATTCAAAACCTAGCATTATTCTTATTTAAAAAAAAACCCAAAGTATCATCTTTCACTAGTTTCGAATTGCAATGTATGCATGAAGACAAAAGCTCACATTTGGATTTTGTCAGGTGATAGCATGCAGCCCAAGGAAGGCTGTGCACACTGAGGCTTCTTAGTGCCTCTGATTTTACTAGATTAGTTACACTGCTTGATGTAAACAATTCAGCGTGGAGACATCCAACTAATCCAGAATATTTTAATACACTTTGTTTCTAGTTGTGTATTGTGTGTGTGAGCTTCACTTCACAGGCACCATGGCTGTGGAATGCTGACTTGGAATCTTCTTTGACCTATCGTGTCTTATTAACTATTTTGCGTCCAGGACGGAATAAAAAGAAGCGATGTCTGCTCTTTCCATGCAGCAAATCACATGAATAATCAGTTGGCCTTTTTGCACTTTAAAAGTGTTTCTTAAATCACAGAATTCAGTTTGCCCTTTGCAGGTCGTGGATGGATGCCTCAACCGAAGAATAAATAGACATGCTAAGCATCCAATGACAGCAACAACTTAGGATTCTCGTCATGGAGCACGTTTGTGGTTTTTAATCAAACTGCAACCTTCTACCCCATTTTTTTCCAACAACTCCTACCTTTCAGCCCAAGTGAGTGGACTCTCCTCTTCTCGCCAGATAAGCAAACAGACTTTTCTTCAACAGAGAAATACGACACTAGGAATGTAGGATTTGTCCTCTATGAAAAAGGCAAAGAAGGCCGGACCCTGGCTCCTTGTCCTGATGCCTGAAATGTCATTCTGGCCCAGCAATAAATCAAATAGGGTTGGAATGTTTTTACCTATTACGGTGAGGTGCATCGCTGTCATCCACACTCCTGTTCACTCCCTCCCAAAATACACCTCTCATTTCTGCTCCATAGCACTGTCCCCGTTCTTCCTCACCTTTCCTCCCTCTGTGTCTCTATCGTTAATTGGAAACGGATGTTGTGAATCACTCCCTACATAATCACACGCATTTCTTTAGAATCATACACCGTTCTCTCTGTAAAAGTCAAACATGCAAACCCGCACTTACCACAATGAGAATTTATCACTTTGAAAGTCCTTTACATAATACAAAACCAACTCACTGTAAAGAGAGATAAGGAAAAACCTTTTCACCTGGTGAGAGAAGCTCTTGTTAGAAACTAATTGGTAGTAACACGCACAAAGCCACATTTCACTCCCCTCTTGACCATACAAGTGAGACATTTTCCTCACTCTTATTAGTCTCACTGCACCGGTTATCCCACACCTCATGAGTTGAAATATTACAATGCCCTCTCCTGTTGAGCCGTCTTTATGCAAAGCATCTGTAGTCCTCCTGCATCACTGAAGGTTCTCAGTAATCAAAACTAAGAAAATGATTTTTTGCAAAAGGACGGAAGGGTTTCTGGCTATTGAAACGTAGCATCAGTGGACCTTTGCAAACTCTTTCCCGGGCTAAGAAAAACTGCATTGTTTCTGTTTACTCTAAAGAAGTTCCCAGGGGTAAGAGTAGGGCAGCGAAAGCAGCCACGACATGAAAGTGGCAGTAGTTTGATAAGAGCAACAGAAGGCAATTACAGTTCAGCAGCTCACCAGAGAATTGGAGGCTGTAACCTGTTGTTGGTACGGCGCCATCACTAAATCTGTGGCAACGGACGGCGCTGCCTGATCCGTCATTTTCAGTCTCCCGCTTTCACCTTCACATTTTCCCGAATCAAAACGCAGGTCTTGTTTTCTCCAGTGTCTCCAGACACCATAACAACCCCAGCACTAATGTCTGTCTGGGATATTCTCGGTTACCTTCATGCAATACGTTAAGTCACAGTGTGTGTGGATGTGTCCGGATGTGCAATCACCATCATTTTTTCACAATAAGTGCAACAGGTGTAAATTGTAATACCTTACCTGACTGAAAGCTGTTCATCCAACCACAAATCCAAAGTATGCATGAATGGTCAGAAAGGGTTCTGTTCTGTGATGGTTAGGACCTCTTACGGCTGACTGCTGATGGCTCCTGGCTATTGGAGGAGCAGAAAGCAGCAGACCTGTGTGACACCATCGGGTCAGAAATGGATGAAGCCTGCTGAATAACTTGTGTTCGTATCTAGGGTCTGTACGCTGGAGGAGAGGTAAACCGGAAAAGGCAGGAGACACATAACTAGGGGGGGGGGGGGAGATGTTCAGCTCACTCTAATTACAGAAAGAGTGTCCTTTAGGGATTTAGTTTTGCGTCCAATGAGCAACAACACAGTTTGGTAATGGCAAAACTACCTTAAAAAATGATTTCTGTTTTTAAGGATCCCTTTCCAGGATGAAGCTAAAAACGAAAACTAGATGTGTTTTTAATGTACGGGTTTAGTAGATAACGGCAAATACTGCAGTGTATGAATCAATGTATGGTTCCGGTGGTTGTTTAGGGTAATTTACGTTTAAAATGCTAGCTATACCACTGTCTCTCCCTGTTTGAAGAAGGTTTTTCTTAAGTAGGTTGTACAGAATGAGTGAATTCTTGAAATAATAGGATGCTTAACTCAGTGAGGCGCTAAAACCTCAACATGTGCAATTAAAGCACAGGAAAGCTCATTTTTCAATCCAGTCATGCCTATCAAACTTATCACACCTTTTTTTTCCATTTGGTATATATATTTCATTATTCAAGCCTTTTTTTTCCAAACACATACACAAAACGGATGGGTCAGCATTTTCTATTTGTGTACCTTTCCTGTTTAATACCTGGTGTTTCCAGATAATGATGTAGTGGTGCCAGCAGATGGGGGATTGGAGAAGTGGAGCAAGGGGCCTCAGCAGTGCTGCTCAAGGGTTTCATTGTACAGGTCAGCACTATACTACGAATGGCCAGCACACACAAACCTGCCTTTTAGATCATGCCTTGTCACGAGGAAGGTCAGATGAATGTGGAAAGTAGACAAATCACACTTCACCGACAAAGGAGCAGGAGACCAGCACTGCAAGTCCCAGCGCTTAGATGTGTCTCACATGACTAATGCTCCTGGCCTATGGTGGATCATACATGCCATCAGTGTTCAAAGCCTCAAATCCAGTCCCTGAAAGGACTGCTAGTTTCACCACAGCCCCCCCCCCCCCCATTGGGTGGTCATTAGAGGTGGTTAAAATCCCTCACCTATCCACCAGTAGATGGCGTGGGCGATCTGACTGTTCTGCCAGAGGTAGTGGCTAAAGATGGAGGCTCTCTGCTGTCTCGGCTGTCTTCATAATGATGCTGAGTTACATAAGAGTGCAGTATCTCTCAGCAGGCTCTCCATAAGAAATAATGCGTTAGATCTCAACCCAAACTCCCTGCTTTTATTTCTTGTTGTTTCTGTGCAGACCTCTAGCATAGAGCTATCAAAATGTATTTTTTTTTCTCCTCTCCCGAGTGAAATCCTGCTTTGATCGCTGACCTAATTAATGAAGCAATTGATGAATGTAAATATCAGATTAGTTATGCAAATGATCACACCACAGGAAAAAATTATACATTGCCCCCGTTAGAAGGATCTGAGGGCACAGACATTATCAATGCATGAGACAAGATCTTGTTCGTGATAATTCTAAAGGAAATACAGATAAACAAAAATAAAGCTGTGGGATTAGAGACTGTGGCAGACGGGTGTCGGGCTAAAAGTGATCTGAATGACGATGCAAGATGAGGGGCTTTGCCCTTGCTCTCCCTTCCGCTTCTAGCTGTGTAATGAATCCACTTTGTAAAAGCAATCTCTGACATTTGCAGCCCTGTGTTAGGCAAAAGAGTCTCTGCTGTAGATCGCAAGGGCATTTTGTACGGCTGACCTGTGAGTGTAACTTAGTGCGAGGATTGATGCACATACTTTACAGTGTATGCATACAACAAAATTGAACTGACTAAAGACAGACTAGCTAACTTCAACATAGCCAGAACACAAGAGACATGATGTGATCATGTCAACAAGTAGGAGATTAATCAAGTTATATATTCTGTTGAAATGTGCATGTAAAATATTGTACATGTATGTGTATGTGAATGGATGTGTTGGTGTTTTAGGACAGTCAGGGGAAAAAGAGTGGATGGCTTCTCTGTGCTTTTTCAATTTTTTACATATTTGGCTGTAACCCAAATTCTTGTACATATTGTAATTTTGACATGACAAAGCAAACAGTTCTTGCACCCAACTACCCCAAAAAATGATTAACCTGTCAACTCCCCTTAAGTATCGTTTTTTCCAGAAAACTGCACTTATTTTGGCGGAAGCCCACCTGAAATGTTCTTCAGCTCCCCTAAATTATTTGGCATTATTGGCTTTAAAGCGTGTCATTAAATTAAACTATTGTTTCTCACATGGAGAAGTTATTTATACCTCTAACATGCTTCAGATGTTATCTGTTTAAATTTAGGTCTACTTGAGGCAAATGAAAGGGGAAATGTAATGGCCGATGGTAACACTAAGCTAACTATGAAAATGTCATGCCAAAAGTACTGGAGTTAAATGATGGATAATGCGAATCAACGTATTCACTGCTGGCTACAAGCACTTTTCCAGCTGATGGAGTAACACTTACCTGAAGTGCATGGTCTCATGTTTTTACAGTTTGGTCATGATATTGGTCAAAGGGACCAATGCCAATGGCAGCAAATGTTTGACTGGAAGGTCAAAAATCAAGCAAAGTTTGCTTTGAAAGTGAATAAATAATCCCTTTTTCCTAACCCCAACAGCTTAAGTGGAGCTATTTAGAGACCTGCAGCCGTATACTGTGGTCTTAGTGGGCAGCTCTAACACATGAATGAGCAGTGGGCATAAAGTAGGGCATTTCTGCAGCAGGAAACATATTCACAGAAAAATAATCTTTTAACAAATAAGATCTTTCTTAACATTTAAATATCAGGATGAAGATGGGGTACATATATTTTCCCACCCCTTTTCAGTCTTCTTGTTAAATTACTGACAGGTGATTTTTACAAAATAAACAGTGGACAATTCATGTGGCATGATCTTGAAATCAAAAAGGCTTAAAAAAAAAGAAAATTCCTAAAGTTTCTAAAATTACTTGGATTTTTCCTTCTGTCTGTGCCATGTACTAATAAGGATAAGAAGCCAGCCATATGCTCCTCTTGCCCCTTTCTACACTGGAGGCTGCAGGGATTAAGAGGCTTGTTCTGCAAATGAAGCCTAACTGGCCTTGGCTTTTCCAGAGCATATAGACAGAGAGAGAGACCAAGAGAAGCAGAATGATGCTCGTTCTCTATTTTCCCTTCTTGTTTGAACACACACAGACTCATGTCGTCTTCCATTAAATACAATACGTGTGTGTGTGTGTGTGTCTTAGACAATTGTTAGTTACTGTACAGAAGACATTATGTCAAAGCATTAAGAAATTGTTACCTCCGGGATTTGTGTTGGCTTCTTCATGAATGTAATCCTTCCAACCCCAGCGTTAGCACATTCATCTGAAACTTGGTAGTTTAGATCTCCTCACCCTTGCTATGACGGTATACTGAATTTTCCGATCAGTACAGAAATGGTTGTGCCTGCAGGTGAAGCCATTAACAATGAGGTGATATTCCATGTAAACATCCCTTTTATTTTAAAAGACCAGTGTGCATTCATAAATGTATAATTACATCTTTAAACCTGAAGGACTGAAAACTGGTTTTCCCCTTTGATGTACTTGGTAAAAGTCATTTATTAACAGCTTGCATGCTATATTTTGAAGAATGGGCTAAGACTTCTCCATTAACCCAATGGTTTAACTGAGCCCTCAGAAAAATAGTTGTCTTTCTCTGGAAGTGGTAGAATTGCTTGTACTCTTTCCTTAACTTATCTAGGGTCCTGATCCATTAATGACCAAAAACAATTAAAGCAACAACAAGAATGTGCTTCACTCAGCCATTCTAAAGTCAACAGGGGCTCATGACTTTAACTAACTCCATCAACAAGGGCGTGGACTTAATTAAGCCTTGCAAACAATGTCACGGACCACAGAGGCTGGCACTGCTGCCTTGCTAGAAATCAAAATTTAAGAGAAATGCCATCATCTAATGTTACTTTACAAAAGGTTTTTACTTTCTCACAGGAGCTCAAAATTGCATTTGGCAATTTCGTATCCTAAACTTTTGAAAATGTAATGCAGATTGAACTGTGTCAATTGTGTAGCTCATAAGTATCATACGAGCAGCATCATTTAATAACTGCACACTTCAAACTTTTTAAGTTTAATGGTACAACTTGGATACAAGCTGCCGATAGTTCCGCTTATTAGCCATTGGAACCCCATCAGAAACGTGGAAAATTGGATGTTTAGCGTCTACGGTCACAGGTTTGCAGAGCAGATTGCATTGGCTCTCGCCATGAAGTAACAAAACTCAGAGGTTGCTTAATTAAAAGAAGCCAGCATCTGTTCAGTGAGTAGTTAAATCTGAGCGGCATTAACATGTTCTATTTAAACAGAATTCTGACTATGATTTCTTTAACAGATGATTTAGCAAACAGCTGTGGTTTTTTGTGAAATGAGTTTCCTTTATTACTGTGCCAGCCACTTTGTTCAGATGCTACAATCTATGCTCCAAGTGCTCGTAGCCCATCAGTCTTGCATGGCAGTGATGGGTAGTTAAGAAGTTGATTCTCGGGTAAGGTTGGCCGTCCTCAGCAGCAATTGTCAGGCTCTGGACTGCAATACAATTTAATCATCCGTAACCGTATCATACTGATATTCACTGTAAACTGTTTTTTTACTCTTTGCTGTCAAATTATTAAGCAGCCAACATTCACCAGACAGCTACCTAAAAAATGAAGTTAAGGTAAAGAATGAATTACTTAATCATTTTGATCAAACTTATTACGTTAACTTATGGAAGATCAGGACTTCAAAAATTGGTTAAAACAAAACTTTGTTTGCAACCTTGTCTGTTTTGTTTGTTTTAAGTGTAGCTACACTTTTAACATCCGATTGTGTATTTTATGATCCACC
The DNA here is from genome assembly GCF_949316345.1 of Pungitius pungitius. Lineage (NCBI taxonomy): Eukaryota > Metazoa > Chordata > Actinopteri > Perciformes > Gasterosteidae > Pungitius > Pungitius pungitius. The sequence goes on from NC_084903.1 coordinate 18,397,484, forward strand.
GAGTCCTGTTTAGTGCTGTGTAACATAACTGCTGTGCAAGGTTGGTAAACTGTACTTTATTAGTTAAGGGACCAGTGCCTCGGCTACCGTATCTGAGATTGCCGGTCAGGCTTTTGTGTGATAAGGTAACAGTTGCTGTAAGGATTTATCATCTTTAACAGCTTTCCTCTTCTTTTAGGACTAACTAATCTCCTCTTTTCTCCAACAATCCTGCTCTACATACACACACAGAAACACTCGAGCACACACTCCCCTTACCATGAGATTGATTTTGCTTTTAGGTAGCATGCTTGTAATTGTTTAATAGATGTTGATTAATAATATTATTGATTTTTTATGAGTCTTTTTAAAGAAAAATAAACTGTTATAGTTTTAAAGAGCAGTTTTCTGTGCGTACAAAAAACTTCACAACTTTACGAAATTTTGATACAAGTAAAAAGCATTTGTCTTTATTTATTATAAACTCACCAAGCAGACTTTTTCAGATTCTCTCCTTTCTGTCTTTGTACATGTATGGAGTCATGGAGCTTTAAATAACCAAAAGTTGTCACCAATACAATGAATACTTTTTAGTTTATTTGGTTGCATTCTCGATCAAAATATCATGGCAAAATGTGATTCTGGAGACAACCGCCATATGCCTGTTGATAGATATTGTGACAGTATCACAAGTTGGTGAAATAACGATTATCTAAATGGGTAACACTATTCTGATCAACTGTAACATAATAATACATGTGTTGAAAAGTATACGTACCGTACAGTAGGTATTTTACATCACAGAGCTGCTTAGAATTCCTTCTAACATAACATTTTGGAACACTGTTCTATGGTTTGATAACTGTAACCACAAGCTAAAGAATAGCAAAATGATTCAAATCCTAAGGAGCAGTGGATGTTGTTAAATACTGCACACACAGTGCAATGATCTCCTTTTGCCTCAGGGATGTGTCCACTTATGTGAGCGCAGGGTCATACTGCACGTCTGTGAGTGTGATTATGTGGATATATGTGGGTTTTTTGCGTCTGTGTCCTGTTGTATCAGGCAATAAACTTATTTCTGAGTGGTGACGCCGATGCTTAAATGCCCAGAGGTATATTCGGACTAAATGCAAAGGGAAGGTTCGCCTTGATTAATTCATGTGAACTTGGATAGTGTGTGTGTGAGCTAACAAGTCGTTTTCCATTGGCCTTCTTAATGTTGTTCTTCTTAATGTTTGTTGTTCTTAAAAGCCTTTTCACACAGCAGTTATTTTACCTTGCTAAAGCAGGAAACGCAAATAACAAAATAAAGTTCTCTCGTGACTTAAATAGAACACAACCATCTTTGAGAATATTAATAAACCCTGTGTTGCTTTTGCTATGATGAGTCAAAATGTCTGCAGTTAAAAGGATAATTAGATATTTCCCCTTAAGCATGACATAAAGGGAAAGATCTTACTCCACCCATTACATCATTCTGTAAGTATTAAAAGTGGGCATAGGGCTGAGAGATGATACTAAACTCATTTTGGGATGACGAAAGCCTCATCACAGCAGCGCCAAATGTTTCAACTATAGGAGCTTGGACTATATCAACATGACACATTGAAATTAATTGATTGAATGTTTATCAGACCACAAATGAGACGAAAATTAGCAAGCTAGTGTACCCTACGGCCTCTTCAACTCATATTCCACTGGTGGGACTACTACACTGTCTCCTGCCAGCGCTGAAGACAGTGTAGTAGTAGTGTCCCACCAGCCTCTGTAGATACTCAAATTCAGCCAGTGAGGAGTTTGGCGTCTCTTCGACCTCTAAACGGCTGTGGCCTTCCCTCGCTGCGAAATAAAGGAAGGGAGGAAGTAACCAGCATTGCCACCCAGCTCGATGTGCCTCTTATTTTATAGAACCAACATTGCATTAAAAAACGGGTGGAAATAGAGTTCAATTTAACAATGCTTCATGTACACACTCACTGGAAAGAAATGTTTTTGTTATCACAATCACTCCCCAGATCTTGTAATGTGTTGATGGCTTACTTTCACCAGTACAGTAATTTATTTTAGTGTAGGCTACTGCCTGTAAGCAGGGAACGTAGTCACACTGCTCTTTACAGCCAACCTGTCAGTGTGTTGTGGATGTACCACCATCACAAATCAATTTGCAATCATCATCATTCTGCAACCTACCAACTGTGATCCTAGAGTCACTGGACATTCAGGATGACTGATCCTGCATCAGTTACTTAGTGAGGCCAATAAGCCTGTACGATCTGGACACAGCCATTTGAGTAATATGATAAATGGGACACATAATAAGAAACACAATTTCCCTCTTCTAATTTGACTCTAGGTCTCATTTGGAGATATGGCTAATCTTTACACCGCTCTCCATCTCCATCACGGTTCCTTTTGTAAAGGCCGGTGAGACGGTTTCTTTCCTCCTCCAATGACATTCCCATTAGAGCAATGCTGCTGATAAATGCAAGGCAGATCGCAAAAAGGGTGGTTTCATTTGAACATGTTCCTCAGGCTGCACTCCAAGACAGGCCATGCCTCTATTCCACGCCCTTTAAATTACACCCCTTCTCTTCACGTGGTCAACCGACTGACTATGAGTAATGCATCGGGGTAATCGGGGACACTCAATGGTTGGGCAAAGCATGTAAGGAATTGATACATTTGCAACTGCATGGTGTATCTGTAAAGCATAACATGAACACCATTGTAAAGCATGCTGAATCACATGCAAAACACTTTAGTATTGACGAGGACACTTATAGACTTCCCTCAGATCAATAGCATACCATTTTGTGTGTTTGAATGATCAACTAACTAACCAGCAGGATGCCAAGAACGTGACTGAGCTCTTAATGTAGCCGAATGCTTGCCATGACTACTGGAAATGACACTGCTGAATAGAATATACTGTTATCTTTGGGGAGTGATCAATCAGGAGCATTCAAGGGGTGCCAACGTCTCGCCGGAGGTCTCCATACTGTGAAGATCAATCAGAGACAAAGCCCATCCTTCTGCCAGTTGCAGTGGTGCAGACTCTTATCAGTGCAACTAGCACTTCAATTATAACAGTAGCAATGGTTCGATTCAAGATAAAGGCAGAGACATGGAAGTGCTTAGCCGCAGGGCAACAGTGTTTCTCGCAGGTCCCCTTAGTAAATAAAGCCACTGATACCTGCGCCCCATGAAATGAACTGGCTCTGGAGTCCTAACTGTCAACGCTTCGAAACCGGTTAGGAACAAAACGGAACAAAATGTAAAATAGCTGAACTGCAATACTCTACTTGGAACTACTACTTTTTTTTCTTACCCACTGCCAAAATAAATTGTTTAATTTAAAAATATTAACGTTTTAAAATAGAATGAAAATCAAAATTAGAAACAACTTTATTAGCCGGCTTTATAGACCTGAATGCTTTGAATATTCCTGTAAAAACAACATTTTTGTTTCTATATGTCTGTTGAGAGTTAGTCGGTTGAAAACAAGAAAGCTATATCCATTGGACACACACTCCAACCTCTTAGGCTGGCCGGCACAGATAAGACCATTTTAAATGAACCATGTGATGCGTTTAAGGACAAAACTAACAAAACACAAAAAGCTCTCACAAACAGGCACTTGTTTTTCAGGGGATGTAAAGTGTCCTTTACATATATTCCACACACTGCACCCACTGAAAGTGAACATTATATTGCAGTTTTATGTGGTGTATTGGACCCATCTGAATGTTTTGCATTGACAAGACGTCAAAACATTGGGTCAGATGTTTCTACAGCTTTAAAAGCAGCAAATCATTTCAGTTTGAGAAGACAGAAATAATAGTATTTGAAGTTTGTATATATACATATATATATATATATATATATTGTATTTTTAAGGTAAAATCTTGTTTTCGTGACAGTGCCATTATTCATATAAAATCACCTGCCAAATAGTTTAACCTCAGTGGGTTGCAGTGAGCCCATGTCACCCATCTTGTGTACAAGCCACGAGAATCCGTCTCCACGACTACAGACAACACTTCCTCATTGGTAGTAATGGCTTAGGTCAGAAACAGGCCGGCAGCGCTCCAAAAACAACAGCAAAGACCCCTCACATTATATGTTATTATCATGATTGTTATGTATAGTATAATTGGTACAAGAGCCTAAGTTAGCTTGTTGTATACATTCAAGCTGAGTGGATTTCTGATTTGATTCACTAAGAGCATTGCTTCACCAGTGAGAGCGTGGAGTTGCATACAGCAAATCTCATTTTCAGCCAGAGAAGAAAGATAACAACCCTGTTAAGCTTTGCTTAGCTGACTTATTTGAAAATTCAACATTCCATATCCAGTGTAGACAATAATCCTTAATAATACACAGTGTTTTATTTACTGGATTTTCTTTGAGCGGCGATCAGTTAAAGTGGCTTTTAAGGAAAATGATATGTAAATAAAAAGCAGAACACAGAAATGCGAAGGAATTTTTGGCTTTCCGCGCAAGCTGCTTACAGCACATACGGCCGCCTCCAAGGTAGGGCGGCTAACATGTTGCCTGAGCGATAACATCTCGTTACTGCTTGTGAAGCTTTAATGCTATGAATGCACATCATTTAAGCTTTTTTTTGCGTCAGTACTTTGCCTGTTTTACAGCTGTATAATTATAATAGAGATAAAACACACAAAGACATTACTGGTGTAAGTCAATTGTGTGACAATAATTATGTCTCTTAAGCCAAGCCAGATGTTCCTGAGCTGTTCTCTTCTCGACAGTCAGTGTTTCCTCGTAACCATGAAGAAATCATAGGGCCTCAGTGTAATTATCAGGTTGAACTGGACATTTTCGTCACCAGGGAAACTCTGTTATTCAGCTATTTAGAACAACATACATTCATCATTTTTTGGTTTCTGTCTTTAGTTATTAAAGAATTTAGATATTTTTTTTCCTTACAAAACAAACCTTTGTGTACAACTATTGCTAAAATAGTTTTTTCCTGATACAGAAGAATGAACATGCAAAATGTGATTTTGTCTGCACATGACCGTATTTCATCATCGATAGCTTTGTAGTGTTTTTTTCTGATGAAATGCAGTGGCCACACTTGAATAGCCCAAGTGAGAAAAAGTAGATCACATCCACAACTCAGAGCTTGATTCTCTGCAGTGGTGAGATTACAACGGTGATAATAGACCACCCTTTTGCCACATACACACTCATGCACACAATAGAGCATGGGACCAAAATGCAATTTCCATGCAAATTTTTCAGCACCCGTACAAAAATATTTCCATATTTTCTGTGATTGTGACTCAAAGTCTCTGTTTACTCTGCTTAACCTTCTGATTTATTTATACATTTTTGTATTTCCCCCTTTTGCGCCGTCTCTTCATATGTCTTGCCTTAATGCAGGTTTTGTGCATTGACCAGAATGTAGGGGCAGAGGCCGTTTTATGCCTTCCTGCACTTGTCGCTTTATTTATTCATGTGACATCCTGTCCTTATGCCTGATCAAGCTCAGAGCTTTGCAGGGATACAGATGCTGTAGATCAGGGGTGTCAAACTCATTTTAGTTAAGGAGCCACATACTGCCTATTTTGATCACACTATCTCTATGTACAACCCCTTCCCCTTTATCCGGGCTTGCGACCGGCAAAGTGACCCAAAGAGACTTTTACTCCACTTAGAAGTAAGTAAAACAATAAACTTGAGACAATGGACAGCAAGACAAATAACGTGCAAAAAAAAATGACAAATAAAACTAGAATCTTAAAATTAAGCTTGGACGGGTCCTCGCTACTCCTTGCATGTTGGGGCACTGGTCGGACGGTTACAAATGCGGCCGAGGAACCCTGCGGTCAGTGGTCGATAACCGTGTGGAGCAACGCCAGGAATGCCGCTTTGCAAACTTTATCTTTGACATTATCATGGTCTTAGGCCTTTTATGTCAACATATAACCAGGAGCTTCTGATGTACCATTAAAAATTAAAGCCTCTCAAAATACCATACAATAGCCATTTTCCTTCAATATTTCAATCACCAGACTACAGTTTGTCATTTTCAGATTAGATTTAAAAGGATACAATCAATACTTTCATGACCATTCCACTTCAGGTTGATAGTAGACACCCCCAAGGTGACACTTATGGATAACCAGGACATTCTGATTTTCCATCCTAAAATAAAAGCCTCTCAAAATACCATACATGACCCAACTTCCTTCGAAATCTTTTAAAAGGTGTTTTTATTGCGCCCTACGCACATAGTAATATTTATTCCGGCAAAATGCAAAATGAAATTTTTAGAGCGCAAGGTCTCAAGAGCACACTGCGTGGATTTGAAAAGAATCGGGTTTAATCCCTGGGAGGAGTTCGGTTTTTACAACTGTAAGAAATTATGAAAAGATGCCAAAAAGGCACATCTTTAATGATTAATTGCAGCACCCCCTAATCTTGAAAAAAATTGCGTGTGTTCAGGGGTTCAATGTTTACACATCCTGCAATTTTGGTGAGGGCAGGCCAAGCCATTTGGAAGTTATAAATCTTGCCAGATTAAGCCACACCCCTTGCAAGGTTCATTAACCGTAATATCTTATTAAAACTATAAGACAGGTCAGAAATGATCATATGGATGTTTAAAGGGTGAGAAGTTAATGCTATATGAGACGTATGGAGCAGATTAGATAAAGTATGGTCGAGTTATAACAACTTCAACGTTCGTGGCGAATGGTGGTTTTTTGAAAATGCTCCCTACACACTTAGTTTGGAAATTCATCCGGCAAAATGCAATTTTTAGAGCCTAAGGTCTCAGGATCACACTGCGCGATTTTGAAAAGAATCAGGTTTAATCCCTGGGAGGAGTTCGGTCTTTTACAACTGTAAGAAATCATGAAAAAGGCCAAAAAAGGCCAAAAAGGCAGATTTTCAACCATTAATTACAGCGCCCCCTATTCTTCAAAAATTCTAAAATATTAGTGTGTGTTGAGGGCTTCAATGTTCATGCTTGTTCATGCAATGTTCAATGTTCAATGACATGCTATAATTTTGGTTAGGGCAGGCCAAGTCATTTGGAAGTTAAAAATCTTCCAGATTAAGCCACACCCCTTGCGAAGTTAATAAACCCATATTTCATCAAAACAATGAGTTATCAGCACCATTCTGATATATCAAGGGCACATAGACCCAATAATGATCCACCTGTTTATTGACAATCAAACTCAGTGTTTAGGAGAAATTGCCAAAAATGTGTTTTTCACTAAATTCAAAATGGCGGAAAATCTAGTTAGGCGCATTTGCATACCATGATTGACTTTTTTGTAGAGCATGCCGAAGAGGACCTGTGTGCTTATCAACTTTCAAGTTGATCGGACATAGAGGGGGCCATAGAGACATTTCTTTATATCCAAACGTGAGACCCAAAAATTATCTTTTTTTTTTAATATTTTTTTTTGATAATCCAGATATCCATGACAAATTTAACAACTTTTTGAATATGATAAAGGCCCCAAAAAGGCCCGCGGTTTGTGAGAATAATAATAATAATTCCATGAAAAACAATAGGTTCCTCTACGACTAGTCGTAGCGAGGACCCTAATAATAATAATTCCATGAAATACAATAGGTTCCTCTACAACTAGTCGTAGCGAGGACCCTAATAATAATAATTCCTTGAAATACAATAGGTTCCTTTACGACTAGTCGTAGCGAGGACCCTAATAAAAAATAAAACTGTACAGGCGAACAGATTACTCTACACAATGTTGTGAGTGAGAATGTGAACAAAAGTGACAAGTGTATGTGGAGTGTGAAAAAGGTCCAGGGTTGAGAAGGGTCGGCTGCAATCTTTTTAGCTTACTTTAGGGTCCTGGAAGCGAACAAGTCCCGGAGGGACGGCAGATTGCACCCAATCACCCTCTCAGCAGAGCGGGGGACACGCCGCAGCCTGCCCTTGTCCTTGGCTGTGGCTGCAGCATACCAGACTGATCTTGTAACTGGCGGCAGAAATTTGTCTTCTTAATGTCGGAGAACTTCTGTAAGGCATTGAGGTCGCTCACATGACTTTTCAGGGTGTGAATTTCATTGTTGATATGAGAAAGTGAAATATTCACATTGTATACATTGGGAGTAGGTCCAAGTTTGCTAACAAATTCTCTTGAGAAAAATATGTCTTCTCTCTAACTGTGATGTCCTACCCCTTTAAGCGAGTGCTGCTGCCTGGACTCCCATCGATATCTTCTTTGTTTCTCACTGCTAGTCTATGGCATGTGCTTTCTCATACAGTGGGCCCCCCAGTGGACTGATTAGGAATAGCACCACTTTTATGGAAATGCGATTTATGTCTTTCTGTAATTCTTACACTAGCAAAGTCATCCAGTGGACCGGATTTGGCCCACGGGCCGTATGTTTGACGCCCTTGCTGTAGATAGTAGACACATTTGGGTTGCTCAAGCACTGATCTCATGCCAGCCACTTAGACAACACCATTAATCTCTCTTATCAGCATCTCAGTTGGTGCTCTGGCCCGGGAGTGGTATGTTCTGCATTGGGCTGCCATTTATCAATGGATGCTAAATAAACCACATTGCTTCCTCTGGTTTACCCTCACTATTGATGTACGGCCTATAGCTGAAGAGACCAAAAAAGGGCCATTGCTCTCCCAGCGGCATTGACCACTTTATTATTGTTAGTTCCTTCAAAGTGTTGCTGGCCTCTTACACAAACGGCTCGAAGATTTTGTAATTGCATTGTGTGATAAAAAGCTAATTAGGTTATGGAAGATCTCTTATCTATTTTATTTTCCTCGGCGCTATCCAAGGGACGACCTTGATAAGATCAGTTGGAGGCTGCTGGCTTTTTTTCACTGATGCTTTGTGTTAGTAGGGACAGTGATAACTGAGGATGAGGATGAGAAAGGGCTCCTTGATGACAGTAAGCTTAACACAAGATGAAGAGATACAGGCACGGCTAAAAGGCAGGGAGTGCCCGTGGGAATCACCCACCAATAAAGTTCTGGTTCTTGTGATCTCACACAACTGATAATACTATAGCCTAACCAATTTCATTATTTAACTGACGCTTAGGAAATGCGTGTTGACTGCTGTCTTATGAAGCAAAACAGCATGCTTACACTTGCAAATTTACACCATAAGTAACATCATGACTTTGTGGAGCCCCCGGTGTTTTACAGCAGGAGTGGAAGACCATGATAACACTTGGAGAAAGCATTAAGCTGAGACGACACTGCACACACTGGGTACGGTGCACTTCCACATGAACGGTAGAGATGCAAAAATCACCCGCTGTCACTCAAAAGGCGACCGGGACACAGCTCATGCAGACATGCACACAGACACAGACACATTACACGATTATCTATTTCAATCCAACTGCATCTCTTGTATCCATTCTTAAAAGTGGTGATTCACCCGTAACCACACAGAGCGGATACCCTGTGATAGCGTATTAGTGGAGAATAGGTTTGTGCTGTCTATGCACGATATACATCCTGGGCTGGGAATTATTGTGTAAGGTGGCTTATTTATGGTTCTAGCTGAGCAAGCGTGACCCCAGATATAAAACATCATTTTTTGTTAGGAATGACCTACTGGACATATATGACACAGGAATGGTACTAAATGGTACCTTTTTCATTCAGTCACACATGTCAGCAATAATGTGCTCCATCAGAAGTTATAAGAGAGGTGTATACAGAACCACAAATCTATCCATCTGTCTACACACATTCTTGTTAATCATACTTCTATTCTTTTGGATGGGCTGAGAATGTTTCTGTGGGAAAATTAGGTATTACCTTAATGAACTGTTCTCAGCACTCAACCTGGTTTGGGTGATCTTGGGGAAACTACTATACTGTTCAACATCATTCCCTGCACTATGCCAGTAAAGCCATTTAAAGAACAATACCAAATGTAAAGGGCGTGAGTGGATTGTCTTACTTAAAACTTTTTCTTAAAGGCCAACTCTACCGTCTCTAACCTCTAACCTTTTTGGTTTCATGCAGCAGGAGGTTGACGCACTCATAAAAACTTTCATCATCAGGACTTGTTTTTGAATCCCATTATTGCAGAAATACATCCGTCCAACAGACTAATTATTTCTTTGGCATGTGGCCTTTGCGTTATAGAGAGAAAACCAGAAGAAATGCTGTTATCACAGCTACAGGATGACCTGCTGACAGCTAGTGGCAGAGACCTTGCTGGGATTGGTGTATTGATCAAATGGGGTAGAACTCCCATTACAGTGCAAAAAGACTTAACATTTAAACAGACCTCAGGGGTCTATTAAAAATGTATATCCTGTAACTAACTCGGGTGAGAAAAAAAGGAAAAGGAAAAACTTGAAATGGCCTACATTGCAGAGACATAATGGTACATACAGAACTTTCATATGCACATTTGATGCCAATTTCTTAATTTCATGAATTCTTACAAAGAGACAGATATTGGCTTTTCCTTTTTTGAATGTGGGTGAACAGAGGAGCATATTGACTGACCGTAGAAAATCTGACCTTCAATGACTTCCTACAGCACCCTGGCATTTGTTCTTGACAAACAGGCTCATTATTGGATGACTTAATGAAAGCCTTCCATTCAGAATAGATTTCTGTCAAAGACAAATGATGCACACGTGGCACCAAGAAATTAGAAGTCTAGAAAGGCAAAGCATGGTTCTGTCAGCACCCACTCATTTGGACAAATTCCTGCAAGCAGAAGGGGTAATGAGCCCATATCATCGCAATAATTGTAATTATGACTTTGTTTTCATCAATTAGTTGTCCATGTTGGACTGGTTTCAATATGATGGTTCTCGTGTATAAATGGTAAATTAAAGACAATTGAACTAAAAAAATCAATAATATCATATAGAATGATGCTAGCTAACTACTGAATTGAATTCCCATTAGACTTAAGTAAAACAGATGCTGTGTCTGGAAACATAATTAGTTTGTTGTGAATTTTCTGTTCCAAATCCTCAACCTATTGAATTATGTGAGAATCCATTTTTTATTGCAAGTTCAATGCAACAGCCCAATACATAACCAATATATAGTATAGCACATAAATAAGAAATAACTCATCTGATCATCATAAATTAAACCAGCCGTCCAAGAAGTACACCCAGACGTCTATCTCTTCCAACATCCGCTTTCCTCCTTCTTACTCTATTGCCCCAGTTCTTCCCACCTTAATCTATGTCCTTATTTTCTAAATTTCCCTTGCTGTCTGTTTGGGAAAGGGAGTAGAGTAAGCAGAAACCCACCTTGGCCTGAGCAGAGGTGTCAAAAGTATTCACATTCATTACTCAAGTAGAAGTATAGATACTAGGTTTTGAAAATACTTTTGTAGAAGTGGAAGTATCAACTCAAGCTTTTTACTTAAGTAAAAGTATAAAAATACTAGTTTTAAAACTACCTAAAGTAAAAAAGTATTAGTAAAGTATTGAAAAGGAAAAAAATGTCCATTAAGAACAAACAATCCGTCAGTCCGTTACAACACGATGAGATTCAGATCATGTGAGCTGCCGGATGATGGAAACATGGCGACATTCAGAGAGGCGACGCTACAACAACAGAGGGAGACACGTATCGACCCGCATGCTGTATGACTTAAACAAAGAAAACATTTTTTTCCAGTGACGGCTAAATGACACGAGTCAGAGGACACACACGTTGTTCCCATTGATTAGACTGCAGTATCTCCCCATGGTTTACTACTTCATGGAGGGGGGGGGGGGTCGCATCGCTTTTTTAATGCTGAGGAGCGGTCGGTTATCAAAATATTGAACAAATACAGAATCCCTTAATGCGATGCTTTAGAAATGAACACTAAGTCATACGTCACTTTATTGAAGACGCTGCGCTACTTGCAGGTCGCTGTGTTGTCCCAGATTATCAATAAAGTTAGAAAAAACATGTAGGGCCGACCCATAGTCATGAAGACTCATTTAACGTTACATGGACTTTGCATGAGGAGGAGGAGGCGGGTTCATGTTGCTTAATACCAACTGAGATCAACTTGTACCGCGATCTGCCGTCCTGAAAAAGATCCTTCACCACTTACCGCACCCAGCGTCACTCTGATTTACGTCATCTGAGGCGCATCGCTGATAAACCAATAAGGTGTCTGGATGGTAAATGTTTACACTTCTCATCCAACCATAATCAGATTCACGCAATCCCGACGGCGCGATTCATCCAGGCAATTTTTTGTGTGTTTTTGAACGGTGACAAGCCGAAATTAAATAGCAACGAAGCGATTTTTTAAATGTAAGAAGTAGAAAGTACAGATATTCGCGCGAAAATGTAAGGAGTAGAAGTAAAAAGTGGTCCTAAAAATAAATACTATAAGTAGATAAAGTATAGATACCCCAAATTTCTACTTAAGTTTGACAACTCTGAGTTATACCCCCTGAGTTATAACTTAACAACTTATAACAAGCTGCTAAACCCCTGGATTTCCAAAGTGAGGTCTCAGGAGTGCCTCATCTGTTTCTCCCTTACCGGCTTGCATCCTTTCCCCTTAATAACGTGGTCTTGAAAGCAGTCTCTTGATACATAGCTTGACATCAAGAAGACAGTGTTTTTTAAATATTTCACGTAACACTGAGTAATGTCAAAACAGTCGGCTTATTCATTGAAGATTACACAAAGACAGAACTAAGTCCCCCTTTTTGCATTCGCCAGGCTAATAACGACAGCGTTAATGAAAGTGATTACTCACACAATGACAGCCCACTCATCAAAACAGGCGTAAATGAAGCCGCGGCTTGATTCAAAATAAATCCACAGCTGACACAACACTTCTTCTGTGAGGCGAGAAGGGTGAAAGACCTTGAACATTTTCCTTTTTCACATATAGCCAAATACTGTTTTGGTATGGCATTATGATTCTAAAGAATGGTGACATTATTACCACCAATGAGGTGAGAATTTATTCTTACCTTATTTAATTTATAGTTACTTTTAGAGGAACACCACACCTTGCTGACCTTTTTTTGGCAGGAGAATACACAGTACCATGTGAATAATCAATCAATTAAAATATGCTACAACGCTGTGCTTGAGAGGTCACAATCACAAATCGTGAGTATATGTGATCCACTGTGTTATAAACATATATATTATAGCAACTTTGTTAAAAAAAACCTTTGGGATCATCTAATAACTCACCAAAGACTAAAAAAAATATTTTGTATCACAATTATGCCCAAGGGCACATTTGAAATCAAATTTCGGGTGAAGTAATAAAGTAAAGCTTTTGCCGATTGAAATGGTTCAAAAGACTAAATTACACAAATGTAAGAAGACATTTTTTTTTTAAATGCACCAACACCCTTTCCCTAGTAAACCAGTATGGTCGAGTACTGTATTTGCCCAGGATATCTACACTGTTGTGAACATATTCATGTGAGTATATTGCACTTGTAAAATGTATATTTTTAATACAAATACACTTTAGGCTTCATTCTAAACCCAAAACAAGCTGTTTATAACCCAACTGTATATGGGAAGATATGCCATCACAGAATGAAAATGTACAGGTCTATGCATTGGAGTCGAAAGTAAATTACCAGCAATGTGGACCATATTGTTAAAACAAAGCACAACCAACATGGTGGCTCAAGCATTAACGCTTATTTTGTTAAACAAAAAACACCTTACTTTGGTGTGATAGCATTTGTGGATAAGACTGCCAATTCATCAAATTCATCAACTTTGATGGTCTGTCAGAACAATAGATCAATTTGCTTTATAAGATTTTTTATAATAAAAGGTCTTGCTTATTCTTAACAATAAAAGCAACAACAACTCTATGAATACATAAAATATCCTTTGGAGGACCGAATGGGCTTTGGAGTGAGGGAGAACAGATGCACAGGACTTTAATGGTGAAAGTGATTAGCCGCTACAGCACAATGCATAATGCAAAATAAACTGCTTACTCTACATGTCCTGCATTTAAAATAAAGAATGGAGGTCTTCCAGTGAAACAATTTCACATAGTGATGCCAAAAGTGCCCTCTAAAAATGCATTTTACTTTAATAAATAAAGTCTAGTCTGATTTTAATCAATGTGCCCAGCAACAGAAACAGGAATGATCAACGATGTGGTCTACTCATGTCTTCACAAGGAGCTTTTTTGCTGAAAGATATTTAAACTCCCTGATGCATGCTAAAAAGTTTTAATAGTAATATATACACAATTGTCTTTAATTGTGCTAAACTTATTAAAATTAAAAACAAAAATAAGTAAAACTACCGTCAGGCTAAATCAACAATTAAATTACAAATGAATTACAAACCGCTGATACTGACCTGGCAAACTATGCAAATATTTCAAGTAACATCACAACAATGAATATTTAAACAAATGTAAGTACTTATTAATGCACTTATTGTTTAAGCATGAAATATAATTCAGGAATTTTCCCCATGAGGAGAGCTGCTTCCCCCCCAGCAAAACACACACAGTGACCATTCTTGTATTCCACAGTCACATCTCTGGAAAGAATAAAGGTTGGGTTTTTTTCTGTGTTAGGAAGCTGACCCGACGCCCGGCATGCACGTACAAAGTACTGACGACATAAGTCGTGTTTTTGCAGTTGCACTTCTGACCCAGCCTGAGCCGGCAGGACATTTGAGTGCAGAACAACACCAAAGTCCCATTGTAATCACATTGCTACTGACACGCCCTTTACTGTGCCGTGATGGCAGTTCAGTTCAGAGCCTTTCAATCATGTGATGATAGAAAAAGGCCTTTTGTTTTGTCAATATTACATGATGAATTACATGTCTTTAATAAGGGTAATGCCTTTACATTGCAGATAATTTCATTAAAATTGTTCATTTGTTTCACTTAAGGACAACAAGAACGACAACACTGACTAAACACACGTGAATCTAGAATAGATTAAACGAAGGCATGTCGAGGGAGAATTTATGATTTATTCGCCCTTGCGAGGAAATGGGATGCTGTCTTATTTTTTTCTGCCACAGTGTTAGACAATGAGATGAATGGTTGCATTAAAAGATAAAAGCAAGGGGAAGAAGAACTGAATACAAAGGGGAACACAAGCATAGCTGCAGAGATATGAACTATAATTCTTTTCATGACGCAAGCATTGCCCTGCGATACCATTCTTCACCCTGCCCTCTTTCTCTTGTGGCGTTTGGATCTTTCTCTTTATGCTCCCAGACTGTCATGCAGTCCAGGAAATGCATCACACTCCCTCTAATTTAATGTACAGTGTGTCTATTTTGACATTGTTGCTTCTTAATACTATCAACACTTGCGATCTCTATTCAGCAGTTCTTCAGAAGGAAAGTGAGTTTGTGTGTGCCGCTGTGTGCGTTTCCCTTGTTTCATTGTTGCCCACTGAGCATATTCTCACGTGACATATCTGAGAAATGATTATTTCTGCTGGGGATCTCATGTCAGGCTAAAGGAGGGGAACAGACGTTGTGATGCCCCACACACATAACGAGTGTGTGTGGATGGTGCCTACCTAACTGTCTCCCTACAGGTGAGCCTGGGTGGGGCATTGTCCTGATGGCTAATGGAGAGCACCTGGGCCCGGTGTCTCTCCTGAGGTCTATATATGCCAGGCTCCTGCCAGTTGGAGGGGGGGACTCGAGAGGAGGCAGCCCCGGCCTTCGCTCCGGCAGTATTCTCCATGCGTTTTGAGTTGTGTTGAATTATTCTCTTCATGCATACACGCACCACACCATTTTGTCACACATCCACACTTACAACACTGACTTACTGACTACCCACCTCATAGGATCCTTATGGCTTTTGGATATATGATTTCAGTTTATTATTGAAGTTCTTTCTGTTAGGGTTATAATTTAATAAACATGTATTCCTTTCATCTTGTAAACTGTCTCCTGCTCCTAATGTTTTGGCATAGCTTGAGCCAGCTATGACAAATGGGGGCTCGTCCAGAATCAGTGAGTATCACATTTTCAAGTTTTGAATTTCAGTTAAGCAATGTGATGCTGTTCAAAAGATTCAAATTGTTTGGCGTTGCGTGCGGGTTTCCGTTGCCGTTATTATAACTTAGACTTTTCATTGGTTGAGTTAATTGGATGGATCAATTAAGTTTGATGACACATCGATGTTAAGTTATTGAGTATTTAAATAAGTACGGGAGCTACTCTTTGTCCCAGGTCAGGCAGAGCCACGTTAGTTTTTTAAACTTTCGTGGATAATTTTTTTTTTTTTTGATAGTGTTGGGGGAACGCAGTAGTAGCAGTTGTCTCGGGAGCACAGTACGTGGCTGACAGCGTGATGTTTAAAAGTTGCGTTGTCCCCAGCGTATATTCAGTGCATAATTACCCCTGCCGAACCCCATGAAGAGCTAGGGTTGAGTTAGTGAAGATTTGGTTAGGCAGATAGGGGACACTCCTTTGTTTAAAGTTGCATCGGTGTGTCAAAGCGGTGTCCAATTATCCAACCAATTAATGATGGCTCATATTGATGAGTTTGTGGCATCACCATCAGTTGATCTTTTAAATAACAGTACAAAGGATCAGTTGCTGGAAATCGCGGACCATTACCACATTGACATTGGGGACAGGAGACGTAAATTACCAACACTAAAGATGATTTTAGTTGCTAATTTGGAAGAATTAAATGTTTTGCCGTCCCTGGAGGAAACGCCGGGAGGTGGGGTGGCTGCTGCGGAGCCATTAAGCCTACCTATTAAAGGTGTAAAAACAAATCCAGGGTTAACATTTGACCAACAGAAAGAGCTTATGCTTATTACATTGGAGATGGATAGGGTAAGGTATCAAACTGAAATGGAGCGAGAGAAAGTTGTGCTAGAAAAAGAGAGACTTGAAAATGAAAAACTGAATATTAAGTTGCAGAGAGAGAAATTAGAACTCGTGAAAGTGGGAAAAATGGATCAGAGGTTCTTGGGTGGTGAAGGTGGAGCTTCAAATTCAGAGAACAAGCATTTTGATTTGGTGGGAAATTTGCGCTTGATACCAAAGTTCAATGAGAGAGAGCCGGAAACGTTTTTTTCATTGTTCGAACGATTGGCGGATGCAAGAGGTTGGCCTGATGCTGATCGGACTGTCATGCTGCAATGCGTCCTTACTGGGAAGGCGCAAGAGGCTTATTCAGCGTTATCGGTAACTGATAGTTTAAGTTATACCACCGTTAAAGCTGCTGTTCTTAAAATGTATGAAATGGTGCCCGAGAGCTACCGTCAGCGTTTTAGAGATAGCAGAAAAGACCTAAAACAAACGTACTTGGAGTTTTCACGGGACTTGGTGCTCAACTTTAACCGTTGGCGAGGCGCTGCAGGTGGAACGACATATGAGACGTTATGTGACTTGGTGCTGTTAGAACAGTTTAAAAACGCTATTCCACATCGCATAGCAACGTTTCTCACCGAACAGCAGGTTAAAACTGTGGGGGAGGCGGCCGCCTTGGCTGATCAATATGCTTTGACTCACCGAGATTGGGTACCGCGAGGTGCGCAAAATACGCACCGGGGGGACACTGCACCCAGCCAATATAGTGCACCCAGCTATAATAATAACGCACCGTTCACCAGTAGGGTTAAAACGGAGGATGAGAAAGGTTGGGCTGCTCGTGACAGGGGAAAAACGTGTCATTTCTGTGGGAAGAAAGGTCATATCAAAACTGATTGTTATGCACTCCAACAGAGAAATAAAACAAACGTGAAATCGGCAGCATTTGTGGCACCTGCTGTGGCTGATGTCGGTTCTGGGGGTCCGTTACAGGTGAGCGATAGTAGTCTTGGTGGGGTAGATGTGGCTTACCGACCATTTGTGGAGAGGGGCTTTGTCTCTCTTGTCGGGTCCGGAGAAAAGGTGCCTGTGAACATCCTGCGAGACACGGCGGCGTTGGGCACATATGTTCTGCAGTCTATTCTGCCGTTTTCATCTAAATCAGCGACGGGGGATGCTATGTTGAGCCGTGGGATGGGCATGTCCATAATCTCTTCTCCTACACACAAAATTGAGCTAAACTGTGGCTTGGTCCATGGTGAGGTGGAGGTGGCATTGCGCAAGGAGTTTCCGATGGCGGGCATTGATGTACTCCTGGGAAATATGCATGCTGGTGGCCTCGTGTGGGCTAATGTGCCCCCAGCACCACTGGTGAGTCCTTGTCCAGTTGTCGGCAATGGTCCAGATGAGAGCGAGCGGGATTTTCCGCAGGTTTTTGCGGCAGCGGCTGTGACGCGCGCCAGGGCTCGTGAAATTGAGCGTAATGAAGTTGATACAGGTTCAAAATTTTCTTGGTCTGATGTGCCTATTTCTGTGTCGCGGGAAGAGCTGGTTGCAGAGCAGCTCTCCGATCCATCCATCAACAGCCTGTTTGAAGGAATTCTGACAGGTAGTGAGGTGCAGGATAGTGCTAATGGGTACTTTCTTGATAATGGGTTGCTGGTGAGGAAGTGGGTGCCTTGCGGAGATTATGGGGTGGGGGAACCGGTGTTTCAGGTGGTGGTGCCAGCTAAATACAGGGATTTGGTTTTGAAACTTTCACATGACCAGTCAGGGCATTTAGGCGTAAGGAAAACATACTACTGCATTTTGCAATATTTTTTTTGGCCTAGGCTAAGACGGGATGTGGCAGCATATATTAAAACGTGTCACATCTGTCAAATGACGGGTAAACCAAATCAAGCGATTAAGCCTGCCCCATTACACCCCATACCTGCTATCGGACAGCCATTTGAACATATCATAATTGATTGTGTTGGTCCTCTTCCTCCATCGGCGTCTGGTGCTAAGTATCTGCTAACTGTGATGTGCCAGGCGACTAGGTATCCTTCTGCCTATCCGTTGCGTTCCATTACAACTAGAGCTGTGGTTAAAGCTCTGTCACAGTTCATCTCCATATTTGGCATTCCGCGGGTTCTCCAGAGCGACAGGGGTTCAAATTTCACTTCTCACATGTTTGCCCAGATTTTGAAACAACTCCGGGTAAGACATGCCAAGTCCTCGGCGTATCATGCTCAAAGTCAGGGGGCGCTAGAGAGGTTTCACCAGACCTTGAAATCATTGCTGCGGGCATATTGTACAGAGTTGGGAAAAGATTGGGGGGATGGCTTGCCATGGTTAATGCTGGCTGCTCGTGAAGTAATGCAGGAGAGTACCGGGTTTAGTCCAAATCAGTTGGTCTTTGGTCATTTAGTTCGTGGGCCGCTTGCACTGCTTCATGACAATTTTAAGGCGCCCGACCCTCCCAAAAATCTGATTGACTTTGTCAATGGGTTCAGGCAGAAGTTGTATGTGGCGGGTTCAATGGCTAAAGAGAACCTGGCAAGGGCTCAAGTGAAAATGAAGCGCTCTTATGATCAGCGGGCTGAACGAAGGGACTTCAGTCCGGGTGATCAGGTTCTGGCTCTTTTGCCAATTATCAACTCACCATTTCAAGCAAAGTTTACAGGTCCACATACTGTGGTTGAGAAACTTTCAGATGAAAATTATCTCATTGCAACTCCTAACCGTCGTAAACCTTCTCATTTATTTCATGTGAACCTGTTAAAGCCATACTATGGTCGTGAGTCTGAGGAAATTCTGCCTGTGTGTTTGGCAGCCAGCATGGGTCCTGTCTCTAAAGTGGTTGGTGAGGGCAAGGACACCACCACATTTGATGACACATTGGTGTATGGGCGTTTGAAAAACACTGAGACCCTGGGCAGGTTAGATAACCTGTTGTGTCATCTCTCCATGTCGCAACGCATAGAGTTGGTTGATTTGATTGCGGAATTCCCAACCTTATTTAGTGATGCACCTTCGCAAACTCATCTCATAGAGCATGATATTGCATTGACTGATTCAAAACCCATTCGACAGCGTTTTTATCGGGTCTCTGTAGACAAACAGCGGGTTTTGGATGCAGAGTGCCGATATATGTTGGAGAATGGTATTGCGGAGCCGACAATATCTAGCTGGGCTTCGCCATGCATTTTGGTTCCTAAGCCTGATGGGTCGTTTCGGTTCTGTACAGATTTTCGGAAAGTTAACAACGTGACACGACCAGATGCCTTTCCGTTGCCTAGAATGGATGATTGTATTGATCAGGTTGGGTCCGCCAGATTTGTCAGCAAGTTTGATTTGTTGAAAGGATATTGGCAAGTCCCGCTTTCAAAGAGAGCTCGTGAGATTGCAGCATTTATTATTCCATCTGGTCTTTATTCGTATAAAGTTATGCCATTTGGGTTGAGAAATGCACCGGCAACATTTCAACGCCTCATGAATAGGGTCGTGGGTGACCTGGAGGGTGTGGCCGTTTATTTGGATGATTGTGTAGTTTTCAGTGACACCTGGGAGTGTCACATTGCTCGTGTGCGCGCTCTCTTTCAGCGGTTGGCTGAAGCGCGGTTGACAGTGAATCTGGCAAAATGTGAATTTGCTCGTGCAACAGTCACATACCTTGGCCATGTGGTCGGTCAGGGTGAGGTCCGGCCGGTACAGGCAAAGGTCGCTGCTGTGGAGTCTTACCCTCCTCCTACTACTAAGAGGGAACTTATGCGCTTCTTGGGGTTAATTGGATACTATAGAAGTTTCTGCAAAAACTTTTCGTCTGTTGTCTGTCCTCTTACTGATCTTCTAAAGGACAAGGTCAAGTTTGTCTGGTCCTCCCGCTGTCAGCAAGCGTTCCAAAATGCTAAGATCTTGTTGTGTTCTGCTCCAGTGTTGGCAGCTCCTCGCATGGATCGACAGTTCAAGCTGCAGGTTGATGCGAGTCACTTTGGAGCAGGTGCAGTACTGTTGCAGGCTGACGGTGGAGGGGTGGACAGGCCGGTCTGTTTTTTTTCCAAAAAGTTTAATAAGCATCAGCTTAATTATTCTGTGATTGAGAAGGAAGCATTGGCACTGGTGTGGGCTTTGGGGCATTTTAGTGTGTATGTTGGGTCTGGGGTACCAGTTATAGTTTATACAGATCACAACCCACTTACATTTCTCAATTCACTTAAGTGTCCGAACCAAAGGCTTATTAGGTGGTCTTTGCTTCTGCAGTCCTTTGCTCTGGATATCAGGCACATTAAAGGGAGGGATAATGTGGTGGCAGATGCATTGTCTCGTGCTCCTGTTTAGAGCCCTATCTAATCTCTGATGTTCTTTTGTTTGTTTGTTTGTTTTTTGTAGAGACTGGCGGTGTGGCCCCTGGCCTGTTCTTCTCCTGACAGCCTTATTGCTAGCTGAAACATCAGGATCCAGCTGTCAAGGGGGGAGGAGAGTCCAGGTGGTGCAGGGCTAAGAGTGGTTACACTCTGAGGGTTAAACTTCTAGGAACGTCTAAAAGTATTTTAAGATTTAGTTAAAACTTAGTATGAGGTAATGTTAACATGGTAAATTTGATAGATGTGCACTTAATTGGTTATTTTTTAATTTTATGTTAATAGAAGTGATCACTCCGGTATTTTTGTTAGTATTGAGTGGGGAACTGTGGTTCGTAGTGAGACCACGACTTTAAGGGGGGGGGTGTGATGCCCCACACACATAACGAGTGTGTGTGGATGGTGCCTACCTAACTGTCTCCCTACAGGTGAGCCTGGGTGGGGCATTGTCCTGATGGCTAATGGAGAGCACCTGGGCCCGGTGTCTCTCCTGAGGTCTATATATGCCAGGCTCCTGCCAGTTGGAGGGGGGGACTCGAGAGGAGGCAGCCCCGGCCTTCGCTCCGGCAGTATTCTCCATGCGTTTTGAGTTGTGTTGAATTATTCTCTTCATGCATACACGCACCACACCATTTTGTCACACATCCACACTTACAACACTGACTTACTGACTACCCACCTCATAGGATCCTTATGGCTTTTGGATATATGATTTCAGTTTATTATTGAAGTTCTTTCTGTTAGGGTTATAATTTAATAAACATGTATTCCTTTCATCTTGTAAACTGTCTCCTGCTCCTAATGTTTTGGCATAGCTTGAGCCAGCTATGACAACGTCATTGTGATCTGCTGCTTTTGTTCGTGACAGAAGCAGCGTACACACAGCATACATTGTTGGTCTGGCTTTAACACTGGCTTTTGCTTCTATTTAGTTTCATTACAGAGTAGCACATTAAATAAGTGGCTATGTGCCCAATATGCCTGTATTGATTGGGACTGTAACTTTGCGTGTTTGTGTTGATGCTGTCACCTTGAGTCATGTCTGGAGAGCAGCCAGCATACGTGTAGCTGGTTCGCAATAACGACACACAGTGTTTTTCCGGATCAGATTGTCACCGTGCTAGTAAAGTACCCATCCAAACACAGAGCTGTTCCTAATGCCTTCCCTTATCAGTATGGGGGTACTAGTGGAGAGAAAAGCACTTAATAGCCAGCTAATTTCCCAGACTTTCTCCCCACATGTGTAGAACATATTCTACAAAGAATTGTGTTTCAAAAGTGTTTCATTTTTATACTGTCAGTTTACTTTTTTTCAAGGAAACGCAGAAAGCAACCAATGTATACTTCTTTTCATATGAAGACTGAGAGAATCTGATTAATTTTAGTATGTTATTGCTTCAAAATAATGTCTAGTGTCATTAAGAGACTTGCAATTGCTTATTTCTGAGAATATCTACCCATTTTTTACCAACCCTGCAAAGCACTGTGATCTTGTCTGCCATACAGCCATTAGTGACCTTGTAATTTCTATGAAGAACTATCTGCATATAAATGCAGAATCCGAAGGCAAGATCATTTCATTTCAGAAGCATTCTGATTTCCATTTGTAGTCTTAGTTTTGAGCAGTCTTTGGTTGCCTCTCTCGATAAGCTCTCTGTGTGGATCGCAAAAGAGACGTAATGCATTTGGTCCAAAATGCTGTCCCTGAACCCTTTGGCTATAACCTGACAATGATAGCTTGTTATTCATCTCTTTCAATCATTTTATTTTCACGTTTTACCATCCCTATCTATCTGCATTTTAATGTCCATGTAAATCCAGTCTAATGTCCTTTCTCAACTCAAACTCCATTCTTGTGTCCAAAGTTAGCTAATCTGAGTGTTAACAATGACTGCTGTACACAAGAGGGATCCTTAGCCTACGTATCCGCTATCCATTGGACGTTACCCGTAAACTACTGAACTCTGTAAAAAGCTTTTTTTGTGAACAGTAGTCTGGGTGGTTCTTCTTGCCCTCTTGCAAACCTGTTTGAAGTCTAAAGAATTCCCTTAAAATCATGATTTAAATCTCCAGGTGGTTACAGTTATTCCTCAAAGGGGGGTGGGGGAGGACTAAGTGTGTTCACAGAAAGAGGCCACAGGCCTACTGCGGAGTTAGCAGTGACGAAGAATTTTGTGCATAGGGTAATTATGCAAAAATGCATGAGCTAGGTGCAAGCCCTAAACCTTCCAAAAACATTTATAAAGCAAGCTTTTTCTTTCAGGTGTAGAGTACAGATCTTTCAACCAAACTATAATGTCTGAAATCAACATACCTTTCCGACCATCTTCTAAACGAAGTGAAGGTGCTGCAGAATGCAGCCAGTTATAAACCGTTGCAGAATCTCACTCACTAAATCCTCTTTAACTGATGCCAAAATCCAAATTAACTTCTTCAGTGTGTCCCCAGTCTTTCTAAATGTGCACTAGACCTGGGTGAATATATCCACGTAGAGATTTTTGAAAATATTCAACGCATAGTTGATGAAGACACCAAGTCTTTGACCTCTGAAGGCCTGTGTGTGGGTAGGCCTGGCCCATACGCTGATTGGTTTGCGGAAACGGTGCCTCCACCCCCAATCGCGTCGGTGCTGGTTAAAAGCTGTACTCCTCTCTGTTCCTGTCAGTTGTTATTTCAGCAAGCACCAGACACAACCCTCTGTGGCCTCTGACACTGACCAATCAAAAGAGTGGAGCAACTTATTCTCTACCACCACCACCTGGTGTCTGGACTCCCAAAGGGGGGATATGCCTCATCTCATCTCGGCATCCCGGCCCCTGGTCTATCCTATGGCTGCATGGAGCCCAAGCAACAACAAACTTTGCACTTTTAATATTCTTATTTTAATAAACCATTGTTAAAAGTTCAGAAGTCTCTCCTGATTGAAATATTGTAAAGGGCACAGCTGTCAATCAACAAAATTAAACATATTCAGGTTCCCACAGAGCAAAAGCAGCGGCACTATATTTTAATAACTTATTCGATTCACAGCTTTATTTTTTGGTTAAGATAAGAAACCACTGCATATTATTTACTGTAGACCAAAGTAAAAGGTAGCAGACGCTGTGCGTTAAAACATGAAACTGTATACTAGAGATCTCAATACCATTCTGCATCCACCACTCCAATCTTTCATATTTTGCAGTAATGCTGACAGCTGTAGCTGCACTGACACATCCATCTGCCTACGTTAATATATATATTATGCTTGATAAGTTAGAGTTAGGTAGCTAAATGTACATTGCATGGTTTTCCCTGATGCAATTAAAGACTGCTAAACCATGAACTGTTCCATAACCATGAAGCGGAATATTAGATTTCCTGGCTCCCCCTGTTTGAGCACTGTGAAAGTGATAAGAAGATGGGAAACCTCCCTGCAGGAGATCAAGAGCAGTATGTACCCAGCCCGGTCTGAGGACCAAGATAACTACACTGTTATGACATTAGAATTTATTTTTCATTTTTCCTAAATTCCTTGCTTTTAAAAATCAAATTAGGGCAGAGACGTGGTTGGCCCTCGACTATGTCTTCCAGATTGCTGATAGTATTTTGAAACGTTGAAGGATTCAGTTTTGCTGATCTCCATTGAGTGGTTGAGTACAATATTTCAGTGATATCTAGGGCCTGCACACGGCTCTCAGCATGGTAATGGCTGAAACGCACGCTCGCTCGCAGCTAACAGCGCCAACAGTGCCGCCCTTTGTTATGCAGGTGTTAAAGGCACTGACCACAGACATGACGCCAAAGCTTAGGGTTGCTGGATTGAAGGTAAGAAAAGAAGATGTTCATGGTTAAAGTCAGGGAAAGAACACAACTATTACTGAATATTGCTCTTCCTTTATTGAGGTTTTAGATACTCCGCCTCACTCAAGAACATTTTAGTATTTTCATCCAAAACAATCATGCTTATGAGAAGGTTTTAATTACAACTGGAGCCCGGAATATTTCCATCAAATTTGACCTGTACCATTCAAGTTTCATTCAAAAAAAATGTCAACAAAGAACGAAAAGAAAACTCTGCAGAACTTCAAGTTCCAATGATATACACAACAACTTGCCTTTTGATATGTGTATCCTCCCCCTTTGGAAAAAAAATGATTGCCCCAATATCAGCAGATAGAGAGAAGCGTTTAAAAATGGCTTCATTCCGTGGTTGTAGTAAATATGGTGTCATTGTAATGGGATTTCTTTCAGAAAATCAATGATGAAAAGATCAAAACAATCACTATTGGTATGTCTTTTGAAATGTTATTTAATTTTTAATTTGAAGTTTTCTTCATAAACCAAAAAAGTGATATAAATGAATCTTTGACTCTGAATGTTCAGGTTTTTTTTTTTTTTTTACCATGCAGTGCACATTGAAACACTGCTTTTCATTTTGGATCTGGTAGGGGGTTATTTAAGGAGAGGGCAAAACTATGAATCTGATGAAAAACATTCTAAAAGGCAGACCTGTTTGAAGACTGAAGCCAATTAGACATGATATGCAAAGGCCTCCAAGATTTACATTTTCTTCCATCAAGCAACAGATGGATTTATGTCACTAACGGCTCTGATCAGAAGAGGAGCCCAGACCAAAGGCACACATATTATTCATTCAACGCTGCCGCATGCATAATGTTAAGTCTGTACTCAAATAGTGTCCGCATCATGGCACAGGAATGGGAAAAATCTTTACTGTATAGCTAATGTGTACAACATTTCAGTTTCTTTTGAAGTGGGGTTCAGTTCTCTTTTCTCGATGTACAAAGACAATTCATTTAATTACAGGTTTTCCATTTGCGCAGAGAGAAAAAAACACATCAATAGGATTTGAAAACATATTGGTTGAGGCAGGGAGCGTATCTGCAAATATGGATTTTGCCGTGAAGAGAGCAAATGTGTCATGGTAACATGAAACACTGGGAAAACGATGATGGTGCGAGACCCACTTGGAAAAATTCTGCTGAATATGGAAACCAATGAGTCAGATACTGATGGACTTGATAAAGAAAGTACCGCGTTAAATATGCTTGAGGTAATGGTTCAAACTTTGGTATCACATAGCAGTCACTAATATGAATACTGGAAATTACTATTGAGTTGTGATATTATAATTATGTCATGCTTAAGGATGGATTCAATCATATTTTCTACTTTAATGAAAATAATCAAACCAGCACACACAAGTGCAAAACAAGTGCTGTAAGGATAAAATATTTTGTTCTTCAATCCAGAAAAAATAGGGGAATAGAGAGGTTCAAGGGAACAGTTTGGGTGGATGGACTTATCCACTTTAAATTGAGTCTGCTAAAGGAACTGACTATCAGGTGAGGAAATGATTACAGCTTTGGTTGGATACTTAAAGACAAAGGTTAACATTGACTTTTCCAATCTATTTTGAGCTTTAGCACTTTAGTCAAAGCCTTTGCCATGGCTTTGTTAGCATACACTTCTATACTCTAAAAACACATCTGGATATTTTTCGCATCATTCCAATATCCGGTATTGACATCGTTGCATGTGGGTAAACTGCAGTTTGCATCTCCATTGTACAAAAAGAAGAGATGTGGAGGAGCCATAAGCATCCGTTTTGGACAGACAAAACAACACTTTTCAGTTTTAAAGAACTTGCGCAGAAAGCACAAGTAGGAGAGGAGCAATTAGAGGCACTGTGGAGCGCTGAGCCAATAGGCAGATAAAGAGCCCCTTTGCCCACAGTGTTCAAGCTGTAATTACTTGCAATTTAGATTTTTCCTGTGTGTGTGTGTTTGGCTTCTGAGCTGCTCTCAGCACCATGTTCCTCTCAAATGAGTCCTGAGGGGCTCACCTTCAATTTCCCTGCTCAGCACTTTTTTACCACACCCAGTGATGCCCTACTCCAACTCATTCTTGTGGAGCCACGTATGGTTGGGTCTTCACGCCCACATACCTTCAACTATAATTTGCAATAGAGCATCTGTCACCACTGAACATGAGAAATGTACAAAAATACTGAGCCTGGACACACTGACACACACTGATGCTAAGAATAACTATGTCAATATGCTGGTGTTAAAGCTTTTGTGTTTGCAGATTTCTCCATATTAGTTTAGTGTGTTAGCACGCTAACATTTGCTTATTAGTGCTAAAAACAATGTACAGCTATGGCTGTTTTCAAGGTAAACTTGAAGAATCAAATTCAATCCAGGGATATACCCTTCCTTGGTGAAAGGACTTTTGCCAGATGTGTCCAAAGCAAAGACACTGGGGCAGTGCAAAGATACTTATGACTATGTTTGAGTTCTACACATTTCAACGTTTATTAGTTTTTTGGCATGCTAGCTTGAATGTAGGGTACGAGATGAGTCCATTTTTTTGTATTTGATTTGTCCGAATGTAAGAAAAATGTATTTAAAATTGAGAAAACCCTATAGAACTCACAGTTGTCATAGATGCTTTAAATTTAAAGTTATTGTTTATGTTTTTTACTCTTAAATTCCAGTGTGACAGTGAGTTAATATTACTGTGAGCTGGAATGTTCAATTGACACACATACTTAATATTATTGAACCAAACTATGGTAAAATGGAACAATTACTGGTATTTAAACCTCAGAGCATTATAGTTCAAACAAGCATGAATGACTGGTGAGTTGAACACCTCTTTGTCATCAAACACTTCATGTTTTCTGTCTGTTCTGTAATTTAGGGGGACATTTACACAATCACACACCTGGGAAAATTTCCCACCTAACAAGATTGGTGTGTCACCTGAGACTTGCTGCTTGGATCAGAGTAAATGCTTTGCCAGATTACCTACTTATTGCCCCTCTCCTATTTTACTCCCTTTGGTGTCTCTCATGGAGAGAATTGGAATTTAAAATTTCCAATCTTGATGAGGCTCTACTATGATGTTTTCTCAGTTGAATAAATATATAAATAAAGTCAAAGATGTCATGACGGAATAAACAAATGGACGACTTAAATGTGTTTTTTTACAAACATTGTGCTCAAAAGAAAGACTTGTTCACTGCACCCGCAAATGCTACGGTTAACTGTGCTATTTCACATATACTGACTCACATGCATCATATTTCCATGGTCCAAATATTTTAAGCAGAAAAACTGAAGCAGAGATTCCTATAAATCGAGAGCTCAAAAAGCCCAGAGTTGTGGAAGAGCCGGATCCTGGTGGTGTGAACATTGAGTTTGTTCCACCATGATGCCACCCCGTGTGGCCCCAAGTTGATGCCTTAGGTTTTTCTCTGCAGTTCAGGGTTTCTTTCATGCCATCTGCTCCTGGCTCCGGGACATGGCATCCAAGCAGGGCACAGAGCGGGCATGGCTCCTAAACTCTCACTCCAAAGAGGCTGGAAGCTTTCACTTTGAGTGAACAAACCTCAGGTCAGATGACTACCACAGCAAATAGACACGGCTTTAATGCCAACAATAAGCACGCCACCCTCTACTCACCCACAGATGCGCCATATTTTTTCAGCGCTGTACGCAAAACCATTGTAGTTATTTGTAAGGGGGCCACAGTGAGGACGCTGCCAATAGGAACTATGCAGACAAAGTGCCAACAAGATATCATTGGGTAGTGTTCAAGACATCTGTGCACATTGTTAAATCAGGGGGCAGATTGCATATGCGACTCCATCTGACATTATCAGCTCAAAAGTGATGCAAAATCTTTGTAGATATGATCTGAATCAAAATCCTGGCAACAAGACAAGCTGAGAATAACGTCCCTCGTAACACCAGCAAAGGGGTGTTATTCTCTCAAAGCCAACAATAAGAGGATACTTTATCAGGTTCCAATTTGATCAGATGCTTAGGAGACAGAGCAGGATGGCCGCCAGCTACTTGTGTTTCCGCATCTGCAGCTCAGCTTGAGACCCACTAATCTGGAAGAAATCAAAGATTAACATTTTTAAGAGGTTTGCATTTGCCTCAAAGACCGCTGACTCAGATGTTCCCCAGCCCTCCACAGCACTCCGGAGACAAATCTGTCTGGCACATTTTAAATTCCACACTACAAATATCTTTTTCAGAGAATGTAGGTTGCTGCTGACATGGGCCAGAAATATACTTGATGAGGACACCACCTATTTAATAACAGGGGCGTGACCTGTGGGAAGATTAACTGTGCGTTTAAAATGAAAAATTTTTATTCATTTAGTTTCGTTATTTTCACAAGTCCATTTGAGCCCTACTTTATCAAGTGGAAAAAAACTGCCTAGTCCTCTATTTCGTCGTCGAAATAAGATAAATCATTGTGAACTCTAAACATGTAAAACATTAAGAGTGGAACGCATTTGCCTGCATCTCCGTGACAGGTTCAACACGCAGCTCTCTGTAGTTTCACTGCTGGGATCAAGCTGACCTAGATTCCATTATTTCAAAATTCTGCTGAATCTCGGGTTGGCAGGTAATTAAGTGTGATTCTTCCACCTTGTTCTACGGCTCCCAGGATGTTTCAGAGTTGGCTGCTGAGTCGGACGAGGGTGGCACTATGCGGCTAACGGTGATCTAGGGGCACATCTCAGTGCTGCTGCCTTTAGTGCGTGTGCCAGCTGCCTGCCAGAGGCCCAGACTCGTTAGCTGAATTATCGAGATCAAATACAGAGGCCAAGGAGCAGAAGAAAGAGAATCCACTGTCCCCCCTCCAAGAGGATGGGATCAAAGATAGTGAAGTAGGGGCAGCCTAAGGCATTGTGTTCGAAGGATGGGTTTTAAAATAAAAAATGTGAAGCCCTTTGATGGGCCTGGACATTTTTGTGTTGTTTTACCATGCTTACTGCTGTACTTGATGATTATGAGCCATCAGGGTTTGTTTTCCTCAGAGAACAGTAGATAGATAACGTCTTCTTGAACTTTTTAACTTTTAAGTGTCAGGCACATTTGCGTGAGGGAGGCAATCTGATTCCTACACAACTGTGTAGAATCAGATGGGCACTCCTTGGACTCTGTAGATTTAACAACAAAAGAGAGAGGGGCGTTCCAGTGCATCACAAGTATTGGTAGTGAGGTAGAGAGGCTGACAGCCGTGGATGGACAGAGGAATTGCATTAGGGCGAGGTAGATTAGATGGTGGTCCAGACCTCGGGGGAAGAGGTGAAAAGCACAGTTGACTACATCGTGACTTGTTGACAGCTTCGGCTGAAAACATCTTGCCAATATAGACACTTCCTTAATTAAGACCTTGCTTGCTTTTAGAAAGTTGATTGATGAGATAATTGGGTGGTAGTGGGGTCTCTAGCTAATTACGCCTTTGGAGGTATTTTCGACAATAGGGCTGAAATTGCTTTTATATAACTCGTCATGAAGGCTCTGATGCCGAGAAACCATAAAATCAATTGATGGGTTGATTTTGGAAAAATGTGCAAGCACATCAGAATTAAAAGTCTGAAAGAGTTGCAGAGCCACATCACTGTGAGAAACCATCTTTAAGCTTAATTGGGATACCTTAGTCAATTCATAAAATTGACTTTAATGAATCCACAGCTTTTTTCTGGTCAAAGAACATTTTCTGTACAGGAGGTGGGTTTGAAATGTATGAGCAACTATTCGATGTGTTGCCAGTTGATCCAACTATTTATGTCCTCAGGATGAATTGTAATAACTCTGGTGATGCCTCTACCTTCTGTCTGGCACCGTACGGGTAAGAGAGATTTGTTGAGTGCATTGAATAATAACCCAATTCCTGTAAAACGTCTTTCGAGAGCTAAGTGGACATGGTGACCATATACTCACATGTTGCCATGCTTATTTAATATTAAGTTCAAATCACTATTAAGTACAGCCTCACACAACGGTTAGCCTATAGACTCGGAGGACACAGCTTGCATTGAAATGCACATTACATTTTTTTCAAGCCTTGATAAAATAAAATACTATAACGGTTTACTTTTTCCTTTTGACCTCAGAATCATGCGTCTACCTTTCGTTACACGGAAACTTTATTTTATTCAAGAATATGTTAAGCATAACCGACATATTCTGAACACTTTAATTGTATTCAAAGGCAGCTTCAGACAAGTACTCTCCGCATGGATTTACTGTCCCTGGGACACAGACTTTCTAATTTTACCCCCTGAAAGGTGTTGGCAGTGCTTTGCATCTAAAGTACGCTAAAATGTAACTTGACAGGAGACACAATTTAAAGATCATAAAGGCTGCTAAAAAAAAGAAGCAGAGGTTGCATGTGATGAAAGCTGTTTTTTTATAACATGTTACAGCAGAGGATATTAAAATGTTAATCTCAGTGAGTAGTAAATAGTAAATAACTACTGTGCTCACTTTGTGATGCATTAAACTCCAGCGTACCGTATAAGAATTACCCTCAAAAGTGGGTCACACTTCAGATCTGCAATCTAAGCATCCTTAGTCAGAAGCTTTTGATAATGCTTGAGACTTCCAAACTAATCACGCTGTGGCAATGTCTGTTATCTTTGCGAATTCTTTGTTCATATAAAACATGGAAAAAGATAAGATCTTTATTCATCTGACAGCCTTTTCATCCCATGATCCATCACGCCAGAAGTCTATTAGTACAGTGTGTTGATAAGAGAAATAGGTCAGAATATTATGAAAAAACACTTGCCTTGGCTTTGTTCAAAACATGAAATAATGCACCTGATTTGGGAATCTTCTACTAATGAAGATTACCCTTTTCAGTGAGGTTCTTTCTCTCTGAGCATCTACTCAGTGCTACCGATCTCAGCTTTTCACAGATCTCTGTAGTTATGCCAATAAGGATGTTAAGGAAATATAAATGCGCCACTGTGCTTCCTCACCAGAGGCAATGCAGTCTGCTAAGTTTTTAACACAGTAGCCAAAGCGGAACTGCTCAATATCCGTCGTGTCCAACTGCAGCCCAGGGCAGCCATGGGAATGTAGCGGTGCGACAAACCATGAACTGAAATATGCCGACAATAACATTACTTGTTGCTTAGTAGTAGCCTTATGTTTAGCTTAGCATCACTTGTAATCTATGGGACAACAAAGGTGTTCTGGCTCCTACTCCCAAAAAACAGTACTTTTTTTTCAAGGAAATAAAAACAAATCACCATATTGGAAAAGATGGCCTCTGCCAATAGATTCTTTAAAGCCATTAATGCGTTGCGTCTTCATATTGCAGAGGCAGCTCGTTGTGTGTTCAGCATACCAAGACATTCAGGTTCATCAGCTTCCACACTATGACAACAAACAAGTCCGTACTCTAGCCCCTTGGGGTACATGAAATAATGAGTTTTAATACATTCATAAGCTGTTGGGATGTGTGATGGACAGCCCTACATTGACATTCAAAGAGCCATGCCACAAGAAAAAAAAAAAAAAAACGTCTTGTTTCCCAAAGCAGAACACAAACACCTTATGCATTAAATATGCATTATTAATTTACATTGTGGAGGGTTGAGGGTTGTAATCAGTAACTGTTTGGGGCCTTTATGCCATCCTGAGAGCAGTAGACAGGAAGGTCACCATTGCTGCATGGATCCAATTTTTTCCCCTAGCTGCTCATACCATTTTCATAACCCCATGGTCTTTATAGCATGACCATATTCTTTTTCGGTTTGTCAAGCAGCAGTAAATACTCATGAGTCTCATTGATGGAGCCTATAAAGAAGGCCGTAGCCCGAGGTGCTAATTCGATGGTATGGCAGAGATTTTCCTGCCTTAAGCTTTTTGGGACTTAGTTTTACAGTCATCCAGTGATCATTGTTGATAGCTAGGTTTACAAGAAGTGGATCCTCACTGGCTGAGATCTCCCGGTTAAAGAAAGAGAATTGTGGGGAAAGTGTAAACACACTGCTTAGATATTCAAATTTCAACCTGATCATTTACTGTTAACCATAAACTGTATATAATAAGTGGACAGTCAGACATTGTTTTTTTTACTTATGTTTTGTATCCTTGAGTTTGGTAACATTTTTTCACATACCTTTTCCCCTCCAAATTCAACTGACCAAAAACTCAATCATCAATAAATTACTAATAATTCAATGGTAAGACTAATTGACTGCAGGTTCATGAATACACATAGTATACATATTCAAAAACAATCCTATGATATACTATACACACTAGTAAACTATATGCAGATGTGTGAGAGCAAGCTCTAAAAACTGTCCTGACACAAATTTGGAAAAACCAAGCACTTTTTTTTTTAAAGTTCAGCAGCAACACAAGAAAGGGTATTATGCAATTTTGCATAATATAATACTAGTGAGCAGTGCTGTCAAGGTTTCCTCTCTCGTCTCATCATAATGACTTGCTGCAAGAGTTATTCCTCTTGCTTGAACAAAAAGGGTGTGTTTCAAATATCAGACACTATTTAAAACATTTGCAATTCCAGCCAGAAGTCCAAGTTCTCCTTTTGGACCTCCAACGCCTCGTCTTTAATCCCTTGTTCTCTGTCCCTTTCCCGAGCATTCTCTCATTCAATCTCACCACGCCACACAAATCATCTGCAGACGATGTGAAGAGGTGTTTGAGTGAAAATAAATTATGAGAAAAAAATGAGCAATAGTGGAGAGTGCCTGTCACACCAATGAAATGATGCGCACGCACAAACACACAGACGGACACACTACGTCAATACAGGAAAATTCATATTCATATTTTCCGGAAAACCTTCTTTTCTCATCTGACATATTTTTACATGTTTGTGGTTCTGATGATATGATTAATCCTGTATATGCTCATTTATCATGTTTTAGATTTTTCATACTGAAAAATGTTGCCAACAGTGGGGAAGAGAATAAGCAAAAAAATGCTACGTTTCCTTATGCCTCGAGCTGAAGCCCCTGCCTCTTTAGCGAAAAAAAATAAAAATTGAGCCGATACTCAACAGTTCCATAAAGTAAAGCATTAGTCCTGACACCATATCTCGCAAAATATGTTGCCACGGCATAGTTACAGTGCAGACCCACCTGGCGTCATCCAAACATTAACACAGTTTTGCTGCCTGTGTTCACAATCAGCTATTTACTATTCCCAAATGAGCCCCGAAGATTAAACATTCAGAGTCTTTTGTCTTGTGTGCTTCAAACAGATTTCTTATCGAAGGAGAGGTTGAAACAGTCCCATGAAAGGTCTCTGAATAATTGCACCATGTTCAGTGTGTCTTGATCTCAGTACATGCTTGTGTTCCCAGTGCTCCGTTTTCATGTGGTTTAGAACACGACGATCTTCTGATCTTGCAAAAATTGGCAACTAACAGATCTTGAACATCAATAGCTGTGGATTTATTTTTGACGGCACCATTCAGTGTTATGCAAATATCATTCCCTTCCTGGCGCAGATTTTTTTTTTTCTGAGCTCATGAGAAGGGAACAAAATGTATGCATGGTTAAATGTGTGTGTTGCAACCAAGGAAACATAAACTATGGTATTTAGGGTTAAAAAGTGCCGAAACCAACAAGTAGAACCCTGTCGTTGCAGCCTCCAGGGTATCATTATAAGGAAAAGCCTGTAGAGTATTTTGTCATTGTACACTCCCCATGCTAATAATGTAAAAATCAAACATATCAAATATACATAGCACCTTGTTCTCAGAGCAGGATATCCAATGTATATCAAAAGTTAAAAACATAAAAGTAATTAAATGGCTGACTACTATGTTAAACTGGAAGTTTCATGTGACTATTTGTGTCACATGAATGTTTGTATATACAAATATTAAATTCAAATTCAAAATCAAATTTAATTTTTGTTCTTTTCCAAACCAGTCTTCCATAATAGTTTGATCGCCTCCGAAAAGCGTTTCCTTACTGTTTGGAATGAATGTTCAGCATTGCACATTGATGTTAGAATATGTTAAGTAAAAAATGACTTTAGTTATAACGATTACATTGAATATATTTGCTAAGTGATTTAAGTTTTGAGTTATTTTCAGCCAGTTAAAGTAGAGCCTCCGGGGCTCTATCCTTTGATCTAGAAAGAGAGAGTTGGGGGGATGTCAGCAGGTTGAGTACAGGTGTGACAGGTGAGAGGAAAGAGAGAAGCACAAAAGAAACATTATGTCAATCACGTTAGTCAAAGAAGAGGAAGAGCATGTGAACCACACTTGAACGTTGTTTCGTCGAACGAAGACCAGGGCAAATCCATCCTGCCTTTAAACTATGGGGCATTGGGAGCTTTGGTGCGGATCCACAGTTAGGAAGAGATGGTGAGTCCCAGCTCAACAAATAAACAGCCTCTGAAAGTGGCCAAAAATGTGACATGGTGAAGAAGCTGGAGATGACAGGAAACATCACATCAAAGCCTAATAATATGGAAACACTCAGGATGTATTGTAATTTGAAATGTAACTCTTAGCCTACAGAAAGAGTTCCTGCTACGGCCTTTATTGATTCATATCTAATCTCGTTTCTGCGCACCTTTGGTTGACATATCTTTAATGGGGGGACTTGCCTTCAGATTGATGCAAAGTCATTGACTTTTTTTTTTGCAAGCATGGATGCAGGATGGAG
Source organism: Pungitius pungitius (assembly GCF_949316345.1). NCBI lineage: Eukaryota > Metazoa > Chordata > Actinopteri > Perciformes > Gasterosteidae > Pungitius > Pungitius pungitius. The sequence goes on from NC_084903.1 coordinate 18,433,071, forward strand.
TGAGTTCATCCTACTCCATCAGGAGTTGTGACGAAAATATCATTATTAATAAGACGGGGGAGGCAATGCAGCTCGGCTCCCAAAACTCAATTTGAGATTACTGAATCGCCTTGTTTGACTTGGAAATACTATTCTATCCAGGGTGCAAACCATCCTAGTCTGCAGGACATACTACGTTAGCTCTTGAAAGTGTTTACTTTCTAAGTAAATTTAATTATGTTTCCCTTTGAAACATAACCTCAGGATGGAAGACTGAGTCAGGCCAATTGCTTGGAGTTTTTGTCATTAATTCAGAGGTTTATCTGAGAGGGAGCAAGGCCTCTAACAAAGAAAATGCCCCTTACTCATAATCTGCCATGTTTTTGGGTAGTGAGTTGATAAGTAATGTCTTGTACTGTAAAGGGTAGCAATGTGTAATGAAGATGGATCAAGTGTCATTGTTTCTTTGCACTTTAACATTTGGTTTATTTAAATAATTAGTTTGGGATTTTAAATAAAAATGTGCTGCATGGTATGATTCATGAGGCACACATTTAGTCCTTAAGTGCATATTGCATGTACAGAGATGATTGTGGTAAAACAAAGTTGTTTTCCACTGCCTGAAGCGGTAGCATCACTGAAACAGTGACCCAGCGTGCTATTTACATTATTTAACCACTGCGGAACGATCCGCTGCATAATGTATACGCTAAAATATGAGAACGCAGAATCTGACACAGCTGGGGAACCACATCTCAAGGGCCCTGTCTTTCTACCTAGCCAGCGCTTTGCCGTTGGTAGAATTTGTTAGGGGTGAAATAAAGAAACGGAAGTCAATATGTGTCAAATAGAATCAATTGTCTCATTAGGAATACAACAAGGAACATTTTTCAGACAAATGAAACGGGATTGCCTGATTCACTACATCCTTTGCCTTTTGAATTTTGGTATTGCAGTACACAAACTGAGATTGAGTTATGTTTTAATTCAAATAAACCAAATGGCAGAGAAAAACCCACATGCCTATAACAGACACTACGGCAGATTTATAGTTTTAAACAATTGATTTCATACGCATTCCCGTAACATAATTTTATGTTTGTACAACATGTGGTTTATCGTATTTAACATTGAATTCACCTCGAATCCTAATAAACATCTCAAATTCAGTCTTTAAAGTCAATGTATACTTTACCTGTGGGTCTTTACAATTTGCATAATTATAAAAGCTCACACCCTGTTCATAGAATCCGGCTGTAAGAAGCGTGACCACTGTCACACTTCAGATGACCGCTGAGTGCACCGATGACTCCAACATCTGCAGAACTGTAGTCGACTCCCTGCTACAAATGAGTTACTTTATTTGTTTGCCCTCGAAGTGAATGTTGTATAAAATATGCCATCAGTCAAGGTTTAGCTCACTCTGGAATTTAAAACACATTGGACCGCATATCGGTCGAGACATTTCATATTAGACATGATTTGTCATGGGGCCAAGGGAAAATAAAGTCAACAAAACAGTATACAAACACTGTATGAATAAGGTATGGCAGCCTGGACCATAAGCCTGAGACGAGTCACATTTTCCGTCTACACCAGTAGGAGGAGATATCGCCTGAGAGGAGGGATTAGGGTTGTGAATCACTGATGGAATAAAAGCCTCTTGTTGTTGCTTTGTAATTGTCTCTGCCATATTTACATGTAAAAAAAAATGGAAATCTTTTGTTAGGTGCTGGCATGAAAAACATTCTCCTATGAGTCAGTAGGGACGTTAAATATTCATGACTTTATGTGGAAAGCAGCGTTTAGGTCCAGGATTCCAATGAGAAGTGAGCAAAGGCGCGGATTAGGCGAGGTGACAGGGCTGATGGATACAAACATTTAGGAGATTATGTTTTTGATTGGAATAATGCTTTCCAGGCAGATTTATTCGGAGCATTGGGGAATGATTAAATTTCCACCCACCATCATCCATATGGAATTTTGACACGCTGTGTACGCCCGTTTCCGCAGCAGTAGGGTGGCATTCAGTTTTCTACCGCGGTGGGGGAATTGATCCACAAGGTGACACCCAGTTTAAGACCTGTCAATAGAAGTCAGCCGCTTTTTACTGCCAAGCATACAGATTGTGCACATACTAACCCGTCTGATGTTTCCTTCTCCTTCCGTGTCGTTGAGATGACAAAATAAACGCACACAAGAACAGACACATAAGCAGACAGGTTTGCACATACTGGTACAGTGGGGGAAAACTTCCTTAATGTTTGACTCTGATCCGCTTTATTTGATGTGCTCTCCGAAAAGTTACACTAAAAAGAGATGGAAACGTTGGTAAAGTATCCTCAGGTCTAACTCTGGATCCCTTAAGTCTGATACGCACTCAGTAGTCTGATTTTTTCTTTGTTCTGAATAACAATTACCAAGAGTAGTGTCACAGCATGGCCAGAGATGGTGTTTATTATTTATATTATGCTATGAAGTTTGACTTGTGCATCATTCTGAGAAGTATATTTTGAATGCCAAAAATCTACCAAAATCGTCAATGTTATTATTTTTTCAAATTAACCGGTGGCAATAACAATAAGGCACCACTTTGATATTGCAGCTTTTTGGAGCAATTGAAAGAACGAGGTAGTAGGACACAAAGGACTTGCAATCATTGCCTTTTATAATACCTTTTGTGTTGACAGTGCACACGTTGTGCTTTTGTGGGCAAATCAAGTCTGCTGCTGTCACATTGCATTCCCTGTTCCAGCTGCTGTGGTCATTGTGTAGTTCACATGTGGTTTCCCACCCCTTGCATTTGGCACATTCAATATTTACCTCAGTGTTACCTTGAAAGAAAACTGACAGTTTTCTTGTTTGTCGTTAAGCTTAGGGTACAGGAATAGTGTAATGGCGCACTATATCAATATTTAAATGAATTAAATTAACAAGATTCAATTCCAGCGGATTATTCACAGCCAAGTCCACCAACAAAAGTCACCTTATTAGGACAAAAAAGGAAACAAATAAACTCATGAATAAATGTAAATGGTTTTAAATATGCACATACATCAGCCAGCCCATGCTAGTCTGAGGACAAGAGGTGGTTGCATACAGATCCTCAGTCTTGACCCATTGCTGATGCACTGTTGAGCAGGACATCCCTGCTGGCCCTGAAAAAGACTCAACTACAACCCCGGTAATCCATTTGCAATCTAAATGCACTTAAGGCACATTTGCATGTCCCTTCCTCTGCTTGCATTGCACTGATAAAGGCACCTCTGTATTCCGACAGTAGCAGGGCACCGTTTTGAACTGTACACCTTGTCTTTTAGACTGACGGGCTTGTTTGTATGCAGAACACAACGACATCAGAAGGGGAGCAGCTGGGCCGCGGAGCAGAATATGAAAGTTCAAACTCGCTCAACTACAGCTAGATGAGCAAAGAGGGCTTCATAGGTATAAACACAAATGTCCATGTACACGCATTGCACTTACTTATGGGGATAACAACATAGGGTAATGGATGTCTAAGAGCAGTCTCCTCCAACGGTTTAAGATCCATTGAAGTAGTGGATCTATATGAAGAAAAACAAAAATGTAATGTCATTAAAATGACAAGATCAATGTGTGAAGATTACCGACACGCGTGAAGGACACAGGAGCCTGGCCTCATCTCCAAAAGCAACAAGACCTGTCATAGTAATGAAAATGGAAACTAACAAAATTATTTGGGAAAGTGGCTGCCAGGCTCTCGGCCAGCGCGCCAACCACAGAATGAGGGGAAGAGGGAGGTTGTGTTGGCTGCTGCTTCCAACACTATCATTTTGTGTCTGTGTGTGTGGGGTATCAAAAAGGCCACCATCAGAGTGCCAGACAGGGCACCCACATCTGGTTTAGAGGGCATCTCACTTTCGGTGCCCTTCACGTTACCAGGGGTTAAAACATCTCAACAAATGCTGCTCGCCGAGAGAACTGAATGCGTTATTTTCAGTCAATTATGGAGACGTAGTGTTGTTTAAAAAATATAGGCCCACCTCAACCCATTAGCGCAATCGGTTGTTGCATTCATTTGCAGTGCGTAACATCCTTGCCGTTTGTTACTCAGTGGGTAATCTCTGAGCTCTTTGCGGATGTACTAAAGACAAATACAACATACAAAACGTAACCCTTCATCTATTTTACAGCCTCGTGTTTGCGTTAAATGAGGTATAAAAGTTCTGCTTTCTGCGTTTATAATTCAAATTATTGTAACACGCAGAATTGCTGGGTCATATGTTCTGGCCTTTAATTGTCTATCATGACTTTGTGGCCAGAATAAAAGATGCACAAATCTGACTTTTTCAGTCCTCATACCTATACGGATAACCTGGCTGATACTTAGTACAGACCTGACAACACTCTTTATATCCTCAATGCTTCGCTGTGTAGAAGCCAGTGGGATCTTTCTTTGAGGCATAAGGCAACACCATGCTTGACTCAAACATTGCTCTTCCGTGTAACAGGCTCCAGACAATTTCCTGTTGACATTGCCCAGATTTCCAAGGTCCTGAACCTGTGTGCTCAGATACACAGCAGAGGAATTTCAACAATTCAGAAGTGTAGCTGTTGGGGAGATTGAAACACCAATCATCGTGTCTATTGCACACTCTTTTTAGACTCACTTACAAATACAATGAACAAGACTGCGACATAGTACTATTCACTTCAGGCAACGACTCACACTAAACCAGTGCTGTGGGACCAGACTTGCGTCATTTGTGTTTTATTTGATGGTTATCGAATCATCAGTTACCAATCAGATACAGCTATGTGTAAAAATGGTTCTGCTGCAACACCCCTGTAATCATGGATACACTTAAACAGCATGATCGAAGTCATTTGATCTGTTTTGCATTCAAACACCAACTTAGGAAATATTTATTTTTTTGTAAAGGTCCCTGAGGAGACATACTGTGTCTGAATTCCTATTGTCATTTCTGTCTTAATATTTCTAGAGCCGTGGGGACTTTTTACTTAATCAGATTACTTAGGCACAGTTTGCCCTGTTAACAGGTTTGATACAATGCAAATTATTTTAATTTCGCCCAGCCTGGGAGACAGCTCTAGCCTTGCGGATTGGTGAAGTGCTCTTTAATTGGTTTAAACTTTGCTCTTGCGGCCCAGGGATCTACACATTTAATTTCAGCAAAAGGTCAATATCAATAAATCCGATGCCCGGAAAAGGGGAGGAAGGCACAGGAGTAGAAAAAGAAATCTTCTGGCTTGTGCTGACCACTGGGAGGGGGAAGCGAGCTGACCCTGGCAACACGGCGAACCGGAGAAGATTAGAATTTGAAGCTCCGTCGGCCCACCCTCTTGTCAGGTGTTTATTGCCCACGACCTCTGCGAGATGAGGTCAGATTTTCATATTATCGCAAACCAACTCCTTTGGCACAATTGGTTGCAGTATATTCAACAACAGAATAATGAAATGGCCCTACAGGAAGAGGAGGGGCTGTATCAGCGAGTGAGGAGAGATGTACCGGGATAGGTAGTGAATCTTAAGCGGCAAAGTAGTAGAGACACTGCGCAAGATTGTTTGCAGTGCGGAGCAGATGCAGAAAGAAGGAGAATGATATGAAAGAAAATCTACACTGTAGGGGCCTTTCTTGTTGCATCAGCTCCTCTCTCGTGCTTTACAAGGCCCTGCAGTGGCAGACATGCGAGGCTGCCGTGCTTTGAGGCCTCAGGGAGGGGGGTATCCACGCTATACACTTGCCCCTCAGGATTTCACTCACGCAAATGGATAGATGTGCAGTCCCACTGATTAAATGTCTAATATGTTCTACGGCTCATCACTCTCTGAAACCCAAGTTGAGACCTTGCACGTCACCAAAAAAAAACCACACACGCACAAGTATACAGACAAAAGTTATCACCAGCATCCTGCCCTATCCGTCAAGAGATTATGTCACCTGTCCATCTAAGGGATGGTTAAGTATTTTAGTGGACACTCACTGAGCCATAATGTCAGATTTAGGTGGTTGTGGTCATGGCTTCAACAATGCCGCAGCCGGAATTTTATAAAATATTCAGTCAGGTCAACATGTTACACTGCTCACGTGAACTGGGAGAAAGGCAACACCAGCCAGAGGGGAAGAAAAAGGACAAGAAAGTGAAAACTAAATGTATTCTACTACTGTAGGAAAATCAGGAAACAGAGTTTGGGTTTTCTGGCCATACTCCGTTATCTGCTGGCAAACTAAATAACATGTTTGTTTATAAATCACCTGTCTGCATCAATATATATTCAGTGTATGATGCCATCACGCAGTAAAATATTGTGCCCTGGATAATTCATGATCCTAGAGTAAAGTCACCCCAGATATAAACTTTCTGAAAATTTGTGGACTTTTCTTTCAAAGCCGACACTGTAATGAATGGATCATGATAGCAAGTATTTTATCAGGTAAAATAACTGATATAATATACAAAACGTTGTAAAATAACTGCCCTAAAAACAGTATAGTAAAACTGCACAACTTGGTTTGCATAAAACACCCCAGTTGGACCACTCCACCAACAGGTGATTCCTTTTGAGACAAAAAATAATAATAACATCATGTCATTGCGGGGTGCTTTGCTAGCTTGTGGTGAAGCAATGAGGAGGATCAAGAGACAGCTGTGTAACACGTTTTCTACAGCTGACCGGACATGGCTTTTAAACCATCTGCAGTTGTTCCTCAAAACTAATGACTCTAGAAGAAACACTGCTTCCCTCTCTGAGCCTTCCTTGATAAACGCTTCATGAAGGCGTGAAGGAGACTGGGGATTGGGTTTTGTTGACCTCCTGCATCACCATAATGTAACACAGGATGGGACCGGGGTGCACAGATTTCAGCTGCCAAAAAGAGGGACTTAGCGTCGTCTCAAGCAGCGATGATAATCCATGCTCACCTATCCCCGATCAGGAGATGAGAATCTGTAATGACAGGCCCCAATAAACTTGAACCTCGGTAGCTGGAGGCTAATAGCATTTCATGTACAATTATGATAGTTGATGCTGGTGCATCTCCCTGACACATCCTCTTTTCTGCGATAGGCAGACTCTGACGCAGAGGGAGGAGAAATGCCTCTCACTCGGTTGACAGCCCCGGTCAAAATCAGCTCTTTGGTGGGTTAAGTTAGGCTGACAGTGTGTCTGCCTTCCTGTGGAACTGAGCTGAGCCCAAAGATACAGTGCACGGAAACACAAAACAATTGAAAGTGATATTCTACTTTGAAACAATAGTCGAGGCATTTTCACCACCAGAGTCCATTTTTAAAGCTTAAATGCAGAGGTGCATTTGGAACCATGGGATAAGGCAGTAGGTGGGATGCCACTGAAAATGCTTTGATAAAATGGTTAACCGGTGAGGCGTATGATGCAAATTAAATTCCTCTAACGGAGAAATCGGATTGAAGTCAGAGAAGAACCGACCAAGCTGAACACAGGCTCGTCAGACTCGTCCTCCCAGCCTCTGGCTGCTTGGCGTGTTGCAAGATCTACCCCCTGTAGCCAAGCAAACGCAGATGTGGCGGCCTCATTTAAATACCTTGCTCAGGGCGCTGATATCTCAAACATGTTTCCACTGCTGGCAACTAAAATCTCCAAAGAAAGGGACATTTAGAGTAATTGCCTGTTGTTTCCAGTTGCTGATTTTGCATGGTTTCAGTGTACACAAATATGCTTGACTGACTGTGAAGTCAGTTTTGATTTTTTTTTTTAGAGGGGGATGCTGAAGAAGCAGCGTACACATCATTTTAGGCACTGCTTTGTTCAGAAGGAGAGAACCCGGGTGATTGTCAAAGTATACAGCACAGTTATATAGGTTTGGTTGCCCTGTTCTCTATGAAATAAACCTGAGTAGAAAACAGTAGGGTATATAAATAAAAATCATGGAGCCATGTTTGGTATAGTGCCCATCGCCAAGCCCCCCAGATACATTAGCAATGCTTATTGAAACAGCTTGGCTGAATATTGCCCTTTTAAACGGAATGAAATGGTCTGATTTGGGGGCCATGAACTCCAACGTATTGTTTCCTACTGCAGTAAAACTCCCTCAACATTGAAGGACAGTTGATTTATAGTATGTGAAGCTGAATTGGTGCTACGGAGGCAGCAGAAAAAAGTAATGCGGCTTGAAACTGGATGGAAAAGACAACATCTACTGCAGGCATACGGAACACATTTAAACTTTAAACTTGTGCTTTGAGGGGCAGATTTGCCCCTCAAGGCACACGTTTAGCCTTGTTGACTTATATTTTAGTTATTGATGGCTTCTGTCATGTCTCTTTGGAAAAGAGAAATTTCTCTCTTCTTTTCACTATCCATATTCTAAGATGAACATCTCTATTGCCTTGGCTCTATTGGCCATCTAGGAGGACCTAGTACACCAAGAATCCTACAGACTGCAACATTCAGGGATCCATCCAAGAGACATACATACTTTTTGTGTTTATAAAATTGTATTTTGTCAGTACACTAGGACTGGGTTACAAGTACAATGCTTGAAACCAGAGATTACCACAACTCCTAACCTTAATAGTACAGTAAGCTACTTTGATTTGACAGTATAGGTAGAGGTGAAGATTATACCTTCAGACATAAGCTCAATCAACACAAGGGGAGTCCATGGTTGTCATTTTAAAGCAATAAATGAATCGTTTCAAAATGATTCTTTCTACATTAATGGCAGCGAGAAGAACTCCTGCTGCTGCATAAGAGAGGAAAGGATGACACTGACTCACTGAGCTGCAGGCAGAGACACTGTTCTTCATAGACTATGGCTTTGTTATCTTGAGGCCTTGTCTGTTGGCACTGAAGAAAAATTCTGACATCCGGCAAAATATTTTACTCAGTTTGATGGTCGACAAAATGTGCACTGACAAACTTTGGTATTGTGCAACAGAGGACGGGGCCTCAAATATCAGCACTACAAACCCAAATATGTTAAGATAAAGCAAGCCTACAATGATTCTATACTTAACTTAAATACGAATAAAGAAACCCCACCTGTAAATTGACATAGCAACATACTTTTTTACATGAATATTATGCAGTGGTTGGAGACGGTGTCTCCGTGAAGCATGGGTGGTTTGCCAGCTGAACATTTCCTAGACCTTTCCTGTCAGTCAGAACTATTCTTTTTGCAGGTCTGATTAGGTTGACAGTTCTCTCTATACCGAAATGGTCATTTCCTGGAACAATTGCATGGCTTCCTGCAGAGAACCCTTTTATATCCTTCCCTGCCTCTACTTTAAATTAATGTGGTGTTTTTGGACAGGAAATGTAGCAGCGGGGCATTGTGAGTGTCGAGTTGAAGCCAATACTCCTTCTGGCAATCACATGGCAAGTATGAGGTGTGCATGAGAAATAATTCAAGTGAGAACATTTAAAGTTTATAATGAACACGGGTGGTACGCAGACATGGGCTTGTGTGGTGATGATGATGAAGAAGATGATGAGTTCATCCAGGACAGCAGTGTTGTGTTTTTGTGAGGTGGATGCAAGGAGAAAGGTTATTAAGAACAAGCCAGACATAGAGTGAGTGGAGGTTGCAGATTTTCATTTTTGTCTCCTCTTGAGATCAGAATATTGTTAACAGAGCACACTGGTTTTGCTTTCCCCTTTGAGCTCTCAAAGCAGCATGCAAAGGAACAAAAGACCAGGAGACTGCTGCATTCCTTTCAGTTTTACAAACAATTTCCTGATAGATACATCAGACAGGCATGCGAACATACAGAGAGTCTGACAATAGATGGAGGGACAAAGAGCCGGAGAGTATAAAATAGAGGAAGCTATCATCGTATAATAGCTATGATAAAATACAAAACCAAATGACATCCTTTGCCGAAAAAAAAAAGGAAAAATGGTTAAATAAATTGTTTGGACTTGATTTTCTTAGCAATAGTATGGTTTGACTGTTATTTAAATGGTATAATATAATAATAATTGGAATTAGTTTATTTTACATTTCATATCTTAAATCACAGGCTTTTTCAACATTCTGACTAACCAGCAGACTCTGCAACTTTAACATTAGCTAAAAATAAAGTAGTAGTGACATCATTTTTCCAATGTCTTTAGTTTCATCATAATTTACTTGTTGTTTGACATCTACCTTGCAGAAACCACTTACTATAATTCCCCTATTCATAAATAACTTTAGTAGTCAAATCACTATTATCACTAAATGTGAGATAATGGCCTGACTTGGACAACAAATCAAGACAGTTGAATTTTACATTCAAATGTTAATGCAGAATATTTGTTAGTTGCACGGTTTAGCATTGGTGAAACTATGGGCTGTAGTTGATTACCCTTTTTAAAAAAAGAGTGATTTGACCCCCCTTCCCTGCCATTTCAAAGTTAAACACGGCACAGTGATGCAAATATTCCTAAACTTCATTGCTCTCCATGCAAGCATAACCCAACCCTCAGAGCTCTGCCAGTTCATGTCTGGAGGTTTTGCTGACAAAAAGCTGTCTCCAGATGGATAGGGACGATATAGTCACTTCTAGGCCCCCGAGTAGTCCAATCGGCTTTGAGAAGAGCGACCGACAGAGGACATCATTGTCTGTTGCTTGGTGTTTCAGCCCTGAAGGCCTCGGCGCCTGTGTACCAAGGCCAAGCGTCTCACTGGCCTCATGCAATCCAGCTTGTGTGAGGCGCGATCCGTTTTCGAGCCCCGGGGAGCTAGCCACCGCTGGAGCTCAGTTCACAAAGTTTGTGAAGTCATCCCAGACCCACTTCTTTCATGTCTAGATGTGTCAGCGTCTCAGCAGGATTCCAGTACAGCCATCTGTAGAGGGGAACCCTTCTCAAGGCGGTTGTCTGTCTTCACAACCACTTTTTTCTCTGACTTTACCTGTCTGTGCAAAATGGAACCATTGAATTAATGCACTATTCCTCTACCCTAAAAGCTCTGTTCTTTTTATTGAAACTTCAGAACTGCCTACGCTGCTCAAATTAAGTGTCTCATAAACCTTCCACTTAAATTGTCCTCCAAAGTGCATGCAAAGGTATTGCAGATTCTTCCATTAAAATCTGTATCAACAATTCTCTTGGCTTTTAGAAATACACAATCCCACCGTAATGAAGGAAAAATACAGAGTCAAAGTCCAATTCCACCACCGGAAACCTCTATTCATTATTCATTTTAGATTTTTGAGACTTACTGATTTTATTCCCACTACAAGGTGTTACTTCACCTTATATGTTTAGCATTAACACAAAAAATCGTACAAATGAGAGGTTGCACTCTACCCAGATTTTCTAAATGTGAATCGTTCGCCAATGCACAATGCTTAAACGTAGGCAGTTCTTTTTCTAATTGAGGTTTTTTCAACATCTTTCCTCACAGTATATTTAAACATGGAGTTCCATTAGTTTGATAGATTCAACTCATCTCATGTTTTGGACGGACGTAATGGGAGGCATGTATCTGATCAACAATTCCTCACTGAGATAAATGCAGATAATTCTGTAAATACAAAAGGCTTACTCATTTTACTTCAAGATTTTCTTTTTTTTTGCATACCTCCACTATGCATGGAAAATTTTACCACTGAGAAAATTCTTGATGAACAAATGCAGAAGGAGGCCAGAACATCCATTTACAGACTCCCTGCAGCATAATCGGAGTCTCGTTTTCCTGGTCTTACGCTAGACGTAAGCATGAGTGTGGTGGCGTAGTTTTTTTTTTCCGTTTATTATTTTATAACCTGACCTGAATAAACTTCAGTTCTTGGAGCTTGAGGTGTGGGGCGAGAGGGGCGACGACACGTTAACACCCCTCCAGTTAACAACAAGGTTGCCTAAGTTGTGTGTTTCGGGCTGGCTTCCTCATGTTGGTAACAAACCTAGACAGTGAGAGTGTGACTCCTACTGATTCTGAGGACTGGCCCTAAGCGTATAGTAGAATAAAAAAATACTTACGAAAACCTGCATTTACATTACATTTAGCTGCACTTTCATACAAAGCGACTTAAATTGCATTATAACCCATGCATTACATTTTTGCCTGGGGAGCAATTAGGGGTTGGGTGTCTTACCCAGGGACACTTCAACATGGCACATGGGGCAGCCGGGATTTAAACCGCCAGCCTTGCAGCTCCCAGCGCATCATACTACTCCATGCGCCAACATTGCCTTAATTCCAAAAAAGGTGGACATTGGATACAAGAGCTGCAACTTTCCTGTAAATGATTGTAATTGATTTTAACTTTAATTGCAAAATGTTTGTCATTTTATCCCAGTGATGCTTGGTAGAAACAGTATGGCCTTAAAATTGACAAAGCAGGGCAAAAGCACAGCCACTCAAGCTGGTGAATGTGAACCTGCATTTTATACAGTATATTGACAGGTCTAGTGAGTGGTGGAGTATCAAGATGAGGGACGTTCTACTTCCATCCATTGCTACCTCTGGGAGGGAAGATGAGGCTCAGACAAAAAACAATTAGTCACAAATTCACAATAATGCGTTAACTTTAATGTGTTGAGCTCCTTAAACGCTGTTTGTTTTAGGGCTCTGATGCTACTTTGCGTGGTGACTCGAATCCAAGGCTGTGGCTTAGCACAGGGCTGTCCTTGGCTGTCACTTCTAATCATTTGCCGGTCGGTGAGACAGCTGAGCAGAGGGCAGCATGTGAGCAGTGAGGGGGTGGAGGGACTGCTGAGTGACAGACTGTGGCATTGAGTGACTGCGCCCCGTTAGGACCCCTGTTGTCTTCATGGGGAACCTGACCCTTAAGGAGTGTATAAAAGGTGGACAATAATGCTGCACGTCTTTGGTACGCATCAACGCTCTCGCACACAGGTGCAGCAGATGCAGAGGTATTAGCATTCATATATTGAAATAGGTCTGCATGCCTGCAGAGACTTACATTCATTTCTGTCTTTGCCTCTGCACGTTGTGTATCTCAGGAGTACTCACACACCTTCAATTACAAACACAGAGACAATCATTGCTGTGCCCCACTATTGATATTCCCCACAGCCTTCATACACTTACAAGTCATCATAGGTTGCCTTCAACCACCACATATAATGAAACACAGTGGCACTTCAATCCTTTTTTCTCCCCCTTGGAATCAATGTGAATGCCATTTATGCATATATTCATGCACTTGGGAATGCAGTGATACAGTAACATGTAGCTCCATTTAAAAATGCAAAACTACTCCAAGAAAGATATAGAAATATGCATTTAGCACATCAGCGATACAATAAAGCATCTTTAAACTGAGAGGAGCCAGAGAGGTCTATGATTAATTCAAAGTATACATAAAATGCACAGGGCGCTGTAATGAATGGTCCTTCCATGGGATTATTGGACATACGGAAGAATGGGTTTTACCCGTTGTAGCAAGCCATGAGCCCAAACTCTCTGAAGAAAAAACATCAGCATCATCTGTGAGCAAGACGTGACACACAGAGGACTGTGAACAGGAAAAGGCAGCCAGTGCCGGTCAGAGATTCATCTTTTAGTTTGGAAGACCGACAACAAAGCAACTGCGAGAATATTGTGGCTTTCATATTCACAGCATTATCCAGTATGCGATTGGTAAGCGAAATTTAACGAGCCAATGGAATGGCTATTTCAGATATAAATGTGTTTTCCAAAAAAAGTGTCACACATAAAGCACACACCAGAGAAAACTAAATTCGACAGTGAAAGAACCGCACCCACTAAGACACGGTAACATGGCTATGCATTCATGGGAAGAATGTATTGACACATGTGTCTGTGATTAGACATACATTTTTTTGTGTTAAAATTTCATTTTTGGAGGCTGAGACCGTGTTGGTGAGCCTTGCAAAACCCTCTTAATAAGTCATTTTTTTATTCTGCCTTGAAATATGATTTATAATTGAGGGAAAGCATTCTCAGTGGAACGAGGTAATGTCACTTCCCCCTGCCAGTTGCTTTGAGAGTTTAAGATTCTCTTCTAAAATAAGTCAAGGCAACAAGATTAATTTTGAGCAGAACACTGATAAGGGTTTCTTGAGTGTTTTTTAATGCTGTCATTGTGCAAGTTGCGTAAATAAAATCTCACGCCTCTAAACCCCATCCCTTATTATCTTTTGTGAAAATCTGTGCTGTAGGCTCAGGCTAATCAAATTGGGATATATTTCAAAAAGACGTTACTTAGTCAAGACAAAATGAAACATGCCTTTTTAACGCAGCCCTGAGAGTGTGCACCTGTTTCACCACATAAAATGTATTGGCAGAAATTGGCACAAAATTCAGAGTTTCCCTGGTCTGGCGTGCTCGTTGCAAATTAATTGATAACGGCCAAGGATTGGCAATGGTTCCCGCATGCACTGGTTATCAAAAAAGATAAAACCCAGAGTGGCTGCTTGACTACAGATTCAGGAGCTGGTTAAAATCTCTAAAATAAGTGACCAGAATAATAAAGTTAACAATGTTTTCTTTAAAATTCTCTAGGACCCATGCGCCAGTGTGCTATAATATTTAACCCTCCATGTTATCCACACTCTCAGTAGCACTGTGGTTTGAGGCATTAATGTTGGTTCCTCAAACCCCAAAAGACAACACACACTGGGTGCTACGGTTTTAGTCTCTTTTTTTTCTCACTCAGGTTACCTGCTGAGACCGTGTGTACGCAGGTTTTGCATGAGTGTGACAGAGACGACGCAACGGAGTAAGCGGGTAGTGCATGACGCGAGAGCTCTTTTTTTTCCTCTAAATCTTCCAGCTACGAGTTTCTCAAAACGAGATAAGTATTTAAACACGAGTGCTTTTAAGTAGATTTATCTTGCTGCCAAGATAAAGCGTGGCATGCGTGATGTTGCTTATTGTCAGGACAAATAATCTTAACAAACAGCCAACAGGGTGTCTCAGGGCAGAGAGAGGGAGCCGCCACCTGAGTGCACTGGCGCTGCTGATTACCTCAGGTGTTTCCACTCTCCTGATGACCCTCGGCCACGCCCACCTGTTTTTTAGCGTGCAAATGTTTGCTCGGGATGATAAATCTCCTCTCACTATCTACGGCCACACAGCTCTCCACGGTGTGGCCGGGGCCATATTTCCCTGCCTTCGTGACACACAGTCGAGCAGCCTGCCTGCTAAACTACCCTCGCTCCTCAAATAGAGTTCTCATTTTCAAGGGGAACGGCTGCATGGCATAACACACTTTGTCTTGGGAATTACTTTTTTCTCTGCCTGTGTGGCTCTCCGGGATGGACATGGCTTGCTGGCTCCGGGGGGGAGACAGATGGAGGCCGCTGGCTAGCCTGACACGTGTTGAGAGGCTGTGATGAGTCAGTGACGGGGGGCGGGATAGGGGGGGAGGCAGTGCACTCCATCTATGTGATGTGTTGATGAGAGTGGGGAGAATCTGAGGGCAGGGGCCCCGCTTGACCTGAAATGTGCTGCATCAAAGGACTGCATTGTACCTGCACTAACCTGTATAGTGAAAGTGATATAATAGAAACGATAGAAATTACACAAAGTGATGAAATAGTACTGATGATATTTAAACAATGGTCTTTTTTTCAATATTACAATCTATGAAACACACCAGAAATATATTCAATTACATTTTATGTTTAACAAGGATGCCAGTGGCTCTGTGAGGCTGCATTTTGGCAATTATGAATTGTTGTTGTTTATAATGTGTGTATTTTAGACATTGATGGTTTATTTTAAACACCGGGTGGAACATGTTGAACTAGCGCCTCTTCCTGTTGTCCTTGTGCACTTTACGCTCAACTCTCCATTATTTAAACGGCTGTGTTTGAAGGGTCAACAATCTCCCTACATTTAGCCATGACATTTTCAAACTGTGGTCTTTTAGGGACACCGTGGTGGTCCTCTGCAGACTGAACGTTAGATGTTGATATGAAAGTAGCCTAGCAGCTAGCTTAGCCGAGCACTGCTTTAAGTGGTCCGTCTGCCACTCACCCCCCATCTGTTTGACACGTGGAGGAATTCCTCTGCACAGTTCTCTGCTCTATGTTGCACCACTGTTTTTTTACTTCCAATGCAAAAATCTCTGCATCTTGATGTAACTGACTGCAGCTAGCGGCCGTTTCGTTTCCGCGGTCAACTTCCAGTCTACTCCCGGGACCAGAAGTAAACAAACGTCCGTTAACTATGTTAAAATGTTTTGCTGCTTTAATCTAGGCCACATAAATCGCATAGACCCTGATGCATTAATGTTGACAAGCCTAGTTTAAATGTTTACACTCACAATCTTGGTTTAACGTGTTAGCATGATTATATTAGCAACTAATGCTAAACACTAAATAAAACTTTAATTGGAAAATAATTGGTTAAAGCAAAGTATTTAACAATTGTGGATTTTTAAAGACAAAATGTGACTAATTAAAAAAAAATATATATATATATATATATATATATATAATTTGTGGCACTACGGAAAAAAGCAGAGATTTACCAAAGTGATTATGATCTATCTTCTGCAAACCATGAATCTCTGTCACTCCATCCGATAGCTGTTGACCTATTTCCCTAAAAAACAAAATCTAAACCTATTGGTGGGGCCTCAGGAAAAGTCTAAATCAGTGGGCTTTCTATTAGTTTTTGCAGGGTTGTATTGCCGACCACCTAACAATAATCAAGAAGTGGACAGTGTGAGTTATCTTCAGTGACTTTGACTAAACAGATATTTCCATGGGCAGCAAGGCCAAACGTTTAATGACGTGAGCTTGTGATCACAGAGAACCGTTCCGTCGATTCATTTGCAGCTGGCAGCATTCTTACACCAGACCTGGTCTGCTGCTCTACATATGCTTCGAAGGCGATAGCAGTATTCCTTAATTTTGTTCTGGTAGATTCAAGACCAAAGCATTGAGAAAAGATCTCTGGCTGCCTTTAATGGCATCAGGCATCAGGGTTGAGTTAAATTATTCAGCCCCTGGATCACAGAGCCTTTTCATATTCACATTTTCAGAGGCACATTTATCGGAGCAATCCTTGCCTCCATTGCCTGAATATCGTCCTCTTCAGACCCCCTAAATACCTAAATCAACTAATGACTCATCTAGAGAATTAAAAAAGCATCATTACACAACACCTGAATGTTGTGTCTGATGCACTGTTAGGATTTTGTTGCGGCTATAAAACCGTCTCAGGGGTTGAATCTGCACAGCAAAGTCGTATGCAGCAACGAAACCAGGCGTACATGAAATGTGCAGCATTTCCCTGTTCACTATGACACTATTGTTCTACACTACAGGATTACAGATAATTATAATATTTCTAAAGTTATGTTGGTATTCCATTTAGAACACTACACAATGCAAGAACAGCCAATAGATACATACACCCACATAAAATAATTTCTGTATTTCCATGTCTATTTATAGTGACAACTTTTATACTCTTGGCACAGAAAAACTTCATCAGCTGACCAGTGACAGAGATTCATATTACAGGAGCTGTACCGCGATAACACAGAAGTATAAAAAGTCCATCAAATAAGAGACAAAACATCAAATATATTAATAATTGATCAATTTGTTTTAATTTGTCGCAACCTTTGTTGTCACAATTGCGTTGCATTGAAGTTCTAAAAGTAGTATATGCCCAGAGCACACAAAAGGATTTGGAATGCAGCACAAAGAATCCCAGCTTTGACTGAAGAAAAATGGCAGCAATTTTTAAAAGCGTTCTTTCAACATCTCGTCTCCCCTATAAATCTCATACTTTGAGTGCTAAATTCTAATTAAGCCTTTTCTTGTACAAACAACAAGCACATTAGTGATGATTTTAGTTTCTCTTTGAATGACTTTCCGGAGAATACGTTTTGTACATCTCTCTCACAGCTGAGGCAAATAATACTCGTCAAACGGGCAACAGGTGTGCAAAACGAAACACGGGCGAGGAGAAGGAGGAGCAACGAGAAGGCTGTGGAGGCAGCAGATATGACCCACATCGGTGCTGGTCGTTATGAATTCGCAATGATGCTGCTGCTGGGTTTGTTAGCTCACGGGGGGAGCCAGGTGTGATGGCAGATGCACAGTCGGCTATCTCGGCCCTTTCCTATTATACTTGTTTATAGCTTTTGGCAAACGGCACACCACTACAACCAATACGTTCGTTTCTGAGGAAAGGTCAGGGTTAAGGGGGGGACGACGACTTACCATTTCACAAAGAGACAGAGAGGAGATCCAGAAGTGAGCATACAGGGGAAGTATGGATAGACCAGATTGAGAGATACTGATAAAATCGTTATTGATGCATGGTAAAAGGACAAAATCACTGGCGGATTAAATGTCATAGATTATGTTTTTTTCTGTGAATTTGAACCTTCATGGCCTTTCTCTAGCACAATTTGAGAGGATTTGCAAAAATCCCCCTGCATGAATTTTTAGATCATTTTTGAGTGACATTCAAGTGTGGTGCTAGATTGAGAG
The DNA here is from genome assembly GCF_949316345.1 of Pungitius pungitius. Taxonomy (NCBI): domain Eukaryota; kingdom Metazoa; phylum Chordata; class Actinopteri; order Perciformes; family Gasterosteidae; genus Pungitius; species Pungitius pungitius. The sequence goes on from NC_084903.1 coordinate 18,451,465, forward strand.
GTGCCAACTGTCACTGCTCATGTAAATGCAGAGTTGGCTTTTTGTTGAGCAAAGTAGGGATGATAGTTGCACCTGCAAATTAGCAACTCTTTTTAAACCCACAAACAACCAGGAAAAGAGGGTTTTTGTGCATTATCATCATGTGACCTGAGCTGAAAAGAGCACTCCAATATAATTAGTGTTTCAAAATGACAGGCCTTATGTGACTGTGTCATCCACATGACTGCTGACCCACAAGAGTTAACAAGGTTTCCATAAAATGTAAGTGATGGAGATTTCTATAAATAATCTAAACTTTTTATAGGCATGATGGTGAACAAACACTTGAATGAACTAAGTTTACATTTTTCCAAAATAAAACTATGGGGCTACCATCTGCACCTCTAGGTTGCATAACCATATATTGTATTTGCTTTGTTTAAACTAGAGCTTTGGATTGCTGTGCTATTCCCTCCCCTTTATCCATCTGATTAAAATGTGGATATTGCTTTAACATGAACATCCATGTACAACGGATGATGCAAATAATCTACCGACCTTTCATAGTGCAAGAAAAGGCACTTTCTTGCAGATCCATATACCATATACTAATAGGTTTATGAATGCAGCCTAAAACAAATGCAAAAAAAAAAACACATTCTTTAAACATTACCTGCTGGCATTCACGTTGATTGATTTTATGATTATGATTTTTATGAGTAACACAATAAAAAATTGATCCCAGGTGTTAGATGTCAGAGGAGGATATCAAATATTTGATTAGATATAACAGCAACATGAATCGCCAGTATTCCTCATGGTGAGCAACTTCTACCACTCATTAGCCAACCTCTTTTCTCTGGTTGGGTGCATATCCTTAGTGATGATGGGCCCTGGTACAACATATTTTAAAGGGTTCGACCGTGCCCTGACATTTGGATAACCCAGGCTACAGTATGTCTCAACTTGTTTAGTGCTTTTCTAGTCCTCCAACCAAAGAGCTTCTTCACCACATGTCATCATTTGCACATTCATACGTATTCATACACCGGCCACGAGAGCCATCAGAACTCTAATTCATACCCTTCATACACCATAGACCCAGCTACAAGCAGTTCCAGGTCAAGTGCCTTGCTTAATGTTGTGTTCAGAAATTTATATGAATTGTTTGTATCATATAGTAGAAAATAGAAAAATCCTAAAATACCCCATTGCTACTTTACAGTGTCTTTGTTATACAATATGTCCCCTGCTAAGATGTCCTCTATTATGACCACATTGGTCAGATAATTTAGGCTGCTCCGAGCCCTGCTGAAAGTAGCAATTTTGAATTTGACTTAATTCATTAAACCACGCAACATTTCCAGATTTTGTTTTGCAAAGCCAACTGCCCTGAAATGTACAAAAATGCTGCAAACATTTATCGTTCGTTGTATTCCAACAAATACAGGGTACCCAACCACGTCATACTCTGAATTAAAGAGACTAAAGCATTGATCGACAAAAAGGGAGACTGAGGACTGTTGAGTCATTTTACGCTCAAAAACATGTCTTGAATATGACACAGGACCACTCTTCACAATGAGACCACAGGCCCTCTGTGACTTGGGGCTCCAGTTGAGCTCTGAGCACTGACCATATTTCCACCACTGGTGAGGAAAGCAAATGAGAAATCAATCAAACACTTAAGCTTCATTTCATTGTGTAAGAGCACTGATCCATCACAGGGTGTTATGGTCTAAAACAGCCGCTGCTCCTCTGCTTGACTGCAGAAAAAGGGAAAAAAAACACCCACAGACAAATACAAGCACAAAACTGAAATATCAAAAGGTCAGTAGACAAGGCAAGAGGAGAGACTGGTGTTACTGTGAGACAGGCTGGGCCTCTAAGATCTCTGTCCCTTAGTGTTTGTGTGATATCAAGCACAACTGGGAATTGTATACCAGGCATGATATCTACATTTGGCCGAGCATATTGCACATGCCAGATGTGTCTTTCAATTCCTTTGGTCCATAAACCATCATCATAAATCCAAACATCCAAGCATGGAATTATGATGGGAGAGATTATGTATAAAAAATACTTAAGCCTTTCAGTGGGAATGAATTTTATCAGTGGAGATAATTTCACCACGCATACTTATAAATACGTGATCCCAGACATGGACTGACAAGCCAAAGATCTCTTGGTTTAATCATGGATCTGCACCATGTTATCGTGCAATTTCTTTCACACGATGTCATGTCAAGAAACAGGTAATATTTCAGTGCATGAAACTTTTCTGCCTGTCCACCATTTTATCCTTAGTCAGAGCAGAAGGAAAGCATGACATCACAACTGCACCACAGTGCCACGCGATGGCCAGGAGAGGAGAAGCACGATTAAAAGATGAATCCTGCAATGGAAATTATTATTTCTTAACAAATTGGGAAAAAGGTTGTGCTTTCTCCTTTTTTTTGTCTGTTCACAAAATATCTATGTACTTGGATCCAAACAACTCAGCATTACAAATGTTTATTTGACAATAAAATATTTTATTCTTAAAAAAGGAATCCTTTTTGCTAAACAGTTTCACTCTTGAACCGTTTTTTAATTTTTATTTTTTAGCTGCAAAACCTGCAACTGGAGCATCACTTCTGTTTCGCCTTCCTCTAAGTCACATTCAAATCCAGACAGCCACTGACCTCTTGTCCGAAGGGAAGGGACATTAAGAAAGTAATAAGTATAGCTAAATCAATTATGCACACTGTGAGAACGTGTGTAAGACATTCAGGCAAATGATTTCCACCTTGGAGTTTGAACCGAAAGAGAATGACTAATGTTGGTCAGCTGATGAACTGCCTTTTTGTTTTGAGAGCAAAAATCCCTCAGAAAAAAAGCGCCGAAACTGTGCGTTTGCAGCTTTTTAAACGGTGAAGGGAATCCAGGGTATTGAGAGCTGAATGAGAGCTCATTAGTGGAGAGGAGAGGTGATGTATTGCTGCTGAAGGGCTGTTCTTTACTCTTCAAGGTGGAGGGAATATTGTCCCACAGAGATTCTTCACTATAAAACTTACTTTTCAATTCTTTTATATAACAAGTGTATACTTGTAGGTGGAAATACAACTTCTAGCCAAACAGTTATTAAAACCATTCACACTTCAATATTGAAGAAATACACAAAACAGCCGTCAGCCAACAAGAAATCTATGGCCAGGTAATACATTGGTATAACATGGTCTACCATGTCTTCTTACCTTTTCAACGTGAACTATAACTTCCATTGAAAGGAACTGATTATTAAATATATATGTTTCAGACAAAATGCTGTTTTCTTATTGAAAAGCTTAATGGAGTTATAACTTAATTCTACACTTGGAATGATTCGTATTTTAAGGTTGATTTGGACTTGCTGCTTTTTTAAGTGTATGTAAATGTTCCCTTTGGGTTTAATGTCGGCCTACCTTATCTAGCGTTTGCAACAGCCATGTCTTGTCTATCAGATATCCAATTGACAGTGTGGGAAAGGTTGCCAAAAAAATAAAAACGGATCCCTACTGTTTCAAGTAAACAAATAGATTATTGGGTCAAATAAAATCTTTCCTGGGCTTTTTTCTTTAGTCCCATATTACTCATTGTTTCCTCTGGATAGGAATGTCCAGCCTTAAGTTTAAGTGTTTGCATTTGATTTTTGGCTATGTATATTCTGATTTTTTATGCAATGTTGGGCTTGATTGTGAGCCTGTGCCCAACTAAAAGCATTTATTTGTTCTGTAAGACGTCTATAAAAAGCATGGCAGACTAACTCTGAAGCAGAAATATTGGGTGGAACCAATATTTAGCTGGACTCACTCCAGATTCCAAGTAAAACTCACTGGTTGGAATTAAAGAAAATATTTAAATATATATTTTAGAGGGGGAAATAATCCAATTCCCTTTCAATGAAGGCATCAGTGACAAGCAACTATCTGTGCTGTGCACCTGGGCCTTTCTACCAAGAGGTCACTTAATATACATTCCCTATTTTAGGGACAGCCCTATAAAACACCATAAATCTCCATGCAAAATACCTTTTTGCAATGTGAAGAAAAAGGGAAACAATTGCAAGAGCGTAAAATGTGCTGGGAGCTGTTGCTGTGTTCTAAGAAGGGAGCCTCCCATATGTGCAGATAGTGGGAGCAGTGAGGCTACAAAGGAAACTGCTCAAGGACACCTGTTTCTTGCAGGGAGCAGTTTCTCAGCAGCATCTTGGCTGTGCAAACTGCAGCAGCCATGTGTAAATACAAGGAAAGGCACGAGATCCCATTGCAGTTCGGCAAGTCCTCACAGGGCCGCGACGTGCTTCGGGAATGTGACAACATATTAAACATTTTATGAAGTCCCAAGATGTCACAGTGACTGTGTACCTACAGAAGGTTACCATTGAATATGAAGCATATCATTCATGTATTCTTTAAGAGCCAAACTTGACTATTTTTCATACTGGATAACAAACTGCAGCATACTCACTCAAAGAGCATCAACATAATTATTGTGATGTTAGTAGCAAAAACCACAGAGGACCACAGGAAAAAAAATTATCTGCATGGAGGATTCACCTATCCTGAATCCACTCTGCATTTTTCGTAACAATTATGTTAAGGAATGCATGCAGCCTCTGGCTGTTCAGTACAGTTATCTGCCAAACCCCTGCATTGCTCAAGAAGTTGCTTTCATGAATTTGCTTTGCTGTTACATTATTTCCTTCGGAGAGCTAATTTCATATTAGGGTAACTGCCTCTGGTGGGGTTACGCAGGGCTTTTTAGTGTTGAAAAAAATGCTGATTGAAGAGGACTGGGGAAAGAAAAAGTCATGCTGGTTCTCCCTCCCTATTTCTGTCCCTCAGTCAGATGAGGTCATCAAACACCAACCTGCCTTGGATATTAATGATGTAACAGCCGGCGATTGTTGGACACCTCTTCCCAGGAGACCGCTCTGCTGGAGGCAGAGGAAGACTTCATCTTGATTTAAGAGAGATGCAACACCCTCGACTGTGACAAAGGCTAGATGGACAGCGTGAGAGGAGATAGTATGTGTGTGTGTGTGGGGGGGGTGGAGGTGTGTGTGTGTGTGGGGGGGGGGAGGGAGGGTTGTAGACGCCAGCAGAGAGGAGACGGCAGGAGAGGAGCGAAGCTGAGGAGGGGGACTGTGTGATACACTGTGCCTTTAAAAGCACCAAGCTCCTCCTGCGCGGAGCAGAGCAGAACAGCCGAGTGGTGCTGGTCGGAGCCTGAGCCCCACGATAAACTCTGGCATCAGCTTCCCTTCATCCAACTGTCAGCGAGGACAACAGTGAGGGCGCAGGGGCAGAGAGAGACGGGGACGGAGACAGAGAGCCAGAGTTACAGAAAGGTGAGGGGGGGGTGGGGAGGGAGGGAGGGAGAGAGAGAGGGTGACGAACAGGCAGAGAGGGAGAGGCTCTAATCACACAGCTTCTTTTTCACATCTGCTGCCATCCCGGTGCAGGCGAACGCTGACGGGGATGACGGCTGGTGTGTTATCTGAGCAACGGTAACGGCAGCGTCACAAACGGAAGCAGGAGCTCTCCTCTCTACTCTGGCTCTTAGTCATCCTCAGCGTCCTGTCTCCATTCTCAGAGTGCTATTAGGGCCATTAATCGTTCCCATCTCATGCCTCCTGCCTCCTCCTCCTCCACAGCTTCATCCTCCACTTCTATTCCTCCTCTGATGAGCCACAGCTTTAGAGTGAAATAACCCTGCTGGTAGGAGCTTTTTTCTTTCTGTCAAGGCAGTAAGAAGGAGAGCGGGCGATAACTGAGTGTGTCTGTGTGTGTGTGTGTGTAAGGGAGAGCGCGAGAGAGTGTGGAACAAGGAGAAAAAGAGCGAAGAGAGGACAGTGAAGATGTTAGTGGGTGTGACAGAGGGACTGCTAAAGAACCAGCAGGTTTGTGTGCGGCTTAAATGATCCTGCTGTGCGTGGACAGTAAGCTCTGGGCATAGCAACAGCAAGGTGATGCACGGGAAAGGTGAGTAGGTGTGTGTTCTGATGCGCGTTTGTGTGTGGGGAGGTGAGGCAAGTGCTGCTGAAGCAGGAGATTCATTTTGACTGCAGCTAAAAATCCTCATTTCAGTTAATTCCCTTCCAGCCCCGAGTCTCCTTCACTCTGTTGTCGTTGCCTTTTCCCGCAGACGTGACTTGGAGGAAGATGGACGAACGTGGAGAAAGGTGTGATGAGACGTGAGAATAAGTGATTGGTTTTCTTCTTCTCGTCCGTCCAGGTGCCACGTGCGACTGGCCAGCGCACACTGTGGCCGTGGCATCGCCCCGGATTTGGCGAGAAGCTCCCCCCGCTGCTTGTTCTCCAGCGCTCCTCCGGGCAGCATTCGTGGGATTTATCTCTTCCTGCTGGATGGCACTGAGCTCTCTGCCTCTCTGAGGGGAAAAAAGTCCAGAAGAGAAGATACACACTGCACGGAGAAGAAGTAAAATAATTATCCAATCACAGCACAAGAAGGCAGACCGGGTTCCCTTAGCAACAACTGAAGGAGAGAAGAGAATCCTTTCCTGATTTTGGGCACACCCCGGAGGACTGCTGCGGGTCAGTGTGTTCGGAGAGGACTTAGAGAGCGCTGTTGCATAAGACAAGCTGCCACCCAAATTCCAGGGAAAAGGTGCTCGCTCGCCTTCCAGGCTCCTTTTTTTAACTGTGTCTCATCGACACCATGATTTTTTTGTTATCCCTCCAAAAATTCTCATCAGGGGTCACGTTCCGCCGGCTTGGAAATCAATTCATTCTGATCCCGAGCCACCTGGAATAAGCCCTGCTTTGGGTGTGGGGTGGGGATTGGACGCTCTTTGAAAAGACACCTGCCATTCCTCCCTTTCATGGACAAGAAAATGGATGTGAAGCAAAGTTTATTTTGACGCAAGTTTATTTTTTTCCTCGAGGGGGAAACGCCACACAGCCGAGAGGAATATCCCCTTTTTCCAAATAGGATCCGTCCTTTCTCTTAAAAGACAGAAGCCCTCACCGTAGGACTATATTTAGATCGCAAGTCGCGTGTCCCCCGCCGGCCAACAAAAATGTAGAACACGATCATTTGGAAAATCAAGCCACTGCTTGGAGTTCTATTTTTCTATAGACGTTGAAATAGCTTTCTACCAAACACAAAAGTGTTAATATGGAACCCCTTTGATGATTTTCTTTTTGAATATTGGCCTGCCATTATGTCTGTGTTTTACAAGTGAAAAAGGTTGCACAGGACAAGTGGATGAGGGAACAAGTGTACTCCCTGCATAGACAGGCGTTTTAAATAGCATCTCCTCGGGAACAATTTCAAACGTACACACTGACACATGCGATGTGAGTTGGCTCAACACGATTTACGTAAGAGTTTCATACCAGCTTTAGCACATGTATTTTGCCTCTTATCTTTTCCATGGATATACAGTGTTTGACTTTTCCCGTGCTCGTTTTCTTTCCGTTTCTGGAAGCATCTACCAGAGGGCATGGATGTCAGAGTGTGACCCTGGGCCGAGTGTGCGAGCGAGGCGAGGTGTTTTTGCTGCCCAGGTGCTTTTAAGATGTTGAGGTCTCCCTGCGTGGCCGGGGCCCCTGTTCGGATCAGTAGCACTGAGGCTCCTTGCAGCCAAAGACATGGACCCCGACTCGGCTCCCCCACGCCCTCAGCCTGTTGGCCACTGGCCCCACGCCGCCCTGTAAAGGATGTCCCTCAGCAAAGCTCCGGCCCGGGACAACTCTGAGACCCCCAGCCCGAGAGAACGCATCCGCAGCCACATGAAGATGGTGATCGATCAGTTGGACGGCATACTCAAAGAGCTCAAGGATGTGGCCAAGGAACTGCGGGAGGTGAGGTTCAAAAGCGTGCACGTATCAGGCTTCTAGGGGTGCGTGTAGAAGGGAGAACCGGGAGGGGGGGAAGAGACGAAGAAAAAGAGAGCATATGGGTGCCAGGTGGGTGTGTTTTTCAAGTAGGGTGCATTTAATGAGTCTAAAATGATTTCTTGCAGCATGGAGATTTTGATTAAGATCTGAAAGTGATGGGAGCTCACTTTTGTGTTTAGTAGCAGGGGGGGGTTGTTGATTACAACCACAGCAAGGCTGTCTTCCTTTTCCAATCAAACAATTGCTTATCGCCCATTACAAATGTGGTGTCTTATGGGAGGTGAAGCAGATGTGAAGAGCTGTTGAAAAGCAGCAAAGGTGAGCTGAAAGGAAGAACACAAGGAGGCTGTGATGAGATACACGACTTAATGCCGCAATAGTTATATAATCATTTTGTTAAGGATCAGCTGGATTCCTACTGTATTATTGCAACTGCCATGGTAACACTGCGAGATGTGCACGCATGTGTGTGTGTGTGTGTGTGTGTGTGTGTGTGCATATATTTGTGTGTAGAGCAAGTATATGGACTAAACAAGCGTGTGTGGTCGCTGGGAGTCAGATTCATGCGTGTGAGACGACAAAATGGACCTGATCCTCTTTTTTAGGATCTTAGGATTTTGCGCTTTTCCTGCAAAGCTCCTCCAGAGAGGGAGATGAAGGCAGAAGGAGAAACGGAGACGAATTAAACTTGAGCAAACAGTTTAGTTTGACCCATCCTGTATCATCCCAGCACATCGCACGATCAACCTCCCACCTGCAACAGATCACGCATGCAGAGGTGGCGAATGCTTGCGTGGGTGTTTTATCAACGTTTTTTGACAAATAAAAATAGTGAATCTTGAACCCATGTAATGACCTGAAGGAGGTGGGTGTTGAAGGTGCTCACTCTTCGTCGGACAGATCACCCCGCCCCCCCTTACGACAAGCTATGCTCTGCTCACCAGGCTCTACTTTATGTACTTGCCCAGCTGGAGGTGGAAGGGCACAGCTTACAGCGCACCTTTCTCTCTGGTGAGTTGAAGCCGGGCAGCGCGCAAGAGTGATTGATGATTATGGGACGACTGCAAGTGGAATAATTCTGGCTGGAGCTATTTATAAACAAAAACACAGTCTGTGCCTCTGCCAGCTTCAACAAATACCTTTCTTATACCAGACTATATTAGAGAGGCCTCTGCACATTGGCTCAAATGTCATTTTTTTATTGGTAATGCAAAATCCAACCTATTGAAATGGCTCAGAAAACATATTAGCTGGACTGGCAGACATAATACTAGTATCAATATCTTGCAATTAACTGACCTATGAGATTGCAGACGGAAGGAAAAGGGAGATGAAGCAACAGAGTCAGTGTAGCACTATCAGATGCATGAAAGCTTAATGTTCCATGAATCATCTCATTCTTTACCACATAAAAAGGAGAACATAACAGATAACAAATGCCATAATAAAGAAATGATGAATTGTCGTCCGAATGTAGTGAAATAAATAACTGTGTGGGAGCAGTAGCGACTAATTATCACCCACAAGGTATTTGGGGATCTAGTGATACTGCAATGCTGCAACTGGTCAAAAGCTAAATTCAAGTACTGCAGCACATCATTAATAAAACCGCAATAGCATCTGACTAGATTTAATTTTCTGATAGTCCATTGCCCCGAAGATGCTTGCATTGCATATCAAAGTTTTAATTTAGTCGATACCTCGAAATGAATTTAATTGTCAAAAAGGGGAGGGGGGGGGGTTCTTTAAGTCAAGTTTCAGGCATCTGGTCGTCATCGCATTAACCATTAAAGAAATGTATGTTGCACTGATATTAATCATATTTTGAGTTTCTATTGAGTAAATATTTAAGCTCCAAGGAAATTGTAGGCCTCTCAAAACCCACAAAAGCAAGTAACAGGAAAAAAAAAGATGTTAAGTTTTGTAAATTGATTTGCTTGGTGCGGGAAAATGTAGCGGACGGCAACATGAGTGTCGAGTGAGATTTAGGAGGTTTCAGACATAAGAATGATGAATGACTAAATGGCTTGAGACTTCTTCACCACAATGTGGAATGAAAAACTGATCTGATCCAATTACAAAAGTGATTTGTTACTGAAAACAGTAAACATGATGGCATGAAATCCCCAGAGCTGTTCCTTTAGAAATACTTTGATCTCCACTCATTCTGCCTCAAAGTGGCTTGCATTTTTCGAAAAAAAAAGGAAGAGACGTTTTAAATGGGCTTTGCTGCCTTTTATATAGGTAACATCTTCTGACGACAAGATTAAAATAGCAACCAATAACCGAACAAAGTAGTTCCCGATTAGCTCTCAAAAAGACCAGTTTGGGCTAAGGTTTCTTGAATCTATTGATATCTGGCAACCCATGACATGTGGTTACCTCTAAGATATCAGCTAATCAATTCAATTATAGGCTGACTAAACAACTGTGCAATAATCATATTACGCTGATCGAAATATATGAATTAAAAGGATAAACATTTAAAGTGTCCCATTTGCTTGCTGAGTAGTGTGTAGTCTCAGTTCATGAATCTCTTTTAAATTTCAAAGAAAAAAAGTAACGCAGAGCTCAAATAGTTTTCCCAGATCGCAATTTTATGACAGAGAACATGAGAAGGATCAGCAGGCAGGACATTGGTGGACAAAATACTCCATTTGTAAAAACCACTGGCAGTCATTTTAACCCTCAACTTGTAGGGATAAAAAATATTTTATATTCCCACCAAAGAGAGAGTAATTGTGAAGCACTCATGTTATTGGAGGGATACAGACGGGTTAATATGAATCATTTCACAGGGCACAAAAAGAGGGAGAGAGGTTCTGTGGCATTAACTGGGGGGGAAGGGGATGGAAAGGGAGCCTCACATCTTTGTATGCAGCCAATAAGGAATGATGGGCTGTTATTACGCGGATGTAGTCATTACGGAGAATCCTACCACGAGCTGACGATGCCGCTCGTCTGCAAACGGCTCAAGAAAAAACGAACACAGGGAGGCAATCAGGGCTCGTTGAATTAAAGCTCCAAATGAGAGGAGTGAATATAAGCCGGACAAAGAGCAATTATCAGTAGCGGAGTACAGCATGTCCAGGACACCGGCCGTTATCAGTCAGCCTTGCAGTAGTTGTCTGCACATGCCCTTCACAATGCCGGGGACTGGCACACACCTTGGGCTCTTGGAAGCTAAGGTCCTTAAAACGGACAAGGGAAGGCCGCAGGAAAACACCACTGTCAGGTGAAAACTGCATTCTTCAAATGTCAGCTTTTTAGAAATGACTTCCTGGGTAACATTTTTTTTTAACGAGACTGGCCTCCGCGCAGTTTTAGAACTATATAAGAGTGTGATGAATGTGTTTGATCTACCGAAAATTACCTGCGACTAGCAGCAGGACTGAAAAACCTTTTTTGTGTTTTGCTGGTTTCTTGAAGAAACACAGTCTTGTGCTCGACTAGCTTGGCCCACCACTGAAGCTCTAAATTTGAATTTAAAAAGAAATGGTGTGGTCTATTCAGTCTCTATTCATCACCAACGCCGGCCGCATGATCCCATTGCCCTGGCTGTCAAATCAAGGCGTTTGTACAAAATTGGAGTCCATCATAAGAATTGAAAGCTTGTGCTATGAACTATACAGTGAGAAACTTTTGCAATGTCCGAGGCCTGCTTTATGCTGCATTGTCAAAGGTCGGGGTGGTACCCAAGCAGCTGGTTTCAGATCAGCCAGCCAGAAAGCCAGCGGTGTCTACTTATCGAGACTGTAACCAGTTATGACACGGCCCCTTCTCTGCAGAAGCTGCAGAGCTCAGCACTGAACCAAATCTCTTCCAAACCCAGAGGCAGCCCAAGAGAGACCAAAACCAAAATCAAAAGGACAATTTTTGTATTATTCCTGCCAGGGCCATGTCCTCTCCTCTCTGTATTTCCCCCTGCTGAGTGCTGAGCACGACAGGGAGCATAAAACTGCCTTGCAAGAATAATTCAACGTTTAACCATGAGGGGGACTTCAGTAATTGCTCGCGCTAAGAGGGAAGGACAATATAAAAGGATGTTGGTAAACACTCTCATGTCGATAAAATAGTTGATCCTACTATTTGGGAATATTTGGGGGAAAGTTTAAGCGTATGTCAAAGGGATTGGAAGGAAATTAGATGATTGTTACTGTGCTTTTGCATGCTGAAGTAATTACATTGATAATAAGAACCCAGTTAAATCAACAATTAATAATGAGTTGATGTGGCTAAATGACATCAATTAGGAATTACAATCAGTCACAAAGCTGTGTCACGGTGGATCATTTCACACAATGCAACCATTTTGAATTGGCCCCCAGTGATGTGGGTGTACAGCCAGTTGACCACAGCCCAGTGATCTCCATTGAACATGGCCTGGTCCATTATGCACCAGAGGGTCCACTTAGTACTTCCAATTGATGTAGACTCAATCGCTCTCTCCGACCCGGGGACATGCCGACAACAACACTCGGTGGACAGTGCTGATAACGTTACCACTAACGGAGGAAAATACTCTGCTTCTCGACACTCCTTGGCTTAAAGGTTTCTTCTCTCATTAATAGCTATTTGGAAGCGATGACAAGTACCTCGCCCGCTGCGTATGTCACTTTGTTCCTCCTTGTCTGACCTCTTTTGTGCGTGGAAATTAAATTCCTGAATTAAACTTTGTGACGTGCCTCCAGCAGAGTTCTCTTTGCTAAAAAAAAAAAAAAATAACAGAGTACCTCGAGCCCTATCTATTCTTTGCTGAACATAAAACACTTTGCCACCTCAACACCTGTGTTGCTGCCTTGAGCTGAGCTCTGCATGAATTTATCCATACTTGAATGAATCAGACGCTCAATTATTCTCAGGACTGAATAACATGCTGCTTCGAGGTTAGAATTGAAAATGTCAGATCATCTCTTGAACCACTTTTTAAATATCGATTTTGACATTGAGTCATGTTCCTGTTTACTAGTAAGAGACCATCTGTGCCCCACACCGATTTACAGTAAATCTCGCATAAATATAGTCTACCACTACTATACTAAAAAGAGAGGGTCTTCAAAACCTCATGCATTTAGCTGGTGCTTTTATGAAGACTAGCTTGCAATGGCAGCAATTTCATAATTCCCTCCTTGGATCCCCATATTGTAAAAATAAGCAATGTTGAGGACTGAAAAGCGAGAGAGGTCAAAGGAGAGAAGGGGATTGGGGTAAACAACGGGTTAAGACTTTACCGGCATCTAACCTTGAGTGCTGTGGAGAGAATAAAGCGGCATCATGCAAAGCATTCCCCTGAGCCTCTTTTACCTAGCTGTGGAGCTCTAGCTTCTTTAAGATGCAGGCCCAGCATATTGACTGGCCCATCATGCCTGTAAAACCCACTGGATTAGCCGGCCGTTTGAGCTCTGCCTCCCTGTGCGAACTCGGCACTCAGCACGGACTGTAATGAGGGCTCTGGGTTAAAACTCTGCTGACATAAAGAATTTTTTTTCCCCATCTTGCTCATTCATTTTTATCCATCAACCCGCCTACTCTAGGCCAACTAAAGAAAAAGCAATGAACCTGTTAACTCTGCATGTTTGTAACCGCGCCACAAAAGGACAGAGCTGAATAGGATGGAAAAAAAAGGGGCTGCCGGGGCAGTAAAAACAAAAGGCAGAGACAAGATTTCGGGAGGCGGAGAGAAAGAAAAAGGCTGGATGGAGATAATGTTTTTTTTTCTGCTGCACAGAGATGCGACAGACTGGGTGGAACAGCTTAGATCAATTGTTACGATTGTGCTCATTCGTGGGCGTGTTTAGGATTGTTTTGGCCCATCTCTGTGCTGTGAATAAAACCAGTAGGCTGTAGTTAATGGTGTGAAAAATGGCATCCATCGGAGTGCTCAAGCAGCCTCCGAAAACAGCTACATCATTTTGTTGTCTCGAAGCATACTGTACGCAGAGGGACAGCTTGCTCTTAATAAGTTACGCTCCTTTACCACGTGTGGACACTAATTTTTACCTAGAGTGCAGATGCACGTACGGAATAAGGAGGGATACATAATCCATGTGAAGGGATGCTATATTTTACTCGATTTCCATGGGCTGGGAAGTTTCTCAGGGCAGGGTGGGCCCACTAACCATTGTTGCAGCTTAAGCCAGCTACAATCTTTAGACTTGTATTTTACTGAAGGATCATCAAGAGGCTTTTCCCTCCCTTCTTTGCTTTATTTTTAGCCGTAGTCTGTGATGCATCATAAATCACCTCAGTTTCCAATGAGATTGTTCAGAGTTAACCAGCAGAAATTGCTGAACTGAGCTGCGACATAATCCATCCTCTATTCTGTGGCCTTAAAAAAAATTATTTTTAAAGTTGAGTTCTACATTAGTGTAGACTCTGGTGCTTTATTACTAAGCACATTTCAAACCGGCATAATCTGCAGAAAAAACATGCACACTAACACAAGAGGACAATATAAGGTCTATACATTTTTTCACTTACAATTGTGCTGCCACCCAGACAGCAAATTTAAAAAATGCAAATATTTTATTTTTGAATAATAAGCACTAAATGCAAGATTTTAAAAGACGTTCTAAAGAAAATAGCAGGAGACTCATCCTTGTCTAATTCCCGGTGGTGCCTAAACCAACGGATGCTATTGCAATAGATCCTTCTTGTGTCTGAGATCTAAAACAGAAATTGCTTTATGTATGGTTTTGCTGGCAGCCAATCACCACGAGTGTTTCATTTGACGTGTTACTGCAGCAGCTAAAACACATAAAGCCATGATTGTCTGCCCACAAAAGGTTTGACATAAAAAGCTAGCAGCAAACAGGGCCAAAAAACAGTAACTGGCAGTACTAAGAGAGTTTATAGCTTTACTGGAAGAATTTAACTCAACTGAGAGTCTTGCCAAATGATGCGGGAATTGGTAGGGTTTGCATTAGTTTCTCTGTATGCAAGATCACAGAGTACTGGAGGGAATAATATGTTAATACGGAGGTAATACACTTCAGAAATGCCAAACCATTAGATTCCCTTTCTAGGATTTTTTTCTAATCTACCTAATTAATGCCAAATAGACAGAGATCTATTTAACATTTAAATGTCATTAATAACTTCACATTGTGAGGAGCCTGTCTGTCTGAATATCGAAACAGGTTGTCCGAATATGGCCCGGGGAGTCATGGTTAATCTGCATCCTGGACCCGTCTTTTTTAATTAATCAGATAATTCAGTATTCACTTGTTATGCATGTGAAGATTTAAGTTCTATAGCCTACAATACTGGTTCAGTCTAAAATCTACCAACCTTCAACAATTAAAAGTTTTTGCTATGGATATTTTTGTACCCTGCAGTAAGGCAGCCATCTGGGCACTGTAGAGCTGACGTATCATTCATCAACAAAACAGTGAATCTCTGGAGGACTCATCATGGACAGGTGTACCAAGCCTGTGCATTAGAACATTTGAACATTCGCATGGAACCGAGCCGGGTAAGAGTGACAAACAGCTGAACCAATGCATAATATCATATTAATAGCCTCTTTGCATGCTAAGAGCGGGCTGCATAAACAAAGAATAGCATACTGTGACGGATGATTGTTGGTCCCTACATCTCAGAGCTTGAAAAATTAGATCGTCGGGGTGGCCCATCTATCTTGTAAAGTTAGGTTTATGTCAGTCAGTGTTGGTGGCATAGTTGTTGATGCTGCATGGGAATAAATTGGCCACGTCGATGAGATGTGCTTTGAATTCCGCTGTGGTTGTAGTTCTGCTATTTGTTCAGCTTACATGTGACATTTATCGTAATGTTTAGAAGGCAGCGCTACAATCTCCGAGTAAAACATCTTCAAAGACAACTCTGCGTGTTTCTGGGATCTCCCCTCTCTTTCTCACGTTGCCTTGACCTGGCAGCTCACACTCTGCCAGTGGCACAGCATGCGTTGCTGCCGCCGCTGTCAATATCATGACAACGCGCCATCTGACGGAAGAGGCACAGCCTCGAGGACATAGCATGTCAACAAACTGTTTTGGTGATTCAGATTTATTTGTCGACCACGCAGTCACCTGAGCAGTTGGCAGGTTAGGGCCATAATGACGCAAAGTAGACAAAACAACAAGGTCGACACAGGGTGGAAATTATAATTAGACTTTTGGTCTGCTGTTATCCTCAAGGATATTAACTTGGGATGGGATTGCAGGTTCATGTGGGCCGCGTACTGCAGGTTCTGATTAGAGGGGAAAAAATCCTAATTATGATTATGCAAAAGAAGATTGGATAAAAATGAATGCATTCATGAGTTTACTAATGAACGTGCAGCAGCAAATTCACAGTGTTAATAACCTTTTAGATTCTTTTTCTTCCAAAGCTATTCTTGTGACACCATATTTCTAAGATATTATTAATAAACACTGTATACATGTGCAGAAAAAGGAAGGTGGGATGGATGGAGCATAGTTTGAGCTGTGATGACGACCTACACATCATTCTAACCCTAGGAATCAGCTGTTCATGTTTCACCAAGAATACAGCTTGATGGAGTGGTTTGCTCACAGTCAGGACTTTCCAAACAGGTGAGGGTGAAGACACTCCGGTCATCCTTTGCTGGGTTTGTGAGGAGGCTTTTGTCAGCACAAAACAAATAGGACAAGGGTATGGCACAACAACAGGGCATTCGATGTCCGACTCAGTCCGAACAGGGGCCTGTGTGTGTGTGTGGGGAGGGGGAGATGATCTGGAGAAGGAGGAGGAAGAAAAGAGATCTGCACTCTGAGCTTAGGAGCTTTCATTTTTATTATTATATATATTAACTTCCTTTTTTTTGCTTTCCAGTCATTTTCTCCATAAGAAGCATCGGGTCCATCCATCTTGCTTTACTATTGCTTTGAGGAGTGATTTGTAACAACCCGAAATAGCTTTGGTCTACATTTAGTCAATGACATCTGCTATGACCTAAATGGAGGCCATATTAAATGGGCTGCGAGTAGCTAAAAATGTGGTGGCACAGAAAAGGAACTGTGCCCACAGTACATTCTGTTTAAATTAGGTAAAAAATAAAATAAAAAAATAAAAAACTACAACTGGAGTCTCCTTGATATTCTAATAGCAGTTCAAAACTGTCATTCTGGAATATATATACATGTATATATATATTATATATATTTAAAATAGAAAGATACCTAAACATTACTTATGGGATGAACTTTCATCAATAAGAAAATATGAACATAATAACTGCTTATTATTAAAATATTCTGTAGAAAAAGAATATGATTCGGAAAGTTTTCAACAAATGGGCTACCCCAAAGATCAAAACGACAGGTATGATTAGAACCTGCTATTAATGCTGCGTTCAGCAAAGCGAATTTTTGCAATGCTCGAAAAAACTTTTGCATCCCATTTTTTCCGCTTCATTCGCGCCTGAAAGTGGGCGTGGCTTAACACTACTGCTTTTTTCCTAAAGGCAGTTTGCGTTTTTGCTATCCATCGTGTGAATAAATAACCACTATTTCTGCTCTTTATTGTGTGAATTACACAAACATCGGGACCGCAAACGATGTTGTGTTCGTGGCATCAACGGTCGCCGTTTTGTTTTGTCGGCTCGGTGCCAACGTCTCTTGGTTAGACACCAACTAACTTACAGGCGTTCAGTCTCAGCCGTGTGTGTCTCCGTTGAGCGGCAGTTTCATGAAGCGTGTTCACGCTGTGGCAGCAGCAGATGACGAGCATCTCAATGCGGTCTTCATTTTAGGACATCCTCAGATCTCAGACTCAAACGAAAGGTCTTCAGTCTCAGAAAAACCTCCTCCGACTAAACTCCGTCAAACCAAACGGCATCATTCTTCCTCCGCGTTGCTCAAGCTAACGTTAGCAGTTTTATCGCTAGCTCACGCACTGCCATTGGAACGACGAGTAGACATTTGTACTTCTAAATCCAGTCAAGCACATAATGTGACAACAAGAAAAATATATTATGACTTGCAAACTCACCGTATTAGAGTGACGTTGAGTGCAAAAAGCGGTGGAAGGTTCCTTTTTCAGAACGGCAGGTGCCGATGGTCGGTGGTAGGTTTCTCTGTCAGGAGCGGCAGGTTGGGTGGTCGCTGGTTCCTCCGGTGGTCGGATCCTTTTTCAGAAAGACACAAGCAGATCTCAGTTGGGTATTTAGGAGTATGCAAAGTCTATATAACGTTAAATGAGTATCTTCATGACCATGTCTTTGCCGTATGTTTTTTTTCTTAATTGAGAATCTGCAACAACACAGCGACCTGCAAGTAGCGCAGCGTCTTAAATAAAGTGATGTAACGTTATGTCTTACTGCGAGGCTTTAGAAATGAACACAACGGGATTCTGTATTTGCTCATGAAGCCTGAAAACAAATCATTTGGCCAATGTTTTGATAACCGACTGAAGCCAGCGGACAGAGAGCACCAGCGGACCGACTACTACCCCTCCTGCCCCTCCGCCCGACCACTAGCCGTCACTGGATAATGGGTTCTCGTTTTATTTAACACGCGCTGTCGAAACATATGTCCCTGTTATTGTTTTAGCGATGCCATGCCTTGAGATTTAGTGACCTGCCGTTCAAGTCAAACTGTTTAAAATAAATGCTTTAAAGATCCAAACCAAACATTAACTCTTTGGGGAATTTAATTGTGTTTTGCAGGACATCCTCAATCAGGAAGCTTTTGGGAAGCCTGTGAACAATTGCCGTATTTCTACACATTTTCTATGTAAATTAAAATATAATTGCCCTACTTATCACACCACTTTGCTAAGATCAATGTACTCTCTCCTTCCTATGGTTATTTATATCCACAGCTAAGATTCCTCCCAAAAAAGGGATGCCATCCTCGCAGAGCTTCATGTCAAGTTGGTGCTGTCCCTACGTATTGTTCGAGAACACCAGACAAAGCATAACATAGAAACTCAATAACTAAAAAGAAGCCCTTTTTAGACATTAAGAGCTACTTTGTCATTGAAGTGCAAAATAATAGCATGCTCTCTGGGGGTGTGTGTCTCTCCAAGAATTAAATAAAATAGTGAGATATGAGAGGGATTGTAGTGTCGAACCCTTTTGTTAGTACCTCACTTTGACACAAGGAAGAAGAAGCATGACCTTTGCACAAAACATGGCTCTGAATGTTAATCTCGCACAGAGCATCTCCAGCTCGACTGATTGATGCCTGTAATAAAAAAGACAAAATAAAATCTGCTGTTTTGACACGTCCGTATGAAGGCTTAGTGGCACTCGTGGATGAGTGCTCCTCAGAAAACTTCCACTCTGTCAAAAGCCTTCTTCTCTCCTTGACCAGATGTGGCGCATCCAGAAAACTGGAGGAGGGGAACACCATTAACTCTCCTTCAGTCTAATTGCATGGACACAAAATTGGCCGTTGGGGGAAACTACTCTGAAGCCAAATTCTGCGGGAGAGATACCGGCGGCTTGATGCTCTGAAGCAGTCCCCTCCTGATTGACAGATTGATAAAGGTTGACTCTGGTCTCTGCTCGCCACAGGGTACTCGCGGCTTCTGCCCCGCCTACGCTAGGGTCGGGAAGTGGAAACAGCCCAGCAAACACTTTAATTTGAATCTGGTTATAACTGCTGGTGGTCAGGCAATTAAATACACACGCTGCAAAACACAGCCTCACGCTGTTCTCAGTCTACAGCTGCATGCCTGCCTCACATCTGTACATATGTAGGAGGGCCAGCTCAGGTGGCAAACCCATTAATGATTTGCTTTGACTCTTATTGCTTTTTAATTTCTTAATTCTGTTGCTAAATGTATTGGCTCTTTTTTTCAAGTTGTTCGCACATGGAATCAAACCTATTATTTTATAAATATGAAAAGGGGAAACATAAATGGATATACTGTATGCTGCTTTCACTTAAGTTGTTTTTTTTATAAGTGATACATCAATGATTTCTGATCCTTTCACACCAGTAAATATCGCGGGGAAGAAAAAAAAGTAGCCTAAGCTGCTTGCATACAAAACATTGCAGATCTTGGATTCTACAAAAGTAAGATGTGGTGCAACAAAGCCTTACAACCTTTAACAAGTAAATATAGTTTGAGCACTGTAATGAGGCCTGTAGGGGCAAATCATCGTAGATTGACTGGCTTCAGCTATAAAACTGATCCATGACATTTATGAATTTGATTTACATTTCTAATCACAAACATGATAGTCCTATATCTTGGAAAAAAAACCTGGAAAATAAATTCAACCTGATATTGATAACTAAAATAAAGAAACAGATAACAAAAGGAAGTTGCTTTGCATAAAACCTCTTGGAGGGCTCCTGAGCCTTTTAAAGGCAAACACAAGTTTTTAGGAAGGAAGGATAAGGCCGTGCTTGCAGCACTAACCACGTCATCACTCAGCCCACACACCCACTTCTTAACCTCCTTTTGCAGCGAATTTCTGGACTTTGTAAAAGACCCATAAAGAAAGAAACTCTCTAGCATTGCAGTTTGATTTAAAGAACACAATATACTTGATGAAAGGTGTAGCCCCGAAAGCGTTAACAACTAATAACAGTGAGACTCCATTTTGAGAGAGTGGATACTTTTTTGGAAGAAACACCTTCTTTGAACTTTGGGGAGAGCCAGTGGCTGTATTTTCCATCCGTTTTATACTACATTGGATTTCCTTTGTTTATCTGCTATTGCTGTAATCAGTGTTGATGATTTCCAAAGGGAGGGGAAAAATGGGCCATCAAATTCTCTTTATTCACCACACACACACTCTGCCCTTGTCATTTAATTGATAGATGCATGCCGTTTCTCTTTCCACTCTTCCCCGCTCACCACAACGCTATCCATTTATTGCCACTTTCATTACTCCGAGCGGAATGGTGAGTTTTTGAGATCAGTGCTGGGTATCTGCAGGCTAATGAATTGGATGGACCGCGGCGATTGCAGGAGCGTCTCTCTAAGCAGGAGGACACTTAGCAACATGTTTAGAGTGACGGTAGAAAGGGTCTGGAACTAGAAATAAAAGCTACTGCTGCCTGACATGTTAAATAGCATTTTTTTGCATCTATCCCCATATATTCCTTCACTAGTGGCCAACTGACTTGCTACAAAGGGAGGCATCTTAATACAAACGCTGCGTTGAAGTGCTTTTCAGACTCATGTTCAATCACATGTTTATTCATAGCACGAATTATTGTTTAAAATTCCTCCCTGACACCAAGCCACTTGACAGGGGAAGATGTGACATCTCTGATTAGTTTAGTAAGGTATAAGAGGCGTTCTGGTGTGGTTAGTTGAATCCAGTTCTTTATTCTTTATCGTACGAACATATCCTGGCTGCAGACAGAATACTAATCAGGTCTGTAAGCCAAAGAGAGCTGCAATAAACTCCTGTATTCCCCTTCCATTTCTACTGCATCAAAACTTTCAGCCTTTCAGGACACAGCTGTAACTTTGATATGTAGATATTGACTTCATCTCACACCGTTATGAGCGGCATTTGAAATACCTAAGGCAATTTAGTGACATTAGTAAACATTAAACTAATTTAATGGGATTTGAATTTTCATTACTGGACTATCCAAATAACGTGTAACCCATTAAAGGGAAATGTTATGGGCATTTTGATGGGTTGTATCAGAGATACTGCTGACAATACCCCCGTTTTTTTTTTCAAATACTCCATCCCCACCCTCCCATTTTGCATATGTTGGGATCACCTTTGACGCCCAATCAGTCTTTTGTATGACTACATAAATGATTAAATAGGTATAGTGTGTTCACATATATAATTCACGAGTTTGAGCTGTAGATGTAAGATCAGCACTTTGGTTTTCTCAATCGATTAAATTTCAGAACATAAGCTGCTTTATTGCAACATTTATAAATACTGCTGATGTAGACACACTTTTTTATACAGAGTAGACTTCAGTTATGATGCCTGGTAAATGGATTTGTATATTGCCTTTCTTCTCCACCTGAAGCACTTTAAACTGCATGTCATCATTAACCCATTCACTGACTGATTGGGAGGGCTACCATGAAAGGTTCCACCTGGCCTTCACATTGCTAAACTAATCCCAATTCACATCCATTCACACACTGGCACATCATTTGGGGAGCCATTTGAGGTTCAGTGTCTTGACCAAGGACACTTGGCTTTGACTGGAGGACCCGTCAGTCGACGACCCGCTTAACCTCTGAGCAGGAGCCACTGTGGGATTAAATGGCTCTTACAGACTATTTTAATCCAAAAGAGCATATGGATTCAAAAATATATACATCAACACATGGCTAGTTCCATCAATTTCACGCATGGATGCTGGCTACTTCTGAGTGAGAATGTCTGTTTTTACTCCTCGTGTGTCCAACCATTCTGTTCAACGTACTTAACTCTGCTGCAAAGATCACAGCCAAAGTTCCAGTAACAAATGTGGCTTAACGAGCACACAAACCACCATCTCACTGCTTCGTGATTCTTGAAATGAGAGCACGAATATTAAGAAATATCTTTAACCAGGACACAGCGGATGAATATTTAGAGCAACATACATCTTTTAGCATACCGTTTTAGGTCCTTCCAGGTCAAAGCCTGAGGCTGTACTGATTTTAAATCAAGTTTTGGGCGTCTAAGTGCACAGTATGCTGATGCAAAGTAAGAACTGTTGACAACTTCTGATAAATGTTGGGCGGGTTAACACAAGATATCTGTATGCGTCTGCTGTTGTATCTTTCTCCACATCTGTCTTATTTTCTTTTTAATAAATCTTTTTCGGTCCTTGAACTCCACTGAGTCAACCGAGCCACTTCACTCTCGGGTCGAAAGTCAGGGGGCCAGGGAGACAGTACCCATGTGTCAGCACTACATTTGCTTTGGCCTTAAAGACAGATAAAGAATCGGTTGAGGTTAGAATAAGGGCGAGACCATGGTGCTGAAGACAGAAAAGGAGGGTGATTCGTGGTGCTTTATCATCTCCCGTGACAACTGAACACAAGGGGAAGCAAGGTACATGTCCACTTACAATCTGCAACCTTATCCTGCAAGCTCCCAGCTAGCGGTCACCTCGCAGACGTCTGGCCAAGCCCATCTATTAACCCAGAACAGCTGGCCACTTTCCAGCTTGAACAACTGCGCTTTTTTTAATTGTGCCTTTGATGCAGAGCAGAGGTCTTTGCAGCGATATAAACTTACATTTTGATCATTACCGATGAGTCTCACCAAAGTATGATAACTATCCGCAGGCAGACCACCTGCCACCTTTTCAGTGCAAAACTTTTTTGAAAAATACAAACCAATTCTTTTTTCACTTGAATAACCTTGACGGTCTAAAACTCTTAACACACATACCTCAATTGCTGAATCCTGTCGATGCTGCGGGATACAACAACATTTACATAATACAGCAAAACTAATTTACCCGTCTCCTGCTGCTCTTGAGTCCTGACAATATGAAACTATTCATTGCCGCTGTCCTGAACACAGCGTAATTATCAAGGATTTATTCTTCCAGCTTGTATTAAATTAATTGTGCATGGAGTGAGGAGGGTCGAGAGACTCGTTCGAAATGAATTTCGCACAAGTCATCGCACAAAGTAAGACTATTTTCCATTTTCTTCAACCCGGCGAAGTCCACACGGCTGCTACCTGAACTAGAAAACTGAATGCAGAGCGCAGACACGGTGCAGCATTACACGTTAGCTCATTTCCAGGCTTGTCAGCATGGTGTGGAGAGGGACGGAGTGCATGGCATTTACATTGAAATGGTTATGCCAACATGAGGAGACTACTGCTTGAGGATTACCGCGCAGGCTTCGAGTCCCCTGGTGCAAGTTGTTATGCCTCAACACTTAATTCACAAGGTGAAACTTGACACAGATTCAATTAATACTGGATAGTAATCTACTCCTTGTAAGAGTTGTACAGTAAAAACCCAACAAATTGAAGAACTGAAGAAAAAATGTCAGCACCCCACCCGTGACCAAATGATTCAAAAGTGGTGCAGTGAAGCTCTATATGGATCTATATCTATATGGAAGTTCTCCTCAGGTGTGTTGATCATCTTGATCATCAAGGTTTTCCTACTGTCTACAATGACATCTTTTGCTTTGGAGAGAGCATCTACTGAATAAAAAATCTGCATCCTATGGGACCAATAATGATTTTAACATCCAGTTACGCTGCAGAACGTTTGACCAAGTACCGTTTGGATACTATGAATTACAGATTACTTTTAGTTTCATTAAGTCATCTTCATAGATGTAACTTATGTCTCGGTTAAAATACTTCAGCGGAGCCAATGGGGATTCAATTCATCTATGGAGCACAATTACTAAAGCTGATGATGTCTTAACACAGTTCATAAGTTTGAATATGCGAGTCAAAAAACATTGCTTTGGCATGGCAATTGCTTTATAACCTTAATTGTAGGGCTGGGAAGTTTTATTAAGCATTAATGGTCTTCATGTTGGCGCTGTTCTGTACAACGGTAGTTTTTTTATTGTTGTCCAAGAGTCGACCGACATTTGGGGATCTGCAGATTCAGTAGGTGTCTTAAAATGATAAATTATTAGATATTTTTAGGACTAATTGGACAAGCAATATTAAGAGGACTTGCATTCATGCAGCTCTTTATTCAGTTTTCCAACCATGGGTTCAAGGCTTAAACTATTCGGATTTTCTGTTCATCTTTGAAATGACGAAGACGGCTGTGACTATTTCATACATTTGCACTATATAGATCAAAGATCAAGAGATATTTTAATGTCATCTGAAAGTCATGCTTAGACAAAGTAAAGCCAGTGTCATAACAGCAGATGTCATTCTTCTAAGTTTTCATTGTGCAGAAACAAAAGAGCGGAAACAGAACACTGTTTCCCTTAAAGAGGGAGGAGTTGACAGTAAAACCCTGTAAATCCATTTTGGTTTTTCAGACATAGAAGGAGAACAGAACTGACAATAGCTTGAGGGGCCAGTGCTCCACGCAGTGAATACCAGAGCGGAGGAGAAGAAAAATAAATAAAGAATGTGTCACCTAGTGGGAGGAGGCACCGAGGCAGGATCTGTCAGAACTCTGCTGCTGTCTGCAGATTAGATCTGGGGCTATTTAAAGAGGGAGCGTGCGCCAGAGCCCCCGACGCCAGTGTCCACACTGCACCCGCCGCCGCTCTAACATCATTGGCAGCCATCACGTTGTGACAAGAAAATAAATAAACATGAAGCACAAATGATGGCTCCAAAGTGTGGGGGGGGGAGGTTGTGACTACCTGATCCTGTTGCACATTCTTTGCATCTGCATAGATTCACACAACAAAAGCCAATGTCACACGGGAGGGAATATCTCAGGTGATGGCAGCGATGCAGTACTCCTGTGTTATTGGTGGCCTATTAATAACTCTCTAACCCAGAGGTTAGACCTACAAGCTGCCATTAGAATAATCACGTTTTCCCATCGGAATAAAAATAGTATGAGCCAGCCTAGCAGTCAAGCTGATTTGGCCTACGCTGTATATATCCGTTGCTTGTGTTTTTATTTGAGAGCTAGCGATTGATACGTTTTTGCGTGGGTGCAGGAGTATCTGCCAAAAGATGAGATTGGTTGTGTGTGTATAGAAGTGTGGGTATACAGTATGTTCAGATGTTTGAGGGTGCCCATAGTGGGTGTGTGTATTCCCGCGTGAAAGCACGTCACAGGCTTGTTTTCTCTCCTCCCACAGTAGATCGATTGGATAGAACGCTGTGGGCAAGGCCCTACTGCGTGTTCGGTCATGTCGCTCTGGATGTAGATGATGTTTCTCTTCACAACTAAAGCTACTTTAGCCACAGTCATGTTTGCCTCCAAAACGGGAGCCAAGGATGACGACGTTTTGTGCACAACCAAACTGAAAGGCCCCATTTACATCGTGATACCTTCTCGCTTCCTCTCCTCGCTCTCTTCCTCGAGGCTGCAGCGGACGGGCTCTCTGCAACAGACAGTCACTTTCAGCCAGTCAGTTGTCTCTCCATCCCGCCCTTAGATAGCCCCACCCCTTTTTATTTGTCGTCAAACGAAGCTCACTTCCCAAAGAAGGGGAAAGAAAAACGGTGTCAAAAAAACAACCAGCAAAAGACTTTCTCACTTGTATGTTGCTGCAACATCTACGCATGGACACACAGTGCATGGATTATTAATGCAGCCTTCTCAGATGTTTCCAGGAACCTTATAGAATGGGGTGTGGAAAGCGAGGAGCTTGCGTCAGAAGGTGCCTTGGCAAAACACCAGTTATTGCATCGTGCCGACTGGCAAACAGGCCCAATGTTAGGTTTGGAGGAAGTGATTTGCAGGCAGGCTGAGCATATAGGGGAGAGGTCACACCGGAACGCGGGTGAAGACAAAGAAGCGAGGGAAGCTCAGTCGAACGGATCCTCATAACGTTCCCCACCTGAAGGCTCGACAAACCGTCCGTACTATAACGCAACTTGCTAATTATATCCCCTGCCTGACTTCACACTTCCTCTTCTCTACAAATGCCAACTTTATTGAAAAGATGAATATGCTTTACGTGGAACTATACAGCTCCATTCTTCACTCCTTCCAATTTATGTCAACAGCGCAGTACAATGGGCCCACTGTTTATGGACTGGCAATTTAAAGCGTGAAAGAAAGAGATGAGAATAATTGCCTCTCCTGTCCTTCACCTTCACAGTGCATTGCTTATTTGTGTGTGGTAATTGGCCCTTTTAATGTTTCTGGAGAATGCAGGTACAAAACCCAACTGTGTTATGCATTTTCTAACAAGACAACAGAGCAGAATATAGAAGACGGGAGCAAATCTGATGTATGGGTGATTTAAATTACAATAAGCTACATTCTCCACCAGCTATCACGGACCTGTCATTTAGATCTAGATTCATTCATTCTGGAGTGGCACATATTTTCTTTTCACTGGGGAGACAGCTTTAGTTAAATGCAAATTAATTTGTTATATATTCTTTTTTTGGCTTTACAGCTTTATTGCGCATCAGCTACACTTAAGCAATAAAAGGTCTTTTGAGAAAGTATGGGTCACTGCAACCAACATATGCCCTTGAGCAAGTATCCCACATATGGTGTAGTTTGCTGCAACAGAATGTGATATTAGGCGTGGACAGACACACAGGTGCACACTCACTCACTCACTATAAATCACATGATCTTTCTGGCAAAAACAGGAAGGAAAAACATGAGTCCAGAAAGGAGCACAATACTGGACAAAAATATAGCTAGACCTAACTGACAAAAAAAGTTTTCTCTTACATTGGTTAGATTTATTTACCGGGCTTCTCTTGCCAGAAGGGCTTATGTGAGTTTCTCACCAAACCACCGTGTTTCCCTGCCAACTCTGCAACCCACAATTATCAGCGCAAACCCACATGCAAACATTAGAGAGAATTGTTGTGAGGAAAATGTGCTGTAGTATTGCTCTGAGTGGCACACATGTGTTTTCTCTGCAGATTTCAGGCAAGTAATCAATATGATTGTGTGGTTGTGACTTATTTTTAAATATTAAATTAAAGGAGCTGATCCATGCACATTGAGTAATTGTTTTCAGTATGAGATTGCCTTTTTTGGGATGGATTACATCAGCAAAGAGAGAGGCTCTTGCAGCTTCTTAATAGGGAGTCGTGACAGCACATTTTAAAATCATTTAAAAATCAAAGATGTTTTTAAAAATATTCTTTAAGTTTTTGTTGTGAGAGAATGCAACCTTGGGTTGAGCATGACTGAAAAGAGGACATGTTAAACAAAGAAATAAATAGTAAGGCATTGTTTTGTAGTCTTTGCTTGATTAGGTGTAGCTGAAATAAAAGTAGTTTATTGCTGTGAGGCTTCTTCTTGCATTCAAAATACAGTCACTATGGACCATATCAAAATACAGCATCTGACAGCTGACTCCAAAGCACGTTCTGTTGTAAGCTTCTCAATGTCGTGCCCTCACTCCAAAACGCTCGTTATATAATACCAATGATCAGAATTCAGTCTATTCCCCCTTAGGGATTAGACACTAATTGGTTTATTGATAAGTCTGATAGCCCAGTGGTGGTTGATGGCCGACGTCTCACATTATCACAAATTATGCCGGGAACACCCTGCAATCCAAAAAGATCCGATCCCTCCTAGTACTCTCAGACGCCCCCCCCCCCCCCCCCCCCCGTCACCACAGCAAGTTCCTACGTCACACTTAAGGGCTACATTGTATTTTATAATAAGTCTAACACAGCCAAGATGAAAATAAGCAAAGAGATCAGATAATGCCAAAGAAGGTCACTATCTCTGCAAGGTCTGGCAAGGAGCCGGCTGATTGTTCATTCCTATTGTTAGCCACGACAGACTGTTAGGAAGATGTTATCCACACATTACGCAGCCATGTGTTGACATCTGTCACCCTCGTGATTGACTGCCTCAAGGAGATTCTTTAGTTTGTTATATTTCCGTTGCTGTTTTACAAGATGCAATGCGTGGGTGGGTGGACGGGCGCACAGCCTATAAATAGAAAAGGCAGCTGATGGCGAGGGAGTGATGGAAGCAGGTATGTGTGGCAGCCAGATGGCGCCTTGTGGGGAATGTCTCCCAGTGATTTTGTTTGCAAATAGGTCTCTGTAAAGTCACCGGCTCCTCTCCTCCGACTTGCATGCTGTTATGGGCAAAGCTTTGGGAACTGCCATATCTGATAAAGGTGCTGCAGACTTAAAGATGTCCCGCCGCTTGCCGGGGAGAAAGTGAAAGTGACGCACTGTGACAGGTTTTGTCACTCACTGGGAGGACCGCCCCACAGATTGTCACAGATAGAACTGGCAGAAGCCTGGAAGCAATGACAAATTGTTTGGAGGATGAAGAAGTTGGAGAGCGAGTCATGCCCACATTTGTGGCCTACTTTGGTGCGTTGTGATAGAATTGTATAATGTATGTCAATGTTTTTTTATTGTATTGGTTTATCTGATACGGGACAGAACACATTAATATAAACCACTCCTGCATATGAACCAAAAGGCTGTTTTTTTAACTATTGTCCCAAAGAGGCCGATGTTGATGTTAAATAAAAGTAAAACACGAGATATCATTTAAAAGGTGATACAATATTGACACTTTAAAATGCATCCACAAAAGAATGAGAAAAGTGAGCATAAAACTCACATTGTTAATTAGTAACAGAACGTGCAACACGGAAAATGTGTTAAGTTAAACGAATAAAAATGTCTGTATGGTTGCATCCAAATAACCAATCTTCCATTCCTTAGATTCTATCTGCATGTTTTTGACATTGCCTTGGTAGAACATACTTACAGTACACATATTCACTCCACGATACAAGTCACTGGTCAAGCAAACCCTGGTACCGGTGCACAAAAGAACCCAAAAGCACGACTCAGACAACGATGGGCGAGACAGGTGGATTTTACTAAGAGTTCAGGCAAGGTCAAAAACCGGGAGATCCGTCAGTAGGCAAAAAAAAAAAAATCCAGAGGGGCAGGCGAGGTCAGAGCAGACAGATATAGGCTGATTCAGAAACGCTGGAACCCTTGGCTTACGCATAGGATAATCTGGCAGGAAACAACAGAATGTGACAGGCCTAAATAGTGAGTGGCTGACGAGGGGATGTGCCGCAGGTGAGAAGGGCAAGGAGAACCAGGTGAGGGTGAGGATCTGACGTGGGAGGATCTGAAATGACAGGAGGGTTAGTAAACAGGCAGGTGGGATGAAAAACGAAGATGTGGTCAAATGTGTGACAAAGCCCTGAGTTAATGCAAAGTTAATGTGTTATTTAGCGTGAGGCTGTAATACGTTCACCTCCCCCTAGGTCTACAACTCAGCCGACTGGGGCAGGAGGGAAATATCTGTCTGAACGTGTCATGGAGGGGGGGGACGGGGTGGGCTCCGTTCACTATTCAAATACATTCTATGATTGTATAAATAATACTTTCTCGGCCAGGAAGCAACAATTGTTTTTAAAATGTGGGTTTCATGGGTAAAATATGAGATCCAGGAAGGCTGTTAAAAGAGTTTAGCTGATTTTAAGCGTGGACTCTGAACATCACGCTATCCAAGCACTGCCCTTACGTGCAAACGAACATTTCTATTATTAGAAAATATAGAAGTCAAGATTATTTTTATGTCGGCAAGAAAGCAATCGTTGATCTGCTCCATTGGGTGAGTGCGAGTACGACGATGTGAACACTGTAACAGAAGCCAGGGTGATTTCACGGAGATGTGGACACATTTTCTGGTTCGTAACCGCAAGCACTGCACCAGATAAAGCTCATTTGAGTGTGCAAGCTCTAACAAACATTGTCCAAGAACACAAATCCAAGTTCCAAATTATTGTTCAATAAAGCAGCTATAGGTGTTTTTTTTCTTCTCCCATCCAAAGTAAATACTTTGGATGTTGTTATCTACTGAAATAAGTGTGTCTTTGGCTAGATCCACACTAGCACGCATTCTTCTAAAATCTCAGTTTTTTTTTTAAAGGACATCCATTCATAGCAACCAACCTGATAACAAATATCACATGACAATTCAGGGACACCGGGCATGTGGGGGGGGGAGTCTGGACAGAAAGTAGTTTGTACTACAGTAGAAAAAGGGTGAGTCAGAAAAAATACATTTTTGTAGTAGTGTGGACATGGCCTAACATTTCAATGATTTTTCTTTGGAGTTATTTTAAAGTGGAGTGCAATGCCTTAGGATATCGTGTCACCGCAAATAGCAAATCAGTTAATTTAAGGTAGGATGGCCTGCTTATTATGAACGGCTCGCTCCTCCAGACAGTGAGTCATAATCGTAGGCCCGAGTGTGAAAACGCTTTGTTGATGAGAGGTCAGAGGAGACTTGTTCAAGCTAACAGCGTGGCCACAAGTGCAACAGCAGTGTGAAAAGAGGGATCTAAGAATAAACACTAACCATCAAACCTTCCGGAGGGGGGGATATATTATGAAAGAGGTTAAACCACACCAGGTACACCGGTGACCTATATGCAAGAAAAAGCCTCTCTTGGCTAGTGATGACCATATAATTAAAATAGGATAATTACGGAATTGCAGGATTTGCTGTGACAAACAAATACGTCTGTGTCACCATCAGTAAAAGATGGTGACATGTTTTACTTGTTACAAAATGAATAAGTAGCCTTAACAGCTGATAATTAATGCATGCAACCATGCTGCAGTGGCCTTAACAGACTACGTGTGTCTTCATTACAGGGATATCTCTCCTTAGATATCTACCTGTACTTAATATGTATCCCCCTCCCGACATTGTTTTGTTCACAATGATTGAATGCTGGAGTTCGAAGCAGAAACAAAGATGATGCAGCACAAATTGAATAGCTCTAGATAAACTTGAGGCCTACCACCACCGCTCCTCGAGCAGCAAAAAAAAGGTTAAAATAATAATAAATTACATTTCTTTCCCTGTGTTTTCCCTTTTAGCAGGGCAGATCCAGCTACCTTTGGTGAGTAATGATATATTGGTTCACACAATACAAAATAATGGGAGCTTGTTCCCATTTAGATAAGCGCTGCAGGCCAAGCGGACCTAGAAATGCCAGTGGCATATTGATTGCACGCCCTGTATTAATAGTAGAGTTAGCTGCTGTGTTTTCAGCACAGACATTCCATCCAAAGTTGCCCGACTACAATTAAAACAAACCCCAAGTTCTAACCAATTTAAAGAAAGTAGTGTAAAACTGAAAAAACTGAGTTGTAGTCAATGGGTGTAAATTGTTTAATTATACTTTAGCCTATATTATGTGTAGGTAGTTACTCGGTTATCATGTGTGTTTCACCTTTTTGTTGTTGAAATTAAAAAACTACCATGAGGACAGAGAGTCAGTGGATGTTTCAGGAGATGTTACACGTTCACTGTAACTCGCTTTAAACGGCACCTTTTTGTGAGGTATTCTAAATATACCTCGGCAGCCCAAACATGAGTATCTTGTTGCCGGTGCAATGATTAGAAAGTAGCATTGATCATCAATCAATAAATCACATGTGTATTTGCAAGCTCAACGTACGCTAGTTAACTGTCTGGTACGGACAGGATCAGTTTAGAGTACTCGGTATACTTTCTGTTCTTGATGGATGCGTCTTAATAGGTGGACATTTGTTCTGTAAGTGAAGAAGCCCGACAGCCACGTTGTAAACCAGTGCAGCTGTAAACAAATTACAGCCGTCCAAAGCAGATTCATGGCTGACGTTTTTATTAAAACTAGAGGAATCCATAGAAAAGGTAGAAGTTGTTTTACCGTCACTGAAAGTTTTTTGAAGGCAATTGACAAAGATAGTGGACAAACCACTTGACATTCCCGACGACGTTTTAAGTTCCATCTTCTTGGGTGTTTTGTGCTACATTGATATATCATTTGATTTATTAATAACTGACCGAATGTTCATCTATTTCAACACCTTTCAGCATGGCACTCATGTACTGCGAAGCAATAGCTGCTTGTGACAGTAGGGAGAGTAAACAGCGTGGGGCCGACAACGATGTCAATAAAGAAACCATTTGTAATGTGATAAATCAAACGCCCTCTTCAATTACTTCCTCAGAAGTGGAAGGTCCAAGTGTGACTTATTGACATAGGTGATAATAATCACAACAACTGTTAACAGTCTGGCAGCTGTCATCGATGTTACCAGAGTGATTAACACTAAGCTAAATTACACAGTTGTCCAATTTTACACACCTTATCCAGCTGCAACACACTGTACATTTAAGTTTTCTTTTTTTATTCACAATCGACAGAGCTGAGATAGTTCTAACTTATACATTGTATAATAATTTAATAAAGTTTTATTTGTGTTTATGCGTGTTATTCTAGTTTTTCGAGGGTACGTAAATCCATTTACGCCCTTGGAATTGGGAAATAACACCCATTGCTGCAGTATGGAAACTGTCATGATGCGATTATTACCTGTCCCCAGCCTGAGATGACAGACAGTGATAGGAGCCAGAAGAGGAATTTGGAA
Organism: Pungitius pungitius; assembly: GCF_949316345.1. Lineage (NCBI taxonomy): Eukaryota > Metazoa > Chordata > Actinopteri > Perciformes > Gasterosteidae > Pungitius > Pungitius pungitius. The sequence goes on from NC_084903.1 coordinate 18,484,273, forward strand.
AGAGAGATTTTTAATTACTGAAGGGAAGCAGGTGATACCTTTTGCACGGTAACACTAGAGAGATCATTTCTCATGCAACCATAAATAGAACACGCTCTTGTTGGTTTAAGAGAAGGGATCCTGCAAAATGTTTTACTGAGTGGGAAGGTTTGCATTTCCATCCTCACTTGTGATAAAACCATTGATCACCGTGTGCGACTGTATATGAGTAATAATGTGGCAATGTGAACGAGGTGCAAATCAACTATGATGTTAAAAAGAGGTTGTATTGTAGATTAAATTTTTTTTTCAAAGATATTAATAATAAATCAAATGTGGATGAAGATGATTTTCCAGTCAATCCATCAATCTTTCGCCTGTTCCTTCCCTTTCTCCCTTCGGTCATCCCTCATCTTTTCCATGTTCTTTCTTAGAATAGTGCATTATGACTGTGTCATAGATACATGCCGTTTTTTAGACCGTAAAAAAAAGTAGACAAATATATGGAAAGAACTCTGTAAAAAAGATTGTTAAATTATTTCTCAACCAAATCAACAATAAGAGAAAGTGAGACCTTATGTCCCATAGTCCCTTGACACTGACCAAGCATCTGTTTTTTATAGTTCTTCATACATTTCCCACTACACAGAGAGTATCATTGGTCACCAGCACAACAATGAGATGATTGACTTGCTTTGGTAAAAGCACCTTCCGACCTTCAAAGCTGCCACCTGCTCATCAGGATATATAATCTATAAATGCTCCTACACACACTTGCCTGAGGACACTGGCATAAGGACTGAAGCAGCCAGAGAAAGAACCACTCATCTTCCATTAAGTGGTCAACCTGTTCTGCCTTCTGAGACACAGGCACCTCACAATAGCCTTTATATGTAACTGTATCTTCTTTTGTCAGACTTGTCTTTTTTTTTTTCTTTCTTTCTTTTCTCAGGGCACACTTGCCACTTATCTGCTTACTGATTTGACCGGTAGACAAAGTGGCCGTTTGAGGTGTCAGGGTGAGGGATTTACTGCTGGACTGGGTGGAGCTGGTTCCTGCGGCGTTGCATTCTCTCCTGCTGGAGAGATTCTCCCCTTGTTCTGCAATAGGTCACCCGTTTGGATACATTTTCTCATTTAATTCAATGAGAAAGTGTGTCCAAACTATTTACTGGTACTGTACATCTGGCAAACTGTAATCACTTCCCTGGCCTTCTAGAGAAAAAACACCATGCTGTTAATGCAAATTCAACCCAGTCCTTTAAATGGGTCAGTGTGGCCTGGCTGTACTTACATGGACACCTATTTTCCACTCATGTGACCAGCGTGACCCGACAGTGCTTGGGCCTAATCCGAGCGCTATCTCAGGGAAACAGACATGCTGAGAAGCCCCCGTAGCGTGGCGCTACCATCTTCCTCCGGTCATTACCAGCGCTCGGCCTCTCCACGCGGTTAGAAGCAATGAAGTAGAACTTCAATAAGTGATCGATGTGCTCTGCCAGCATCAACGCATGCTGCATCTGATGCTGGACTACAGAGTTCCCATTTTGCTCCCTAACTGATTGTGTAACCCATGCACTGTCAAGTATTATAATAGAAACCTTCCAAATTTCTCATAAAGCAGTTGGTTGAGTTTGCCCAGTCTAATGACTTAAATTTGGCAAAAGAAGTGGTTGATTCCCCAGACCTCAAGGACTGCAGAAGCCCACCTCTCATACAGCCCCAAAGGGATAAATGAGGCCCATTATGCGGTAGAGTTTGTAATGACGCTTTTGATTAGTGAGTTGTCAGGAGGTATTGGCCCTATGCTCATCACAGCGTTGTTTAGCACTTTAAGGCTTCCATAAAGATGAGGGGGGGATTTTTATTGAAAAGATGAAAAAGCAGCGGGCATGTGCCTAATGAAGTCTCAGGCTTATAGTCCCTCTTATGACAGGATAATTACACCAAATGCTTCAAGTGAACACTTCAAAGGCTACTTCATCCCTGCGCCAACACCATGCAACACAACTCAGCAATCAAGATAGCCTGACCTAAATCAGGTCCCTCTGGCTTGTCTGTAATATCATCCGCCCACAGACCCACTGGACCTTTTGCAGACTCAACTGCGGCACAGTCTCAAACGCACTCAATGAAATTGAGGAGTAGAATTTGCACAGAGGAATTTGTCTTTCGTAACGCTGCTGAAACAAACGTTGATGAATGGGATTATGAAGCAGAGGGGTTCAAATGTCCAGGTGGACCACCTCCATTCGTCGTTTCTTTTTTCTGTCTAAGGCTTTACGGGTCGTGCTAAAAATCCCAGCCATTACCATGGAATCCTAGTGAAGTTCTGCTTGGAAAAAAAGGAAAGCAGCAAAATCTTTATGTAACGCTTTTTAAAACGTCCCGATGCTCTGCACCCGTCTCAACTTTACACACGACCTTGTTGAGATTATGAGCAGGCGTGTTCATCGGTCAGAGCACCCGCCTCCTGCTTCACGAAGCCGCCCTGAGCTTTCGTGTAATGTGGCCACAGCGCTCAAGCCAACCGCGCTGTGCACATATTGCACCACTCTGCATGTTTTTCACACACTGCTGGGTAATATTAAGTATGTAACGAGAAATTCAAAGTGCTCCCTTAGTGCTGTTTCATCCAATAGTGTAGAAGATGTCTAGAGGAGATTGCGCACGTTTACGAGTCACTGGACAATTTTTCTAGTGAATCCAGTAAATGCTTTTTTTCAGAGGAAGTTGGGATGACAAATTAGCTTCTGGGGGATAAGAAAAAAACATTTCACCATATTGAGTGAGTGGATTGCACAGTCCCCTCTTTACGTCTCGAGGGGAATTAAATTGGGAGGAAGTAAGCATGGGGTAAGGAGTAAGAAGAAACTGCAACTGCGGGAGCTAACTGCATTAAAACAATGTTTGCGAACATATTTACTTATGAAGCCAGCATGCGAGGCTATTTCGATAATTGCTGAGACTTCCTAACAGGCATAAATTACTTCCAGCGCTGAAAGTGCCACACAGGGGCAGTCTGGAAATCTATTGTGACATGTTGAGAGAGAATTAACCCTCCAATGTGCTTGAATAGCCCCACTGAACACATTTTTTGAGTTTCCCATGAAAAAAAAAGCAAAGCCCTGCTAGACATTGGATGCTGCATAATTAACAAACAAGCATTGCAAAATTCTCTCCGTCTTCTCTCAAAATGAGTCCCAGAAGAACGGGTGGCACAGAAACAGATGGAAAGAGAGGCCACTTGAACACAGCGTAATGAAGCGATTCACGGAAGATTCACTCATACAGCGTGCCTTTCAAATGAACCCAGTGAGGGTGTTATGTCTCATTTATTTTGGTAACCCACACCTGATGTATTTTTTACATATGTGCAAATTGCACTACTAAAGATGCCCTATTTCACAGTGATTTTAATTTGCTGATAAATACTAGAATATGGAAGATGGACAGATTTAGGGGAAACATGTCGAAGATGCACTTTTACATAATTTACTCAAGACTTGATTGAGGGCACCAATGCACATCAAAACAAACAAGCTGTTGCCATTAAACACAGCTAGCACTCATGTGCCTACATTTGCAAACGTAGCGTTTTCAGCGCCAAAGCGTCATATTTACAGTTCATCAGGTAATCGGCGCCTTTCTCCGCCCACTAAATGCACTTTGCGAGCATTTAAACACACAATTGAATGGACTCCCTTCTCTCTTTCTATCATGGATCAGCCAAAGTCAAAATAGTGAAAACAAAAAAATGAGTGACATCGAAGTTGGGCATTAGTGATGGGAAATGCATGTATTGACTAGTGCGCTGTGGCAAAGTGTTAAGTACGGCTTCCCACTGCTGATGCAAAGACTGTTTGAAATGATCCTGGTGCCACCTAGTTGTAATGTAGCGAGGAGTTTAACCACTGCGGCCATGCAATGTGAACGCTGAATCGGAGGTGCAATGTCAGCTTGGATTTCAACTCGTCCCCTTGGCCTGTGTCGCCGCCTGGCTCGGATTACTGCTGCCATTTCACCAGGAGGGACATGTGAGGAAACCCGCGTCCCGGTCACTTTCCCTTTCACTTTCAGCTTGACCCTTACAGTGAATGCAAATCAATGACAAGGAAAAGTGTAATTTGCCTTTTTCAGTTTTCGCGATGGGCGGTCTGTGCCTTCTCCTCAGCGAAGCCTGATACATGTAGCCTGTACATACATCACATACAAACACGGAAGCCTGGAGTGGGCGCAAAACGCGTTAGTACACGAGGCCCCGTGTATTTAAATATCAACAAAGTGACCAGAACATGTGGTGAGCATTCCCCTTGTCATCGAAGACAATTTCAAGCCCACATTTTGTCATTTTATCCACAGCCTGTAAACGTTAAACGTTAAAGTAATGGAATAAGTTATTCCAGCATTTATATTCCAGTCCATTTTTTAATTAGCATTCATAGAGAACAGGCGCTCACTTGAGGGAGAGAAACGGATACCTACTCACGATAAATAAATCATGATACCAGGTGGAGTTGGATATTAGAGAGAAGGACTCTTGTAATGATAGTGGACACTATGGAATATATTTCCCCCAAATTACCCCTCCGCCTGAGGAGAGGATCTTCTGAGGTGTCTTTTCCATCACTCTAACATTCTTTAACAGACGAGGCTCCAAGTGCCCTCTTTCACTCTGACCCTCAAATACCCGGCCCAATCATCTCAGACAGGTGTTGATGGAATAAACCCTCGCCTGATGCTGCCTCTGTTAAAGCACATCAGAGAGCTCTGAAATGACTTGCTGTTGATCAGGTGCAGTGAGCAGTTGACTCGCGGCTTGCAGGCTCGACAGTGTGCAATGAAAAAAAAAAAAAAAAGAAATAAGGTAGCACTACAGCTCATTGCTCCGTGCGGACTGTACGAACAACATCCAAAGTGCTTCCTGTTGGCTGGTTAATGCAGCTTTTATAGTGGATTCTAAAACATTATTGAAATAGGAAAAAGAGCAACCTGTTTATTGCTATAATTTGCCAGCTTGTAAGTCAGACACAAAATCATCGATATTGCTATATTCATCATCATCGTTTTTAGTAGCTGCCAGCAAACAACACTTACAGTAAAGAAAGTGAGTTAAGTTGTCAGCGGATGCATTGAGAGAAAATTAAAGACTACCACTAAACTCAAATCCCCTGCACTGCTTTACAATTCACCTCTGCTTAACTGTGTTGCAAATGGAGTCTTTTCAGTCACAGGGATGTGCCATCACTGCACCATAAACTTTGTAGAGCGGTAGAGCCATAAAGTCCAGGGGGGGGGGGATGCACAGTTCAACTTCAGAGGTTTATCGCAGCTTCAAGCTGCAAATGCTGAATTGTAAGGAAACCAAACAAGTCGAAAATGCATTTAAGCATAAAGTATTTAACCAATAGGGCTACAATTCAGGCATGTTAGAAGCTATTTTAAAAGATGAAACCACTCAGAAAAACGTCTGTTGTCACAAAGGTGACCTTGTTATTAAATAGGAAAAGCATTGAGCTTTTTATGTTAACTTGTGCAACGTTTGGTTCACTTTCTGTGCTTAAATGGCCTGTAACGTCATAGGCTGTACTGCAGAACCAACCGAAGAATAATACCAGTATGATATCAAAACTTCCTTAGCTGATTTTCAGGTAGGATGTAAGGTGTTGCCCTGTAAAAAGAATAAATGTTAATGTTAATCTCATATTACTTTGGTCTCTAGTACATATTCATAGCATGTTTTCCATCAAAAAATATATAATGTGCATAATGACTTCTTCCTAATGTGTTCATTCGTCCTTTGTGCTAAGGCAATCAGCTCCACTAATTCACTCTATAGCCCCCTCATAACACATTCTCTGACTGCAAGAAAAAGCAGAGGCCGCTGTTCATTGTTGCTGCAAAGAGCGTGTGACCTCGAGAGATTGGGCAGAAGCCTTCAATCAGAGCCACTTATCAAGCTAAATGAGCTTACATACCGCAGGCAGGGGTCAGGCTAAGCAGCGGTGGAAGCGGACGCAGATTACCTTTAGCAGCAAAAAAATAAAAAGAATTGGTAGTGACTCCATTGCAGAGAAACAATAGCAACATCCAGCTGAGGTTCGGCATTAAGAAAAATAATTCTTACCGTTCCCTTAAAAAGTCACAATACAGCGAGTTTAAATATAGTTCCAATTTATTTCAAAATAACTATCTGCTTATTGCAATATGAGCTCAACAGCCAGTCTGTGTTGGTGTCATAGCAAGCTTGTGAAATACAGTTGGCAGAATTCTTTAGTTTGGTTCCTCGCTCCTCGGCCTTACATAAACATAGTCCTGAGTAAAAAAGACGTAAGAAGTAATTCAAGGATAAGAGGATCCACACAGCCCAATTCCCAGTGTGCAGTCAGCCATTGGAGAGGCACGCTCCAGGTACTTATGACGTTTACGATGCCGCAACTGGCAGATCTGTAGAGAAGGTCATTGACGGATGAGCTAACACTATTCATGTAGACGTATGCACCCAGATATGAATATTAAAAAGGCAGTAGCGAGGGGTTAGCAGCATCTTGTCTTCTTTTGTAGTTTGTAGCAATTAAATGTGCAGCTGGTAATCTAAGTCAGTGTTTTATTTCTATTTTTTATTCAAGGAGTCAGTGAGAAAATTTAATATCACAATTTAAATCACGAGACATTGTTCACGATCATCGAGCTCACAGATGTCAGTTGCCACGTTTGCACTGAAGATCTTTTTGATGGGAACATTATGAGTGTGTCTTTGTATAAAGCATTGTGGGACTCTTCATTGATCTTGAACCGTTGTGCATAGAATGATTTTAGTTTAGTTTTTTTTTTTTTTTTCGACATGCAGAGATGAGACTTTGTTATCAATAGAACATACTCATTTGTAGTCATAAGAGCAAGGAAGGAGCAAACACAGCAAATAATTACAAGCGTAAATTAAAAAAAAAGGATTATGTTTCACAAATCTTAAAAGTCTAATTACACTCTCTATGCTATTCAGCTGTAATTATGTCGCAAACTCGTATGAGTAGGTTTCTAAAATAACTTTTGGAGAGCTCAAAGCACTGGGATTAATTGCTGAATGGTTTGGGGAAAAGTAAGATTTACAAGCCGCACGGACAGTGAGTGATTCTATTTGACAAAAGATTGATGTGTCGAGCAAAACATGCTGCGTAAACGTGCTAAAATGTCAAGTATTGAGGGCCTGGATTTTGGATGTTGTAAGCAAACCAGTGTGAATTCAGCTGAAGTGCTTTCTATTCATCAAAACACCCACCGCTGCACCTGCTGACGGCAGAAGCATAGAGGTTCATTTTGAGTTGAAACATATTATTGGATACATTTCTGTGTAATGCTATTATTTAGTTTGACCTTGACATTACAATAGCACTGGAATGAACATTTGCATCAATTTATGTGGATGGAAAGTTCTGGGTTAAGTGTTTGTGCCGTATAGTTATAGGTAGTCATCCTGGTATGTGAAGCGCGACATGAAGGCAAAATGAACCATCCACTGGACTGAAGATGTGAAGCTTTCCTCGCTCGTCTAAGAGCATTCTTCATGTCTTCTCTCTCAGAGCGGAAGAAGACACGTAGCCTCTGCTAAAGCCTCAATGAAGGGGATGTCTAATTTTGTCTAAATGTAGCGAGAAGCTCATTTACAACACCTGTCCACGGGAGATCTTGGTAAAAAGTATTGTAATGGCAAACTGCAAAGGCAAACACAGATCTATGTACAGCTGTGAATACATCTTAGCTTTTGTTAAACTTGCCCGTGGGGGAGAAATCAGTGGGACTTCAAGCATCTGGAAGTTGCATGTAATGTAGTATCTGGTAAGCTGTTAAAGAGATTTATATTTAAAGTGAGTTTCACATTGGTTCTTTTCACTTTTTTTTCCCACACTTGTTTCAACTTTGGGCATTAGAGTGATTCTTTTTACGTACCAGTGATGTGAAATCAGTTTGCATTTTCAATGCTTCTGTAAGATCCAAAATATGTATATATATAGGTAATATCAAACCACACTTTGTTTTCTTGTAAACAAACCCCAACACATTGTGTGTATCTTAAAGATTGAGTTGTTTTGATATCTCATTGTAGACCAAAGTTACTGACCACCCAACCGACAGAGCGACTGACCCATCTATCGTGCCATGCCTTTAAAAATAAACACACAGAGAAATATCTGGATCAGAGATGAAATCTCTATTCGGCCTACAATGTGTGTTCTAGACAACATCTCATCAGTTCTCTCTCTCTCATGCTCTCCCTTTTCCATTGCAGGTGGTGGGTCAGATCGATAAGCTAACGTCAGACTTTGACTTTGACCTGGAGCCGGACGACTGGACCGTGGCCACAGCCAGCAGCACGTCCAGCAGTGAGCGGGGTTTAGGAGACGCCTTTCGGCTGGACTTCCTCAATGCAGATGTGCTTTCCGACAGCTGGGAGTTCTGCAGCTACCTGGAGGCTGCCGGCGCTGCCGCTCGGACGCCCGGCGATCAACTGGGGGATCTGCGAGCGGAGCTGGGCCGCGGGGCCATCCCCACCCAGACGCAGACCCCCACCCCGCCCCCCTCCACGGCCTCGGTCTACTCCCAGATGAACGGCGGTCTGCCCGTCCCCAATGGGCCCCTCATTATTACTCCGGATTCCTCCAGCGAGGAGGCCAGTAGCTCCACGACCAGCCACAAGACTTCCCGAACCTCTGGCACGAGAGAACGAGTTCGCTTCAGTGACAAGATTCTCTACCACGCGTTGTGCTGTGATGATGACGAGGAGGAGGAGGAGGAGGAGCAGGAGGAATTACAGGAAGACCAGAGTGACTGTCCTACACCAGACAGCGATAGTGAAGCCGGTCTCCCGTCTTGCTCTGTGACCCCCAAGCGTTCTTCCTCTGAGCACTCACTCCTCCATAACTGTCTGGACCCCTCCTATGTCTCTCCACCAATGAAGGGGATGAAGGGAGCTCACACACTACCCAGGAAAGGTCTCTTAAACCCCGGCTGCCGCAAAAAACTGTTAAGAAACAGCAGCACACAAACTGTCTCGGACAAGAGCACCCAAACTGTACTGCCCTATATTCCAACCAAACAGAAAACAAAGGACCACTGAGAAAGCTCCTAGCTCATCGTCCATCTCATGAAGAGGACTGTGCATTATTTAATATTAAATACATAGCTCATAGATTAATACACAAATAAATAAATTACTAAATAAATAAATGATATATGGGAAATCAAACGACTACCTAAAGTTCTTCTGATGCTCAGGGAAAACACGTCAAACGAAGCAAAGCAGATCATTAAGATGAAACTTCCCCGGCACAGCAAAAGATTACTGCCTGTTCTCATGTTGAAAGATACTACTGAATAGATTCCCTGTGTGTAATAATTGGAAAAAATGACAGATATCATAAAAGCAATCGTTTTTACAAGAACATTTAAAGTTGTCGAAACGGAAAGCGTCGTATGAAGAGGTCCTTTCCCCTCCTCGTACAATAGTAAAGGTCACGCCAAAAAAAAAAAAAAATGCTTGTTCCTATAATGTAGATACAAAACGCTGCACATTCTGTATTTTGAATCTGTATAAACATTGTCTTTTTCATGTTCCAGTTATTTTCAATGTTAAAAAGGGTCTGTTGCTTTCGGAGGGATAATGTACCCAGGCGCACATGTCAAGCCTTTTCCTCCTTTGATGTCAACATACAAAGTGTGAGCCATCAGCCACAAAACACTATTTACCTGCGTCTTGTTTGTTAGAAATCACCCAAATGTGATCTCTTCTTGGTCTGCTGCAGAAAGAAGAGTGGCAGAGAACAAAGTCATATGAGAATCCGTCGCCAACAAAAGTTCCATTTCCATTTTTTTGTCCGTGTCTGGAGGTGAAGTCATTCGACTTGGGATTCCGGGCATAATGGCGGTCTAGAAAAAAAACAACGAAAGGTTTTGTCTCTACATTGAGTTGCCCAGTGGGGAATTGAACTCAGCAGAGCAGCACTTTATTCACAGGGCCGACGCCGATAGCCATTCCTGATCAATACGTTAGAGGGGGGTTGCCGTGAGAGGTCTCTCTGCTGAGCATGCATGCCACTCTCTCGGGATCTGCGAACAAAAACTCACAGTCGGACCTATTTACGAACACAGAGTGTAACAGAAATTAGTACTGGGGCCCTAAAGACATGACATTTCAAAAAAAGAAAGTGTCCAGGAGTGAGAGATTATTGTGGAAAGTAAGGAGAGTGGAGAGTGTTTCTGTTTAAAAGGTTTTCCACCGAGCAATAATCGACCCCGTGGAACGGCTTTGTGACGCCGCTCCGCATCACCTTCCTAATGTTTTGTTATCAAGTTTGAAAAGAAAAAAGGAAAAATGTCAGTCATAAAGAAGTAGCTCCTTGCTGCTCCTGTGAAGCTGACCTTTGTGCCTCTGAACAACCAACAGGGCTCAGAACTAACTTTTCCAACAGTAGCATGTGATTTAATCGCATCTTTTAGTTTTTTTCATCAGTGGTGGAAATAAGCTAAATTCAATGAAGTACTGCTCCTAAGCACAATTTTGCACAATGCTTCTTTGTCCTCCAGCTGATTTCCAAGGGAGGTATTGTATGTTTCACTTTATTATATTTATATATACTATACGTGAAATGCAATGCATTTTTATGTAGTTCATAAAACAGCCTAAAGTATTGAAAATAATTAAGTATTAAAGCTCTATTGCAGCCAGTTACAACAATAAGACATACTCTATTATATATGTATTAAATAAAAAGCTAAATGAGTACTTTAATTAAGTCTTCTTAATAATATATCCACATACATTGATTTTGCTTTAGTGAATAATGTATCCGCACTTTCACTAAAGTAAAATATCTTAACATTTCACCACTGGTGTTGATCAATGACAATGGCTCAGTTGGACTCTTCTCGCCTTTATTTGAATCATCAGTGGGGTCTTATTAAGAAACTCATGTTATGTACCCCGACCCACCAACCTCCTCTTGCCTCTCCTTATTTTAAATTCAGGTTGACCTTTGCAGATTTCGTGGTGTGTATTAAATATGTAGTGCCTAATGTCATTTACATTTTTCACGAGTAGATTAGACAGTGTCAGTCTGCAGGAATATTCTAACTGAATACATTGGAATCAACACACATAACTTAAATTAATTGAAATACCATGCAAACTACTTGAATAAAACAACATTCAATCTTGCTGCAATGCGAATACCTTTAAAGATTTTTAAGATGTAGGTAAATAATTGTGGGGAATGTGGCAAAACATATTCAAAGTTAATATTCAATACTACGTGACTGATGCTACCATGGAAACCAGAGCTGGAATTTCTGTGTCCCTCTGCTTCCATCATGGCATCGGATGAGCCAAGTCCTCTACAACCGGCCACTGCAACACTGTATGTATGATTAGGTACTCGGGAGAATCCCATCCATAACAGCCCCCCCCCCACCCCCCCCTCTTTGTTTATGTTTGTGTGGCCATGTATAACAGTTATTGCATAGTGCACTACTTAGGGGAATTATAGCAATGCTGTTCAGGCAGCATCGTGCCTCAAGAGCCCGATATCAGGAAAACAAAGTGAGCACTTTTCCACTGGCCAGCTTGGTGGAAGCCAGGCAAGCGTCTACTGGCCTGAAGCTGTTGTTGTATACATGCCGGAAGTAATTTGATGATTTCTTTTGATTTTCATTCTTTTGTAACGTTTTCCTTTTGCCTTCCTCTGGCTCAGTTAATCCCAAGTACCTGTGAAGAAAGAGGCACTGAAGAGAGATCAATGGCTTACTCCCCAAAGCATCGCCTGCCATTTCCCCTGCTAGATTGGAGACCACCAGGTCATCACACTCATTAGCATAAACAAAACAAAGCGCTGCCGCCCGCACGGGCAAAGCATCAATTACAGGAAAACAAACTAAGCCCCTTATTGTGATGCCTATACACCCGCCAGACATTACAATGGGAGCTGGATTACATTTCTTTCCCATTTTTCCAAATCCACAGATTGTATATGTCATATGAGCGATGAAAATAACATCTTTAAATATAGAGGTGCTTGGCACTGCCGCAGGAATACATTATCCTCTGGGACAGGACTTTGGATATTTAGACAAAAACATTAGCAATGTCTCTTTGGCCAACACGTCCATTATTCATCTGTAGTAGGGCAGAGCCTTGTCCTCAATTCTTTGTAAGGACAATTGGAAGGTAATCCAAATCATCTGCTTACCCAGAAGATCATTTTGTAATGCCATTGCATGCAAAACAGCGTTGGTGTGCGCCATCCTTGTTTTTTTACATCAGGAGTGGGCATGTATTATTTTCCAGGACCATTATTATTCCACTAATCATCCTCCTGTTGAGTGACTGATAAATAGTGTAGAACAAAACCAATATGAAAAGTAAATTATGACACTAAAGCGCTGAATTATATGCCCCCCCCCCACCAACCCGTTGCATACACACACTTCATATATAATTACCCACACTTTATTCTCACTGTCCCTTGACCCAGCCAGTGTGCAGAGAGGAAAACAGATGACAGATCTCTGTTTTCTCTGCTGATTGGTGAGAGTCCGTGAAGCAGAGAGCTCAATGCAGCCTCACTGATGACTATGGATTTGCTAACGGCCAGGGCTGCCTTAGGTTGATTTGTTTCATCTTTGTGCCATTTATACCCTGCTCCTACTAGAACAAACTATTTAAATTCCATCTCCCTTTTTCCTCCTCCTCCTCCTCCTCCTCCTCCATCCTCAGACCTGCAATCTCCTCTCACCACACATCACTTTCCATTCATTATATCTCGGGTCGCCCATTGCCCATCTTATAAAAAGATGGGAGGACAATTTCACCTCTCAGCTTTAGCTTTAGTAGAACATATACGTGGGATACACGCGACTTCATGCACATGCAGACAAGGGGTCACAACTGGTCACAGAATCAGAAACGCATTTGTGGCCCAGCCAATGCGAGACCAACTCCCAGCACCTGAGGGATGGCCGGACAAGGCCACGTCCACCATCGGTCACCATTTGATTTTGCCAGGAGTGTGATTAATGAAGGGTCTAAGCAACGGCCGTAGACAAGATTAGACCTTCACAGGTGATGAAGGACAGGGCCTTTTGGCTGGGAGCGTCGGGCTGGGCGCTTCCCAAGAGACAAAACACCGCCTTCAGATGACTCGGCATACGGTAATTATAGTTATAGAGCATGGTATTGTGATTGAACATCGTGTCATGCAAAACAAAGAGAGGTAATAGGAGACCACATGGTCGTGATCAAATATAGCTATATATAGTTTGCGTTGTATTTGTGCAGGTAAATGTTGTTTCTCTGACTTTAAGGCAGCAAACTCTCCTTTTACCACCTGTTAAAAAGGTACTTTTTTTTTTTTTTTTGTTAAATACAAACTTAAGAAAAGAGCAGGTCAATCTCATAACATTACACCCGGTGAAAAGGATATAAAAGGCGATGCAGTTGAAATTGAAATGATGGCGTGAGCAAGCACAGCAGAAGACATTTCTGAGTGAGGGAAAAAGGCAGACAGAAATAATTGCAGGAGAAATGCGACAAGTCCTCCAAATTGAACCACCATAGAGATTTAACCTTGTTGTATACCACATTGAATTGCACACAAACGATGTGTGTAATGACATGCTCAGCTGAGCAAAGAATACATCCGGAGACAATTGAATCAATCCAGAAAAATACACAATTACACAAAACATCACTCACTCAGATTGCAGGAATGCGTGCAGCACTTTTCAGTCAAAATATGTCACAGAATTACGAGTTGGAGAGCGGAACGTCGACTGAAGAATGCCACTGTTAAATGAATTTGCATTTAAAGGTGGACCGTGGTATATAAATATTAAATGCAGCACTTGTGTACATCTTATTCTCGCGGTACGAAGAAAAGCCGGCACTAGTCTCTTCACAGCCAGCGAAGCCTGTGAGCATTTCCATGGCTTTTTTCCAGATAAAAGCAAGGAAGGCAGGGAATTGCTGACAGTTTGGTAAAACCATCCAATAAGAGTTAAATAATACGGCTGGTACAATGTAGAAGAAGTCCCCAAGTGCCCCTTAAAAGGAATTGTCCCTATTGCTCGTATATATTACTTTCAGCGGCCTATACGCTCTATACTTTATTTCTCTTTCGCTCTGTCCCTCTTTCATACATGCACCTCCTTCTCTATTCAATCTATCCCATGCACTTGTCTTCTGTGGCTGTAATGACCTCTCCACTCTCCTCCAGAAAGGTATGACCGAGGTCTTCATCAAACGCAGAGCAATTCGCAAGGTGCCAAGGACAGGTAAGAGTCATCCTTCTGAGTGTCCACAATGAACAGAAGGCAGTGGAATGAGGTGAAGTTAATTTATGGTTCAGCACTGAATAATTGATTACACCATGGATTGGTCCCCACCTTCAGCTATTCTGTCAAATACTATCTGGACTCTCTGATTGCAATCATTGCTTATGTAAACAACTTGCTTCAATTAGTGGAGGTTTTTGGGGATTTTTTTTTTGCGGTTCAACAGCTTCTTCCATATTTTTAGTGGGTCAAGAGACGGATAAGGGTGCATGAATAACATTTTGTGTCGCTGCGCATTTCCAATAAATTATTGTAGCAATCATTCTCGAATGACTGCAATTAGTCAAATGTCAAGCTCGGTTTGCCCTCTCATGGTGGCTTGCTGACAAAGTAGTTCAGAGGTACGTCAAAAGATTAATAGCTATGGGATTTCATTAAGTCAGGTGCTTGAAAGAAACAGCAGGAATAAACACAGATTAATTAAAACTTCAGTTCTTTCCCTTAAGTATAGTCCATAATTAGGCACTGAGGCTCCAGCATTGATCTGGTCCACACATGCATCACACTTTACAGTCACAACTCACAACAGCTCTTCAATACTGATATTGTGTCATTTAAAGTTTAAATCATGTATTGATTGTAAAAACGATCTGAAAAATAACTTTGTTGTCATAGCACCTGTCATGCAAAGTTGCAGCACAGCGACTTTAATGAAACAGGAATAAAAACAATATTAGGCTTACAAAATGAATTCTAAGTCACTCAGGGGTCAAAGTTAATTAAAGTCGTTTTGGTTCGAGAGCTGTTTCCTCCTGAAAATAACATAATTTGTATAGTGTGGAGTACAGTAGTTGTTGAATCGACCGGGATGTGAATCTGGCATACAATTTTAATGGAGCCAAGGATAATTGCTCCCAGATCCATATTGTCGTTGAGCCAAAAAGATTTATAGAAAGGACCACATAAACAGCAGCATGGGACGCGCTATCACTTAAATTCCATTATAACAAATGTGAAGTTACTGAAACTAATCTCAAAAATGAAAGTCTCCTTTCACCTCCTGAATCGGTAATGCAATATTGTATAGCCCACTAGGTAAAATGACATATCTTATCTATATCTATACCTTATCTGTAAATCAATCAATATACATCACATACTATAATCATATAATACCATAGACTAGAATACACTATCAATATCAGACATTGAACAACAAATACAAGAACTCTGGTGCGTCATATTTACAACATGCAACATATTTGCCTCTCAGACTAAATTACAGGTCTCCTTCACATTCTATAGAAATCACATCCAAAGATTGTAATAGATTCTAGTCATTTGAATCTGCCTTCGTTAAGAATTGGACTATTATTTATTTCTTATTATTGGTGTAGATAAACATGAGAACTCCTCTTACACAAGTATTAAGCAGCTGTCAGTGTGGGATGTAGTGTGGGCTGGTCGGGTGCCAAGTTATGTGACTAACAAACGCCACGACTTTTCCTTTTACAATTGATCCTACGGCTTCAAACGGCCTGCATTGAGCTCGGATAAAAAGCAATCATGCTGCAGTTTTAAATTATGGCCTCTTGGCCTTGTCCAAGTGGTCAATCAATGTTCTCTTTTGCTTGTGTCCTCAGCGCATCAGCATGGGCTATAAAGCCTGGAAAGCACAGCTGTTAAATGGCGATGTGGGCCCTTTGCTAGCGTGGTGTCTGGCAATCTGGCTGAGGTTTCTGGCACCCTCTGCATCGGACCGGGACTTAAAGAGAGCGTAAAGTTTAAATCTCCCAGCCGACAGACTGATCTCCACTGGCTCCAGAACAGATTTACCACTTTTGCACAGAGCAATAAAAAGCATGCTATGACAACGTACATATTACAAGAAAAGAAATATCAGAGAGAGTATGGAAATACTTTTACAGATGCTAAAAGCAATGACAGTTGACAATATTTCAGGAAGATATTCCATAAAGACCAAATTTTGTCTGAATTTAAAGTGAGAAAATTACCTTAGCAGAACCAATAGAGTCTGAAGTGAAATTTTACTGTTGTGTGGAGTTATTGTTCTCCACCAAAGTGTATTTAAGGGGACTTATAATAGGTGGAGATGTGCATAAAGAACTGTGTTCAACTGCAGACCCTGATAGCAATATTTCACTGATTTTAAGCATGGCACAGTTTTAAAGTAAAACAAAGGAATATTAAAAATGTTTACAGACTTTGCATAATTCTCAAACGATGATAATCTTGACTAAATTATACTTAAAAATCCCTCTTGGAAAAGTCAGTGTGGTCTCTCTACTTCTTAACCTACTGGCAATGCGTCACAGAGAGGAGCACCCTGCTTTTAGAGAACCAAGAAGAGCTGATTTGTGATTGCCCATCATTGAATCCTTCCCACAACACACCCACTGATGATGTACTGTAAAAGAATGCTCTTAATCACATCCGGTTACACTGCACAATACTGGTTAAGGGTGCTCCAATCAATTGGCAACCCATTTTTATTGGCCACTTTTCACACAGAATGTGTTGATTGACTCTTTGAAGGCCACACACGCATCGATTCTGAATGAAAATGTTTTCAATGCTCAATTTGCTGCTCTTTAATTTGCTCTGGGAGCAACACAGTTTAAGGTCTGAGGCTACAGCAGCGCTTCTAGGTGTTTTGCTACCTCTACATTGAGCGTCCCCCACTGCGCCGGCATTTTCGCGCACCGAATACCAATAGGCTCGGAAACGCACCGGCCCTTGATTGTTTTTTTTAGCAGTCGTGACATGTCCTCCCCTGATTCGTCACACTCCCATCACGTGGCCATGTATATCATCTTCTACCTGTTCGGTTAGGTGATATGTGTTTGCAAAGGTTGCCGTGGGGACAGAGATCATCTCCAAAACGATGGTGAAAGGTCCATGTAGACAGAGAGTAGTCCTGTGGATTCAGTTCCGAAAAGCCCTTGCAGGCCACTCGTGGAGCTGCACACAATCCGCAGTGATACTTTCTGCAACTCTCGGGGTCGGTATTTAAGGTATTCCACATATTTATCATTTGCATCTAAAGGGAGAGCTAGAGGGACAAGGAGACCTGTGGCAATACATTTCAGAATCGCTCCACAATGAGCACTGGGTATTTCAAAAGGTATACTCCTTCTAGTCCTTGTATCCTTCTTGATACAGACTTTGTATTTTTGGTCCAATATCACACACTGCAGAGTATCGTAAGAGGTACAAGGTACATTGGCTTTCAACAGACGATGAAAGAAGATGATATCAGTTAAAAACAGGTAAACCATACTTATCAATGAGTGGGTTGGATGCAGGCATTGAGCTCTTTCCATCCCATTCCTTTCTAAAAGCAGTGACTGATATGACACGCTGAGCCGAGTTGAAGATCCTCCAAGAGGTAGCTAGTATTCCTGTCCTAATCTTCAATGTACAAAAAGCAAGTCACAATGTCTGCCATAGAAAATCTGTCACATCTAGCAACACTGTATTTCCATGGAAAGCAGGTGCAGGATTTGACCAACGATCAGTCACATCGTGGATGAATTTGTCTGAACAAAAGTTTCCACTTTACAAAATGCCATCAATTCACAAAACAAATGATGTATTGTTTGATATTGACGCATGATGTCATGTTTGCCACTGCCGTAGTCCTATTTGTCTTACAATTATAATAACAATGCTCCAGGCACTGCTGGGGAAACTGTCATGTAACGAGTGTAGTAGCTGTTTAGGTTTCTCTCATCTTTTAATGAGGGGAAGACAGATTACTCACAGTATGATACATGCACAATGGACTTTGTTTTGATCCTCTCTCACACATCCTGACGTGCTTCAGTGTTGCCATGGTTGCCTAATGCACACCACCGATGACTAGATATCTATTTCGTGAGTTTCTTTGAGAGACTTATTTTGGGGGACATAAAGCAGCACATGCATCTATGTAAGTTAGCACTGATATGGTACATCATCATGCACATGATCAAGCTACCTGATGCTTGTTGGGCAATAACTAAGCAAGAGAGTGTGTAATGAGAAATACCATTAAAATGTACACTGCTACTTTTAACTCTGAGGCCAGAATTAAAATCCATAGAATAGACTTTTTTCTGCCAATTTCTAAGCTACAATTATCCAAACCCACACGAGAGAAGTTTATCATGCAGATGGCACTCTATAGTAAGAATCTGAATTCAACCCATGAGTCACACATATATGAAATATATTGTATTTAATATTGTAATAATTGTAAACCGTGAATAACTGAAGATCATCTTGTGATGGGAACATACAGTATAAGCCGTGACATTGTACCAGGTAAGTAACTGACATTGGTCAGACACCGCAAATCTTTTAACTCTACCTTCATTTGATCTCAGCTACACACCTATGAAGTTTCCTGACTGCATCTTGTCCCGAGTGCGAGACTAGGGGTGCCGAAATCCGACAGTAAAAAATAAAAGTAATCAAAGCCGACACACACTCAGAGAAAACTATACAGACTCAGCCATGTACAAAGTAGAGTTTTGTAATTCACACTCGAACATAGAGGATGGAGCATTCGACTTTGCCTTTGTTTGACCTTTAAGGATTTGATATACAGAGTAAATATCATTGACTGATGGAAGTGTTTACTGAAGTGCTGAAGTTAGACAGCAATGGTATCGTCAAACAAATATGTTTACCCGGACAAACAAAATCACCACTCGAAAGCAGAGAATAGAATGCACTTTCCCTGGGCACAGCGTATGTGCCATTTTTAGTTTGTCTCTACTATTTACCATACAGATGGATATTAATAAAGAAGTATTTATCAAAAACTGTTGTGGATTTCACCTTTAAAGGTCATGCTTTACGAAGGAAAAGTTGTGCAGTCATAAATCCTTTTCCCCCTAAGCTTCCAATTCTCCCTCTGCCTTCCTTTCTACACAGGCAGCTGCTCACGTACGTTTTCATTCTTTCACCAAGAACAAAGTAGGGTTGAGAAAAGGAATCCCTTTCTCAGGCCATTACCAACTATTTCCCTGAGGTGCAAACCCCATCACACAGTGTTTTTAGAGACTGTGAGAAAGAGACTTGGCAGGGTAGAATAATACATTTCTGCTTAATTAATCCCATTCCTTACTTTAGGTATTAAAAGGCAATGGTCTGTTTAACAACTTTCAGCGACACTAAACGGGTAATTAGTCACAGCATAATCATTTTTCATTCATTTTATGGGAATGTCCAGGGCGGGATTAGCTCCCTGGAGGGTCATCCCTGTAGCCACCTCACTTATTCCACACTCTTTTTACGGCTCCCGAACCTGCACACAGCATTAAGGCATTTCCTCTCTTATTGGCGAGTTTGTCATTAAAACGTGTCCTGCACTGTGATCAGACACCCACACTTCAGTAGTCTTTACCTTCGCATTGGACACAAACCTTCGTCCATGTGGGGCAGCTACAGATGGGCCTGTGTGGTGTGATCGAGAAATCCATTTCCTCCAATTTGAATAGGAAAAAGACAAAAAAAAAAAAAAGAATCCCTGTGGGAGCCTGGGCCGTACCAAGTATGGCACACTGACTTTCAGCTGGTGCCAGCTGTTGCGGGCAGCCAATCCTAAAGCTGAAAGCAATATTTGGGACATTTATTCAAATGTTTGGAAAATAGAACCAGTCAAATGGTGAGAGTCGCCCACCGCCCAGGTGTAAATATGATTTCAATTATGCTTTCTGTAGCCTGATTAAGCACAGCTGCACTGAAACTCAGCCATGATTCGGAATTTAAAGAACATGGTGAAGGACATGTCCTTTTCAATCAAAGCAAAAATAGTGATAGCTTTTATCTTCCCTAAAAATCTTAGCCGCACACAGAAGCCTAAGCTATAAACCAAATTAGGTTAAAAAAAAAGGAAAAAAAAGCACAAGATGTTTTTGAGAATGTGTGCTAAATATTTACATCTTATTGCTAAAAGACAAACTGGGGATTATGTTTTGAGATATTGTGGCTATGGACATGTACCTGACGGTGCTGTTAGACCACCAATGAATACACACAGGTGCCTCAGTGTTGCTATTAGAGGAATTGTTTTATTGACCATCATCAAAATGTTGTTTTTGAGCAAAAAGATTGTTTGAACCATTTTTTAATACATCTTCAGGAAAGAAAATTACAGAGACAAAAAAAGGGTGTCACTTCAGAGTGAGAGAAAGTGGACAAGTGCAAGCCTTGTTTCTCTAAGTTATAAAACATGAATAATATAAGAAGAAGAAATATTTAGAATTGCCATGTAAAAAATAACATAATGTTAATTTCATAAATATTTATTCTCTTGACTTTAACTGAATTGCTTGCAAAAAGCTTGAAGGTTCCATTATCCCAAAGCGCCATGAGTGTTGAGCCACCCGGCTGCCCCACGGTTATGAGATTATCTGTTGGCGATCTTGAGCAAATGTAATTGGACGATATGATGCTCGATCGACCAACCGAAAATACCAACTGCTAGACTCCAGGGCTTTGGCCTCAACCGGAAACCCTCTTTAAGACAGCCAGGGTGCACCATGTGTAATCCACAGCTGGAAAGTAGTGGTCAGCAAATGTTGCTACTTTTGTTTAATTTCATCAACCTTTTCATTGCAAATGAACAAACCAGCCATTTAATAATGCTAACAACCTCAAAAAGGTATCAGCCTCAACCTAAAGAGGTCTTATCGGAGCAGATCATACAACACAGTCCCGTGCATCAAGCAGGCTCAACCCCTCTGAGGGAATGTCATTGGTGCTAATGTCACTATGTGCCATCTGGAGTCAATTCAGCCGCTACACTAATATTGTTCATTCTTCACAGCCCTATTTCACATTGTAATGTCCCAAAAGTCAGCATATCATGTTTTCTGCAATATGCAGCAGCCAAAAAAATCAACAAGTGGCGTTACTACAAAGCATTTATTGCCTTCCACTCACCATTAACCTTTAAACATCCAATAGACCACTTCTAACATCGGGCATTTTGACCTGCAGGAATAGCACAGCTAATAACATAACATTGTGTACCGCTGGACAGCAAGTGTCTGAAATTAGCAGTTAGTGTTTTGTGTATTTGCAGCAAAGGATTAATTAACACATTGGGGGCCAACCAAGGATTATTCCGATCTTTTTGAGCAAAAAAACGAACCTAACATCAAATGACGGACATATAAAAGGGTAATTGCTCATCAGCTATTAAACTAACCTAAAGCTCTCAACCTTCATGAGTTCGTTCCTGTCTTATCTAGCAACGTTGAGACATCACTGCACATGCTTAACAGTTGCATTCTTTCATGTTTAGGCTGCCGAGAGGCAGAAAATCGCCAAAAGGTTGTGCTTTTTAAAGTAATGACAAAATATGGCTCTGTTGATATGTAGTTCTATGGCACAGATCCATTACTTACATCTGTGGTGACGCTGAATACCTGCTGCTGAAAATACGCATCCTGCATTACGGCTGAATACCCTTGACCGACACAGATGCAGTGAAGGCTTATGTGTTATGATCATTTTGTCCAAAAAAAAGTGTATCAACAGATACCATATCTTGATGAACCTCGAATTCACATTAAAAGCCTCACTTGTAAAGTGAGAATGCGAAATGGCAGAGTACCTGTCTTGTTTATTGCTTTACGAGGCCCCTGCGTTGTCCTCTTGCCTTTAATTAACATTTAAAAATCATTACTGTCTCCTTTTTATCTTTATTATTGTGTTTTTAAATCCATTCAGAAGCCAAGCAAACATGATTAATCATGAGGAAATGGGTTGTGATATTTCCATTTGCACCAGGGCTCATATTCCTTTGACATCTGGCAAAACAATGTTAAATTTAGTTGGTGAGGTGCTATCTTGCAAGAAAAATGTTTGTGTCAAAGTACTAAAAAAAGTACAAGTATGCAAAACACTCATCCATATCAACAGGAACACCACAATCCCTCCTCTCAGCTATATAATGTGCCAGGCCAGGTTTCAATACACAATCGCTCCGATAATGACGTAGCTGTTTAATTTTTGTAATCTGGATTTAATGTCCCTAAGCGGATTGAAGTGAACCAGCGGTGGAGATAAATTACAGGGGGGACAAAAAAGGATGTTTGAAATGGAAACATAAAGGATGTGAAGGACAGCCGTACGGCAGGGAGAGGCTGATAGGAATGTAGCTCCAGCCGGTTTTCAGCGCGCAGGTGAGAGAGAACGTGAGTGCACGACGGAGTGGAATAAAAAGAGCTAGTATGTGTGTGCATGTGTGACGGATTTGCAGATAAAAAGACGGCTATGTTTCTAAGTTAAGTGATGCGTACTTCCCACTGGAAAGAAACCTTATAATATCCTGTATCCCGTGATGCTGCGCTGTTTTCTAATCTTGTAGTTTTGGAGATTTCATGATTTGCGAGCAGGTAGATCTTGATGCGCACTGTGAAACCCCAAATCAGGTTGGATTAGTAAAACCTGTAGTATGAGCACAGCTTTAAAAGTTGTCTATATCAGGTTTGTGAATATCTTTAGATAAAACTTTTAGCTTGGAAATTTGAATAACATTTAGGGGCTTATGTTAAAGTGTGATGAATTCAGGAGTATTCAGTAGCTGTTGGTCTCATACGGTGGAAAAACCTACATAGTATTAGTCATTTTGTTTAATTTGTAGATCAGCCTTTCATATGATGTTCATTTAGAAAATGACGCCCGTTTAGAGCAGAATAAACATTCACAGTCCACAAACCAATGGGTTACTTCACGGGGACTCTGTGTATTTTTGATATGTAATTAGAGCATTTATTATTATTATATCTATGACGCATCACTAACCGTAGAAGTCCGCAGAATTCGTTTGTCACACAGTGAAGTTCTTAAATGAGCCTAATATCAAAGTTCTGAGAAGAGTCTGTTCTTCTGGCTGCCTGTTAAAAATTATGAATCAAGGTTAAATCTTTTGAGCAGTTTATATTAGTACCATTCAAATAAAGAAGGGTGTTTTTTCGACAGATGATAGTCACCTAATCTGAGAACCCCCAGAGCTGCCACGTGTGTCTTAGTTAGCCCGCTAAAGTTTTTTTTTAAATGCTCCAGAAATGCCACTCCATGCATAAAGCACTCTTCATGCGGCTTTGCAACCTGCATATATCACAACCGAAACTATAACCTCACACTGGGTCTATTCATCAGATGCCGTGATGCCTAGTGTGATTTTCAGTGTCAGCACAATGTGTACAAAGCAGTAAATCAGACAGGTTTTATGTATGTATGTGTGTGTGTGTGTGTGCCTGAAGAGCATATTGGCACTATGTGCAGACCGGAGACACCACTGACATTAAACCAGAAGAGACAATTGATTAAACCTTGCTTTGTTGTTTCTCTCTTTGGTGCGTGCTGATGGTATTTAGTTACTACTAATACTACTACAACAACTCCGTGACAAATGAGCTGGTAAGGGTCACATTTAGTGTCTGATGATCTGTTCAAGTTTTTTTAAAGATTTATTTTGATAAGCTCATTTTAATGACGTGAATTTTGGTGACTTTATTTTTATTTCAATAATGTGCATGTTTATATGCATATAGCTCTTCAGATAATTATAGACTTTGAGAAAGTGTTGTGTCTTGAATGCCCTATTATAATAAATTAGTCTAAAGCGGCCTGCTTTACATAAGTAATCAAACCGACACATTCTTTTCTGTTGAAAAATTCTCCCACAAATATTAAATTGCTTGTTTTGTGTAACTTTGTTCTAGTCTGTTATTGATTTAACTGGCTTTTATAATAGTGATGACGATGTGCTTTGAAGCAAAAAGCCCCAATTGGGTTTGTCTCAGGTTTTTTCCCAGTTTGCGTCGATGGAAATGAGTTCACGCAGTCACCGATATTCTCAAATATCAGTCCCCCAAGTTCCTGTAACATAGCTGCATAATCACATAAACATCTAGTCCAACACATCAAATTGAGATTTCAATATTATTAGATAAGCTGTAAGGTCTTCATCAAAATCGAATTGGGAATTTGATAATGTATATTATATAAGTGCATATGGCTTTTTCAATTGAAAATACAATAAACCTGTGTTAGAAAGCTCAACAAATCAGTAGAGCCAATTACAATACTTAGCATGCCAACATAATGTCAGTTCTGCACACACAATAAACATGAATACAAGTGTGTTAACCTGTATGGAGACACACACACAGAGAAACAATATTGTGATATTGCAGAGTTCAGTCGCTTCAGGTAACATTTACTCATGCACCATTGAGTGAAATTAGCCTATTTAAGGCCACAGCAACACAGTCAATTCACTGTGAAAGCTCCCTTCCGAGAAGTCAATAGAATGCATTGTATTACATACTGGCAATGATGAGGAGAGCGGTCCAAAAGGATAATACGGACTGAAATACTGCATACCTCAGAGGGTTACAGTGGAATCCGCAGTATAATATCGGCAAGCAGAAAAATAACAGCCCCACTCCATGGAGTGGAACCGGAGGATTCGGAGATCAGATATATAAACCACTACAGACCTTTCCATTTCAGCGCATGATAGAGCTCACATCTCCAAATTCTTGCTTAGCACATCATCCCTTCCCTATTTGATCTCTGTTACTGATGCTTATAGTACAAAGCCTCACTGTTTTAGAAGATAGTGATCCAAACTGATGCTTAATTAAATTGTTAATCATTCAATTGACCCAGCAGCTGGTGATCAGTGGAAATGAAGCATGAAGAGGGTGTTTTATTAAAACCCGTAATGTTAAATTATATAAGCAATGTCAACTCAAATGTGCATTAGTCGGCTTCTGCATGATGCTAATTAGAACAGCAGCCAAGTACACATCTTATTAAAAATCACAGTTAGTGCGGGCGCCTCTCGCTTGCCTCTCGCTTGCACTCCACCGCCCAAGTCCTCAAATAAATAGACCTCAAGAACCCGAGACTGGTAATGAACTTAAAGACGGGACTATTTCTGTACAGGAAATTAATGCATCAACCTTTTCATGGAAGTTCTCTCACACATTTCCCCCCCTTTGTGTTGAGCATCGCTGACTGCTCACAGCACCTGTTCTACACCACGGCTGAGGAGGAAACACTTAAGTAGAGATTTACTCCCCTTTGAGGTTTTCATCGTGCATCATACTTCCCTCCAGTGTCCCGGTGTTGAGGCCCCTTTTCTGTGTGTGGACACACATATTTTGTAGAAAACTGAGCCGTAGAGAAAAAGAAAATCTTGCGCTTTTCACAGTAAAGACTCTGTTTCCATTTTGTAGTATCCTTTCATGCCAGAGCTTGTGTGCAGAATGGCATGTGAGGCCGAGAGCGCTCTTCTGTTGTCAAATGAAAACTTTTCCTAATTCTTCCAGGACTTAAACCCTTACACCCCAAATGCAAAAGTAAGTCATCCCACTCCCAGCTTAGTTCTTTTTTTGATTTCTCCTCATTTTACTGCATTTACAACACTTTTCACTTTTGTACTGAGCTTTTGAGGGCTTTTGATATTAGGGAACTATCCGCCTACTCAGTTTTGTAAACAGGTTTGAATATTACCATATTCTAGGTTTTCTTGGCGTGTGCTTACACATGTTAATCAGATTTCCAGTGGACTTGGAGCAACTCCCCCTGCTTAGCGACATGAGGTTTTTCACAGTGACTGTCTCACAGGGGCCAAGGCCGTTTCTAAATTCCAGATGTTTCCTTTCCAACCACACAGCATAGCACAGGGAGGATCCCTATGCAATCATGCTGCTCATTATCATGTCTGATTGGACAGTGCTCTGACACAGAAGTTCAATAAGTGGCACATTTTACTTGGATCATTAGCTGTAATTACCTTCCCACCAACCTGGCCAGAAGAGATGAACAGATTGCAGGTATTGTGCCTGCACACTATCAGCATGAAATGTACAAAGTACCCCATTTCTTGTCATTTTGAACTCAAACTTATCAAAGGATGGCCGCTCACTTTGAGGCTTTCAATGTTTCTGATGCATTACGGGATCTATAAGCAGACATTTGATCATCCAAAATCTTTCTAACTGAATCTCTGCATGCCGGTTGATAGACAGGAACATACAAATGATCTGCAACATTGTCTTGAGAAATGTAAAGCATTACTCAACAAGATATTCAAGCTTTCTTATTCTATAAAGAGCTCACTCTAATAGGCTTGTGAAGCTGACTTTCCAAAAACACATGTAGCTGTTGATATTTGGAAGAAACACATCCATTATTTCACAAAGGTCGCCAGCCTGCGAGTTTCCTAATCCTTTGGGTGTCCAGTGATATCTCCAGCACCTTGCCGAGTGTGACCAGATGGAACCGTCTCAAAAAACGGTGGGAAACGGAGGAAAAACATTTGAGTCTTTTGAGCTGACAGTACTGTGACTGAGCCAGACACGCTGCAATGTAGCGCGAGCCATGCCCGACATATGCGCGGCTATTTCGGTGTGTTCCAGGAGGGAGCATATGTCCTGACCCACATGGCCCTAATATCCTGCACACGGACCGGGATATCAAAGACCCGGTGCCATTTGAATGGAGACAGAAATGAGGCCCAAGTACAACCGGCTCCCTGGGAATCCCCCTTACTTTCTTGATAAAATAAAAGTATTAAAGATCAGATGAAATCGCAAACGAATTGTTGAGACCTGTCCGTGACTTTCCTACTAATTACATTGCCATGGAAATGTTTGGTGGCAAACGGAAGGAGCGTATAATCAAACTGTGGGTGATTGTAATCAAAGACGAGACAACGGTGTTTACTGAACCGCCATTTTCTAAAAAGTGCGTGAAATGTCAGGTGTATTCTCTCAGCCGTGTATGTACGAGTATTGATTTCGTGGTTTGTTAAGTATCCAAATACTTTTAATATATTTTGGAAAAGGAAAAACTGACATTTAGAATAAAGGCTGAAACTGATTTTACACGTTCTTCGGTATAGGAGCTGCAAATTATTAGTTAAGTTAAAAATATGTCTTTGGTTATTTTTTATGGCAAACAGTGGAGCTTCTCTTGTAGTGCATGTGTTTAGAATTGTGGTAAAGTGCATACAGGAAATCAGGAATATAAATAATTCCTCTGGTTGCAAGAAAGAAATCTAGGAGTAAAAAAGTCTATGGGAAAAGCACCCTACTACTTACTTCCAAGTTTTCTTCAATAAAGCATGGGGTTCTTTTTGACAGGTCTCTCATATCGCAGTCTGAATACGGTTGATTCAATCACTGGTTGCAAAGAGAATGAAAAAAGGTGAGGAAGAAAATGCCTCACTCAGGGCTTCAATACCAATGTGTGATGTCCACATGCAGCCTATGGATGCAGCGCAGCTCATATTATAGCTTGCATCATGTTATTATATCCAACGTCCCTTTGGAGGTTATGAAGCACCAGGGAGCTTCATGTTAGTTTTAATTCAACTTGTATTTAAGTCTAAAGATGATTCATCTTTTTAATTCCTATTTCTGAGTGCTTACTGTGTGAACTCATTAACATGTGGAGATGGTACCGTGTTCACCGGATGGCTCTGTTGGCAGATGATTCGGCCTTCCCTCCGATACCCTTCCCATACGGAGAACTGCTTTTTTTTGCTCGACTTGTGGCTGTCGCGTTGCATTGTGGGTAATGACGCCTGCACGTTTAAAAAAAAATATGATATATTTGGTTGGGAAGCATCATTTCTTTTGTTTAAATCGGACTATTTTCTAGAAGTGCAGTGTTAAATAAGTAGAGTACTCTTTAACGAGAAGGTAAGATCCGAGTCGACAATCAGTCGTACATCCCTCAGCTGAGCGCCGGCATTTCAGCTTGAAACTAGAGGACTCTTGATAACACAGGACAGCAGGCCTCAGCTTGACCCTTCCTACCAGAGGCCCACCTCCTCCCCTACAGGCTTTTAGTTTGGTTAAGTGGGCTGGACCGTGGGGCAGGTGGTTGGAGGTAAGTAGGGGACAGAAAGAAAGCTGTGAATTCAGCGACCTCTCTGACTCTCTAACGGATGATTTGAGAGGGATCTGAGATTCCCCTCAGAGCCTTACCTTGGTCTGAGAGTGACACATTATTGCCTTTTATCTCAGCAAAGAGGCCTGGGAAGAAATATTGTGCATCCACTGCACACACTCACACACACACACATATATAGAGTCACATCCTCCTATTACATACAGCCAAATTGAATGGGCAAAAACACAACTTAAAAACAAACCATAATGATCAGGATTAATATTTTTGCTAATAATCAGTGTTGAAGATGGGTTACAGATAGCCAGTTAAGCATCACCACATGTTAAATCAAGCTCAAAGTGCAATACAGCTGGAATTAAATAATGATGTGTTTGAGGTGTTGGGGATTAATTGCGGCGAGCTGTGAGTTTTGCGTGATTGGAGAAGAAGTTGACTGCAGGCACAGAATGGGGATTAGACAGGGCTTTGCTTTCCCCACCCACAGACTTGTAACCTTAGGCATGGCGTTTTTTTACCCACCTACTAGGAGACCGGACACATAAATTAGTTTATTAGACCTTTATCAATCACTGAATTTCCATAGCAAAGCCCGGGCAAGAGCAGAATCCCATTAATAAAAACAAAGAGTGAATTATCTGCTTTTAAATGTCTTTACAAATGACCATGTCTTTGGTTCTTCTTAACCCTATTTGTCCATTAAAATAATTACCCGTAATCTATAAGATTTACTCTGATGAAAAAAAGGTCAAGGCAAACCCAAAGAATGCAATGCATTTAAAAATTATGATTATAATCCATTGCTTTAGTGTAGTCAGAATGCACAGGTGTGTTTCATGTGTGTATGTAGAGGCATGTGGGCCCACCTGCATTAGTTCCAGAGACGCACGGTTCCACCCTGAAAAGAGGCAGTGTAATAACGACATGGAAGTAGAATCCATCAGATTAAATAATTATTCCTCCCGGACGCTACAGCAGAGCGTGTCCCTCCAAGCCATCTGCACAAGAGGGAGCACCATGCACTGAGTGACTATAAAATCCAGCAATCATCCGAGCATGTAATATAAAAGCATTGTAAAGGACTCACGTTGGCCAGCTCAGGCACAAACCTCAGGCGCAGATGGACATTTACCACTGCTCTCCAAAAAGGAATCTTGGCCAACTTTATATACACCCCATCAAGCCATTATACCTGACCACGTATAAACTGTGCAGATCCATGTTTCATATTAAATGGGAAATCAATAGGTTTCAGCATATGGCTCCAGGCTATAATAGTGCTGTAGGCACAGTTTGCATCTCAGCTTTCTTAAACTATTGTACAGTATTAAGAATCTTGTGGTGTTTGCATTTAAAGCTACATATACAAAAATTCATTTTGACCAGCAAGTATTTATTTTGAGCACGCTGTCTGCAATCCTTGTGTAACACACTATCACAGTGCAATGCAACCAGTGCACATTTTTGGGAAAATTGGTTGAAAAGAATCCGATCCTCATGAATGTTTCTGATGGGGAATTTATTTTTTTACATAATGGGAGTGCTTCGATTTACCTTTACCTTCCTGAAACTCTATTTCATTCAGAACCAATGTTTGCAGATTGATGAGTTATCTACTGCATTTATATTCAGTCTCTTTGCAAATGGTTGTCATGGAAATGCTTTTCCAGACCATGACCGATTAAGTGTACATTGACCTTCGAGATGGAAAATATTATTATGTGGAAGGGGAAGTGGTGAAAGAACAACAGGAATCCCCACCAAATGAAAAAAGTTTTGCTTTGCTTTCTGTGTAAGACTCTTGCCTTTGAGTTTGTCCTTAGAAAAAGCTGTGAAGTATGAAACAAATAAAGGATGATGGGGATGAGGGTTGGGGAACAGTGAAGTTGTAGCATATTTTTGGCTACAGAGCAATATATCTGTTCCTACATCAAAAATAAAAGCACAACACTTGCAGAAGGGAGTTCTGTTATGAGCTCCATGAGAAATGTATTTACTCATGTATGGCTTTTGATTCCCCAATCGCATAAAGTGGACATTTAAAATGAAAAACAAAAATTACAAATGCATTATAAATCCCACAGGTATATCACTTCTGATATACATGAAATAAACTTCTAATGTGAAAGGAACATTCTCTTCAGAATTTAGAAAATTGCTGTGATCTAAAATGTATACTGCAATGATCAAACACTATCATAAAAATAAATAATCATCATCCTACTTGTTGCGCATCCATCCATCATAACTGAATCCCTACCACAATAAAAGAACCTGTAATCCAGGCTAAGGCACTGGCCATCGGCGGAAAGCCACGGAGCGTACTGTGCATACTGTACAATGTACTTCAACAGAGTGAAACAATAACTTCTCACTTTTTCAAATGCATTTGAAAAAGTGTGTTTTCCACAAGGCTTAAGGTGATGAGGCATCATCTTTGCGAAATGTTTGACAGCCCATCCATTAGGAGCGAATGTGTGTCCTACTAGCGGTGTATTGTATTGTGCTGAACTCTTATACACACAGTTTAAAACCACATCCTGATACCCATGACAAAACAACAGAAAAAAGATCATAATTTTGTGTTTTGAGGATTATTCTCTCTATTTAATGTCTGGGCTCAACTTGGAAGCAAAGTACAAGGAGAAATATCCAATTGGGGAATGAGAAGCTAAAGGGGGTCTCTGCCTGCTCTCTTAATTTGTCTCACTGTCAGTTCTTCAATCACTGAGGCGCCAGAGAAATTACAGACAGGCCATGGACCCTGCTGAGAGTGCAAACAGTGATGGGTATCAGTATTGACATTGGTTTAAAAGGATCAGTTAGTTTTCGCTTTACCGTGCAGGCCTCAAGATTTCCTATTCATACAAAAACACCCCGCAAACGTTTCTCTGCCCTGATGCTCCCACTCTCCGGTAATCTCAAAAAAAAAAAAAATGCAAGGTACACCACTGCCTAATGCCCCATCAAATTCTGACATCACCTTTAAACAGAAGAGGAGGACACACTCGATTTGATGGGCTAATTGTGTGTGGCATAATTGATCAATGTCTCCTGAACGACAAATTCCCCACATGCACGCTCCCAATGTTGCGTGAGTATCGAGGAAAGCATGGGGGGGTAATTGAATATACATTTACTTATCCTCCATCACCAAGTGATTTAGATGACATTGCAACTCTGCAAGATGGACTGAGTTTAGCTTCAGCAGGGCAAGACAAATAGAAAGCCTTCAGCATCATTTAGGTCGAGTTATTTCTTAATGACATACATGGAGATTAGCATCAAAGCATTGACTTGTTGTTTCACACAAGGATTTCTCATGGGAAAACCTTTCGACCATCAGTATAGGAAGACATATTTGGTCTGTGTGATTGATGGATTGATAAATATACTAGTATAATCATATGATATTAACAGCTACGATGGAACCAAAACAGGTGAAAGAAGACTTGGCATTTTCGTCCACCAGCAGCGCTAAGGAGCAACAATAAAAATGTTTTTCGTTATGACAAAAAATAAAACTCGACTGAAACGTTTAGTTTTTTCTTATCATCCCAATGACAAAGTCTACCGATTGAGTCCTGCAGCGGATTTGATTTCCATTGCTCAGCAAACGGATCAATTTTAATTGTCTCTTCACTTAGTCGTTCACTGCATTGTGGAAAAAAATAAGCCTTCACAGTCTGCATTTAGTAGGATGTTCGCTCACTAGCGGGCTATAGCTGACATCTTAAACAGGCTTTTAAACAACATTTGAATAAATGTCACAATCAGAGGTTGGGTCGATGGCTTTTGTGGGTGGACTGAGATAACACTGTTAGAGCTGAACTTCAGTGGTAATCAAACACCTTTCTCTAAACTGGTTTGGCTGATGAGTTTCCCATTTTGTCATTAAAATTCCCTTTTCCAGAACTGGCTCCAATTCACCTAAATGAAGAGTGGCATAAGGGATGGAATGTGGCAGGACACGGTTCGTCTCATGCTGCCTTCAGCAAGGTCCGCATTAAACCGTCACTCATCAAATGCAGACGGTAGAGAAATATCAAGAAGTCACATACATCACGCCCCAAGTATTTGAAGTATTATCATTCATATCTATTTCAAACAGCTAACACTTCCTCTGAGTGAATCCCAGTATGGGAAACTGTCGAATAAGCGTAATATCCTGCAGCAATCTCAAAGAAGAGGGAGTCATTTAAGCGGTAGTGCAAGCTACAGAATAACTGCAACTATATTGACAAAACTGTAAATATTTTTCCTTTGCTACGGGACAGAACAGGGCTTAAGTAACTTTTTTACTGCAACACAGTAAAAAGTAACACCTTTTGGGTAGCAGTTCAGTCATGGCAGGCCAATAGGTGGTTTTAACATATACACACACAGTGCACATTTTAATTGTCAGAAGCAGCAGAACCATTCCACAGCGTTTGGTGTTTAGCACTTAAGGCACATTTTCTGTCAAAAGCCTCTAAAACAACATGTTAATGAATTGCTGAAAGGTGTTATTTGTGCTTTTTGTTCTGATAATATAGTTTCACTATATGTGAATATGCGCATATGTAAGTATAAACAGTTGACATTAAAAAGGCGAGTTGTTTTAAAGAACACGTAAAAACACTGAATTATTTCTTCATTGATTCAACCCAGATGGCAAATATTATCCTCTGTTTCTCGTCTTTAATTAATTAATGTGCTGATAGCTACGGGCACTGCCATACTTTTACATTTGTGACTGTGGGCTGGTTGCCTGCAGTCTGTGATCTAGGAAGAAAAAAATCTCACAGTATTTCTGTGTAAAGATTACTGACCCGCCGATGAGAAACGGAGAGATGCTGTTTGACATCCTCTCAAAGCATATGAAATGCTGCACCACTTGTAGCTGGGTGTCTGACTTTGGGAGGACGGTTCTCTTTGATGGTTGCAAAGATCAGAAGGCAGGAGATTTGCTGCTGTCTGCAGTAATTTCAGAGTCCCCAGCCGCACACACTTCAATGTACACTCGACCTCCCTTAATCCAGTTCTTTTTTTTCAATACAGTTCATGTTCATGAAAAAAGGATCACAACACTATAGTTAACATCAATTACTTTATTTTGGAGGGATAAAGATTACAATGAACATGAAGACGGTTTTGCCTCATAATTAGAACAATTTTCATTCTAATTCAGAGTCCGGTTCTAGACAGTTTAAGGATTTACGGAAGTTGAACAGACAGCATACATCTTTTCACATCCCTTTGAGTTTGTATCACGTACATACCATGCAAGTTCAATAAGGTTAAAGCATAACTAGATACTGATTTGATGCATAAGACATTTTTGAATGCAGGGTGTGAAGCGGGTCACAGCGTCAGCTCTTCAATAGTTGAGGTAGGCAGGGAATAGCCAGATGTTATTGCACTATCACGCACTGCGATAAAACACTTATGAGCCATTAGACTGCCATGCAAGAGGATACTGCTGCGGCTCTGGGACCCATTGGCAGCAGAGAGGGATGCAGGTGAATTTCACGAGTAACAAAAGCCCCAGTTCTGCATTTCTCTTTTCCTCTTTTTTAATTATTCACAGATGGAATTGGCGAGGCTTTAGTGGAGGAAAAGGGAAGTTATCAGCAATGCCACTTGGGGAATCCGACCCCCAGGAAAAGTGGAACATCCATGAGACAATTGCTTAAGGCACGCAGATCAGTTACTGTGAGTGAGAAAGAGATGTGTTTGTAATAAATTAACAAAAAGGTAAAACTAAAGAACAAAAGAAATTAATTAACTTTGCAAGGACAGGAGGTGCAAGAGAGGAAATAATATTGCTGAACAAAGAAAGAATAATTTAAGATCTGTGTTTTTATCTAAAAAGACATCACTAAAAGATCAACACAACATGAATAAATGACTCGGTCTCCTGAAAGAGATACAAATTTCCATGTGTCCTTTGTGGAAACATACAATGAGGGGATATCACCTCTTGACTGCATCATGTCGGCTGAGAGGCCAGATTTGGAAGCTAAAGCACTATTTTCTCTGTAAGAAGGTGACTTTGTTCGCTTGGTGTCCGTTGTATTGCTTTCAACATTTTGCAGCTAAGACGAGATCTCATTTCAGCATCATGCCTGAGAGAAGAGGCTTAGGGGAGATGACAGGCCTCTGTCAGAGCCTCCGTGCCAGGAAAATTAGGGTTACACAATTACACACCGTGCCACAAATGTCACCAAAAAGCCCTCTTTGTAATTGGATCCATTTTAGTGGGTTTAAAGCCTGCTTCTTTGAGACGTACAGTCAGTGCAACCCTAGGAACAGAACTCATCCTCCTCTCTGTCTCAATTTCTTTTGCATTTAGATTATCCCAAGAAAAAACAAAGAGCGTTGACGTTAATCCTGTCACAATCAATTTTTCTGAAAAGACGGCGCCATTCACTTTGAATCTGAATAATTATATGAGCTATTTTTATTTTTGTTTTTTAACCAAAAAGGAAAGTCACTTCTGTCATTTTCCAAAGACCTAAAGAATGCTGACTGATATGACAATATAATACAATGAACTGAATAAATAAGGTGTATTTTGAGCATTAATTGCTTCTCCAGAGAGGTTTTTCAAGTGTTTCACAAAGAACACTTGGATGCATGCAGGTCAAATTACGATGCTGAATATCCTTCATTAGTTAATAAAAAGGAAACCAAACAACTGCTTTTTATTACTCTGAACTGACCGAAGTGTCATTCTGAAACATTTTAACAGTACAATCCTTTAGATTTCCATTAGTGTATTTGCATTCCAAGATTCATCTCCATTTAGTAGATTCACAAACGGAAAATATGTATTTACAAACTCAATATAGCTGTTTTTTTCAAATCAGTAGAAGGATTGTATTTGTGAATGCTGCTGATGCAAACCAATGATTTCAGGAGGGGTTCAAGTTGTGACATTTAATATGAAAACAGCCACAGGAAATACCAAATGTCAATCAAAACAATATTCACAAGCCAAGTGGTATTTACTCCTTATTCTCAGACGTGTGTCTAAAACCTAACTGTAGTTATTTAGGAAATGAATTCAAACCGGAATTTGGAATAATACTCACTATATTTCAGGGTTTTCTGCTGTTTACATAAAAATCTAATAAAAGCTGACAACCCCGATGGTACATGTATGTGTTGCAGTTGGTTGGTTTGCCGTAGCTCAACAGCTAAAGTTACGACAGAAAAACATATTACTCAAAAACATCCACTTTAAGTTTCTTCCTGCAGACATGCGTTGATTGTCCCTTTAACTATTGTAAGACTGAAAGTAGAGTCAAATTAGTAATTGCTAAAATACAATGAAAATGTCTTGCTGGCTTTATGAGAAAAGGTCTGCCAGAGCCTGTAGGGGCTGCAGTGGAACTTGCTCCACTGAGCAGAACACTGCCTGGAAATCTCAGGCTGAGCTTCAGCTCGTGGCAAAGTGGAGAAAATGATTTAGTCAGAAGTCAGTCACAAGCAAAAAAAAAAAAAAAACATATGAAAAGGTTGAAAGACTGTACAGTTAAATACATTGTGTAACAAAGTACCGGCCATTAACGCGTACGGTACATTCATCAGTGGACATGAGGCCAATTTAGTGGTTAAAGGAGCCGAAGATGCTGCATGTAGTCTGCTTTGCTAATCTATATGTGACAAAGTACAACTTTGTACTAGCCACCATGTAGTTCCATATTGCAGGTTACCCAAAGTAAATGGATAAAACCAGAAGCAGTTACAGACAGTCAATAGTTTATTCAGTCTCTTTGCTTGTACTTGGCAGGGGTAACAAAGCATAGATCAATTAATTTACTATACATCATGACAAAATACTAGGAAACACAATGAGTAAACACATAACATAGGCACAGAGAACCCACCCAAGTAATTGGTTGTACTGCTGAATTTACAACGGACAAATCAGCTATGCGTGATTTCTGATATACTCATGCACATGCTAGTGAACACTGCAAACGTTAAAACACCTAAATTAGGTCACACGATGACATCAAGCAAAATCACAAAAAGAAACAAATTATATCAAAACTCAATCATTAAGAGTGTTTACACTGTAAGCGTTGCAAGGGCAGAGAAATGCCCGCTATATTCTTACAGTAGAGCTATACCAGAGTTGGGCCCACAAGGAGAACAGACATCAACAAACAGTACAAAACACGTGGCTTTAACTGCTTAGTATGCCAAAGAGAAAAGAAACAAAACGAAACGAGGAAAACAGTGGTCCGGCTACGAATGATGATCGTTTGTAGATCTATAACACAAATTGTTCATATTAGCAGATATTGCACATTTTCCCAGTACATCATTCCTCTACTACTCACAAAATTGAGAATAACTAGAATAAAAATTAACTAATTAAAATAGGGCAGTATGATTACATTACACGTATAGTAATCTGACCAACTAATAATATGGCCCACGTCACAGTCGCTTTGCCCAGGTGAATGCACTTAAAACCATGCCTGAATTGCCTACCTGGTCGTCCTTTGTTAATTCCAGTGAAAAGACTTTACATGTGCGTCTATGGGTCTCGCGCCACCACAGTCAGACAAACCAAGGGCTATGAGGAGTAAGACACACACTAGTGAGCTGTATGCCTACTAATAACAAAACACAGGGCGTAACATGCACGGCATACCGTAGCTAATCAGAAATAGTAAAAAACCAACTAAGCATAACCGCTTACCTCCTAATGCCCAATGTATAGTTTGGCAGCCTCAAATAGCGTGCCAACCAGCGACGGCAACGTGAAACTCAAACAATTCCCGAGGTCATTTCCTGGTTTATCAAGCCGGATGTTATGGGCTCATTAGTCCTCATCTGGTGCACCTGTGGGTGCCAGCCAATACACGCCTACTTGGGCCGACCCTATCACATATAGACCAACCACACACAATCACACTCCAGCTTTCATATTAATAAGATGCTTCAGTCTTTATTGACAAATGAAAGAAATGCATTCACCACAACGAAGGCTACACTTTCCTCAACGGCACGTCACCTTGAATTCCCCTGGGAGTGTTTTTCAGCCCATGAGGATCAAACTGTCTGGGGGAGACTATAAAAGGCGATTGCGGTGTTTCTGAGAACAGCTTTTCAGTCAAACAGAGTAGAGTGACTTTTCTCTCGAGCACAATTCAGCCCATTGCACGCTCGGTGGTAATTGCAGTTCATCTGAAATGAATGTTTCGGTGCTCTCTCTGCATCCTCTATGTGCGCACAGTTCGCCATTTTGGATTTGTTTCATAGCCGTGGATAACTTGAGGAAGTAGTCAAACAGAATTAGATAAAGTTCCTGGGGCACAATGACATTCCCCTCTGGCAAGGTTGAATCAAGCTTTATCAAAAGCTCAACCGTAAACTGCAGTTTTGTGCCTGTCAAGGTTAGATGATTGGTATGTTTTTGAGGAGAAGACATTTGGATCTATTTCATGTTGAATCTAATGTTATGATGTGAGCGGTTGGGAAATCAGTGAGCGTCGTCACGCCAAGCCACTCAAGGCCGTCCACACAGACCACACCTACTGTAAACCAACACATAGAAGCCTCATTAAGGTACCTCCCTCCCCCATTCAACGCATACACACCATTGCAAGCCTTCATCCTCTCTTCATTCTCATCAAAACATTGCAGATGAGGTCCTGAGCTCAATTAATCATCATGCAGCGCTCCTGCACTGCCCCCATATTAATCACCACATCACAGGGCCAGGCCGCAAGTACCATTCGCTCTGTGAGTGGTTGTTGTGTCAGTGGATCTGCAGAGATTACACTATTCGCCCTACTGTATAGGATCAAAGGGCAATGAATAAAAAAAGAAGACTGTTTTGAATAATTGGAGGGATAGCAAAAGTATCTTTGCCGTGCATGGCTTGGCAAATGGTCAATAGAAAAAGACTCTTTGAATTTAACTCCTCTCCCTGCCAATGGTAACATACCAAACACCAGAAGAATGCCTTTAATTTGGGTCAAAAATACATTATTTAACCTCAAACGTTTTATTTTTTCTTCTTATAGATGATATATTGAATTACCTAAAAGATCCTTCAAATCAATGAAGAACAAAGCACTGTGAGGCAAACAAACTGTCTAACTGAAACTTTCCATCCAAGCCTGCTATTGTATCATGGAGCTCCTGGTTCACCAGCCATCCAAGTGTTTTAATGTCTTTCGACAGATATTTCAAGGTAATTTCTGAAGACCTACATGTGATCACAATTGCTAGATCAAGATTAGCCTTGATGTATTCCTAACATCTTTTAGCTTAAAATAGCTCCCACGATTTGAGCAGTATTTATGGAACATTTCTTGCCTTCCTTTGCTAGTCTGGTCTGTTTTTCTAATGAAAGTAGATAGTACAACAGCTTGAGAGGCAGGGGCAGCATGCTTAATTATAATAAATTTGTGGCTCTTATCTGTCCTACGTCAACCTTGGCAAATTTTACTGCACTTCTTTTACTACTCGCTCCTCCGAGGCACAGAAAACACCCATCTTTGCGTGAAATATCTGCTTAAAACACAAGACAAAGGCTTATCTACGGGGGCTGTGAGCGTGCTAAGAGAGCAAATGATTCCGTTCATCAGTGCAACACAACTTGGCCTGTGATGCATTGGATTTCTCAAAATTTGAATCTGAGAGATATAAAAAAAAAAGACTAACCAAAACTGAATTACGATTAACCGTGTTGTCACAGATCAATTAAAAAAAAAATGTTCCTGTGAGGATTATGACCGTCATGTAACAACATAGCAAAAGCCCGAGCTGTCGCCTCGCTTCAACAATCTCCCAGCAGCGAGAGAGTGGGGCCGCTGTGGCGTTGGAGGCCGTTACCAAAAGCACATTGCAAGAACACCAACTGGCCGCCGAGGATTCACAAGTTGGCGGAGTTCCTATCAGACAATCTGCTGCTGGCGCGTTCACAGTCAAAACAAACCACGGTCTTTCTAGGCATCCTATACACAACGGATGTCCCACGGACACATGAGGACACCGCTGATATGTCGAAACGTGTCTTGAAGGAAATGCTCAACAATTAGCTTTAGTACCGCCCTGCCAATATTGTACAAAAGTACTTTTAAAAGCATAAAGGAGCCACGTTTCAGGCCGCTGTACAATCAGTGCAACACACTTGAGGACATATTCATTGGTATGATTAACATTACTTTCTACCTGTGAGATTGTGTGAAAAAAACAGTAATAAAAAAATAGGAAAACTATTGGTGTTTTTTCATTTAAAAAAGGCTGTCACCCATCAGCTGTCTTTCTTGTTAATTAACCAAATTGAGAAGTCTAAAATATGTTATTGTAGCACTGAAAGAAGCAGTAAACGTTTTTGGGTGCACCTAAATTGAGTGCTGGTGCAACCAATGTAGAAAGTCAAGAGCTCTATACTCAGCTCTTTTGATCATCCAGGTATCTTACATCTCATTGAAATCGACCTGCGATCAATTCCAAAGCATTTGTCACTCTTGCGTGACTAATTTCATGATGTTGCAACTCCATCCAATCATGTTACTAAGCCAGAGTGACGGCATTCAGGGCTCTGGGACACCTAAATGCAATGCGGCTGGGGTAGGGGTTTAATTTGGGAACGTCCTATCAACAAGCATCGGGTTACTGCAAGAAACAATGCACATACCTGTCCGGTCGATACCAAACTGGAGATGTAACCACCTAAAAAAATAGGTGACCAATACTTGCCGTCTTCAGACAAATATAAAAAAGGCAATATGTGTTCTGTAATGACAAAATGGCCACTAGTACAGATCATTAAGTGGATCTCTGCAACTGGTAATGGTGGCAACTTGATGAGGGAAATCTAAAAGTTATAACTGCGTGCTGATTTTATTATTGGGTTCACAATTGGAGTCAAATCTAATTGCTATACCCAAAAAAGGCACACCCTTATTTGCTGCGACTCTTTGCTGTCCTGGCTCCCAGATGGTGGAACGAGCTCTCTGATGACATCAGGACTGCAGAGAACCTCTACATCTTCCGCCGAAAACTCAAGACACATCTCTTGAGACTCTACCTTGACTAAAACACTAACAAACTGTAGCACTAAAATTGTACTTATATTGCACTTATAACATGTTTTGAAACTGCTTATTTGATGAAAATTGTACTTTCTTGTCACTTGTTCTTCTGAGATTGTATCTCTACGATTGAAACGCACTTATTGTAAGTCGCTTTGGATAAAAGTGTCAGCTAAATGACATGTAATGATGTAATGTAATTATTACTTACATGTGGATGAAGACAAAATAAATGCATTAAAGTCATGCTCTCCTTTGCTTGATATGCTAGTTGCCTACAAAGCTGTGGTTTATCCAGACACATGGGATGTGTCGGCCCCTTTGCTATGCACTGTGTTTGACAGCAACTGGTAATGCATAATGCAAGTGATTACAGGCTCATCAAAGGGTTATAAACAGATTAAAAGCAAATACATATGACAAAGTAATTCATTTCCTCTCAACTGACCCGACCTTTGATAGGATGCTAGGTTGCAGTTGGGAATGTTTTTGTAGAGAATCCAGTGATAACGCCAGCAGAGGTGATGCATGTCTTCTAAGTCCAGCTATATTTATAGTGACTGTTAACTGTAGTGATGTAAATTACCGTTCTGTATCTATTCAAAAGCCAATTGCTCTGTACAAGACGTAAACGCTCTGTCGCCTGAAAAAATGTAGAGCACATTCAACAATCACAGCCTGTGCTTTAATATCAGCGATGTGTTGCTGAAAATGTTCAGTCCTCCATCGGTTCGAACTGTGAAAGGTGAAACTTGTTCT
This sequence comes from Pungitius pungitius, assembly GCF_949316345.1. Lineage (NCBI taxonomy): Eukaryota > Metazoa > Chordata > Actinopteri > Perciformes > Gasterosteidae > Pungitius > Pungitius pungitius. The sequence continues at coordinate 18,525,333 of NC_084903.1, forward strand.
CTTCAGGCTTCCATTCATTCCTTTTTTAATAAAGTTTCTTGACTCTACAAGGAAGGCAATTAACAGAAAAGCAGTGGAGTGCACATTTACAGTGGGCCCAAATCCTCATTTGCACATCAAACAGCCTCCGCCTTTATCTCTGACAATTTGCATATAACACCACAAAGGTGCATCAATGTCAAATAGAAGTCTTCATTCCAATGCAGCATCTCCTCTGCTGAGATAAGTGTTCCTCATCTACACAAAGCACTGAGTGAAATGAAAGAATAAGGGGCTCAGGTAGAAACTCTCGCGAAATGTTTTTCAAAATTATTCAGTATAATGCTATAAAATCAATAAGATTAAACGTCTTTACCTTTTATTTTTTTACTATGCACATTTTAAATCAAATGAATAGGCTGGTGATACTTATCCTTTCAAAAAATAATTGGTTTTCTTTTAATTTAACTACAGCTACTGCATCTCCCATAACCCTTAGCCCAATGCATGCAAACAATAACTCATCGGAATTGTAAAAGAGGAGTTCTAAGATGACTGTGTGTACAGCGTCGTTGTTGTACAACCGTACTGGTGGTCATGGGAGTAGCTTGGATGTCCTGTGCTGCGAAAGATGAGACAGAAGGTGTTACCCTACACAAAACATGGCCTTTTCTAAAGAGGTTTGCACACATGCATGTTTATCCTTTATGTTTGGATGTTTTTAATGGTGTCATGTGATAGCATATTGAATTGCTTTGTTGTTGAAATGTGCTATACGAATAAAATTGCCTTGCCTACGTAAAGCACACAAACACAAAGATGCGGTAACCTGGTTAACACACTCATTTATTTTCGCGACTATACGGCGCACTGAATTACAAGGCGCACCTTCAATAAATCGCCAATTTTAGAACTATTTTCATATATAGAGCGCACCGGATCACAAGGCGCATAGAAGTAACTGCAGTAAAACGTTTGACTGGGGCTGCGTTATGCATCCACTAGATCGGGCTGTGCTAAATCAAACGTTATTAAGCGTTCTGAAAACTCTTCACTCCCATGGTAACGTTGTTCAAACGTTAATGTGGATATTAACAATATCTCTTTCGTTATTGGTTAATGAAAACATTCTTGGCAAATGCTTTGGTGCATCTTGCACCGAGAGGCAGCGCTGGAACAGACGGTGGCGCCTCGCGGCGGACCGTCAGCGCGATCCCGACATCCAACTACGAGCTTTAATGTACTGTAGCGACTCTCGCTAATGAATCTCTGGACAATGTGCTTATCTTCTGGTTTTATTGTCGAGAAACAGGCTACTGTCGGCCGTAGCCTACGCCGAACAAAAACACACCATCGCTCTCCAAAACAACAACAATTCCCGCGTCCCCATAGGTGGCACTAAGATGAGTGACGTCACATTGTGCGCCCTTCACTGACCATCCCAAAACTCTGTAAAGTGCAATGCCGCTCCAGAACATGAAAACACAGTCCGTTACAATACGCTGTTGGAGCTGGAATTACCGCGGCTGCTGGCACCAGACTTTCCCTCCGATGGATCCTCGTTAACCAGTATGGATCAACCAATTGAGCCATATATACGGCGCTCCGGATTACAAGGCGCACGCGCCGTTTTTTTAGGAAAAAAAGGATTTTAAGTGCGCCTTATAGTTGCGAAAATACGGTATTCATCTCAGGTCTGTGGGGAAAAGGCTTGACGATGTAACCACTGACTGTAGTTCTACTTTAACCGTCTAGCATAACACATTTGGTCGGATGCATGCATTATTCATGCATTTTCTCTCCTCACAAGGATACATTAAATATTTGTTAACTTATAAAAGCATCATGCAACACTCAGCACCTCAGGACTATTCCTTTTCCACACACGCTTCATTGTAAAGCTCCATCTGCTACGACACTGGCCCTATTAAGGCAAGGAAAAGGGGGCATGAATATTGGAGAGGAACAGTTAAACCTCAAAGAGGGAGAGCAACACGAGGGAGAGATTCTGTATCCGCAAATAAATAAGGAAACATTGTACGGTCACTCAAACAGCCATTGCAACATTTGAGTTCCCGGGTTAATACATATTGGCAAGCACAGCACAACAGGAGGAGTAATTCTTTAAACTTGTGTCTCTGATGGACAAAGTAACAACAATTCCAGTTAAAGTGGAGACAAGCGGCCAATGTTTGTTTACTAGGGAGGCAATTGGACTGGATGCCACAATGTTTTTGTTTGTTGTGATACTCAACTATCTTTGGGATATCTTTCAGTATTCTTAAGATTGCAAGGAAGAGTGTGCATCACACTGGTTATTGTTTTAATTTGTATTCCTTAAATAAGCCTGATACATCACCTTTAATCACAAAAACAACCAATGCATGTATCTCTAATTTCATTAAACGCATGCAGACTAATTACAGTGTGTTATGAATAGAACTCATTTATTTTCTGCAGTGATTAATTAGGATCTATGTTGCTCCATAGCAACGATATTGTATTACAGATGCAAACATGTTCAGACCTCTCCAAAAAATAAACATGAAAGACAACACATTTTAGATTACTGTGGACTCCTATAGTTAGTTTTTGTTTGTCTTCCCAAGCTTTGAATAATCCGACCACAGCATTCTCAAATATGGAGTTCATTAACAGGCAAACCGAGTCAAAGTGTTTTTACATTAATCTGTGTATTTACTCGGTGCCCCAACCTCCTTAACGCCCTCCTCAAAACCAGGCACCATAGGCACTTATTACAGAATTTAACCCAGATAGTTCTCAGATGCTTCACATTACATTCAAAGCTGGTAGAAGTTAACCTCCTAATTTCTGAGCAAACTATAACTACATTATGTGGGAATTGTATTGGTAATAAGAATATAATAAATACAGGCCATTACGGAATTATTAGATTAGTGACTCAGTGAGGGACGGACATCAATTAACTACAATGACTATTCTGATTCCATTTTGCTCAACCCTGGATGTTATATGAGCCTGCTAGATTGAACAAATCAGAAGTGACATTGTGCACATTAGTGGATAAAGTTGTCATCATTCATATTTTCCAATATAAAGTTTATATTCAGTGTGAATGCAAAAAATATTTGTTTCGAATCTCCTCCTTGCCACAAGTAGTTTTTTGAAAAAAAAGTCTTCATAAATGAATAGCAAAAGTAAAGTAAATTGGGGATTAGGTGCTGATTTACTGCACTTAATTGTTATTATGGGTATCGGAGATTTTTTTAACAGACTTTTGATTGGATCGCATCGTCAAGAGTTCAGTAGCTTAATCACTACATCCACTAGAAATTAGAAGAGCTAACAGTAAATGTTTTACAGTCAACATTGAAAACCCAAGTGTAAAAGATGCTGTTCATCTCATTCAAAATGTCTTCTTACACTTGTGTTTGTATTTCAAACATTTATAATTATGCTTTCATTAGGATATGAGGCATTGCATTTAACACTCCAGCTCTTTTACTCTTGGCATAATTAACATATCCAGTGTTTCTCTAACTAAGCGATCTGGATATGCCCATTAGTAACAAGTAAAAAACGCTGTTAGAATATTGTCTTCTATTTTTTTCATCAAATTTGATGAGCTATCAATTTCAATCTCTTTGTTAATTGAAAATATGTCCCAGAGATAAAATCTCAAATATTCTATGCCGAAAGGGAAGGATTATCTGAGTGGCTGAGCATATCAGAAACACAGATCAAGACATAGAAGCTGACTTGAAAAAATGGGTGCAATGGATATCAACAAGTCTGGTCCATCATCCTGCAGTGAAACGTCCACGGCCGGCAAGAACAAAGGCCCCTAAACAAACAGGCCGAGTTTAAAAGGCTGTCTGTGGCTGCCCAGAGGCTCATTAGAGCAGTGCGCCTCCCTTCTTAAAAGCGGTTCCATTGGCAGAGTTGCTCGTAGAAACTCCAAAACTGACAGAATATTTCATTAGACACCTTGAATATTTCATTTGAATGCACATCTTCAAATCTATTTCCCTTTCCACTCATACGTTAGGAATTCAGCGCTGGGACAATAAAAACCCGCTCATCTGCATATGAACCGCAGCCTCTAATCTGCACTCGGTGAATGCAATCCTGGCCCCTGTTTCCAACAGAGGTGGTTTCGTAAATTCCCAAACCTGGGTGCAACACGTCATCGATCAGCACAACTCAGAGAGGCTAATTAAAGACCCGGCTGCTGCACACCGCGTCTGATGTCCTGTGGCCCATAGAAACAACATTCTCGCACTTTGCGGCCCGTATGCCGTTGCGTCACTATGGCAACCGTTTTCTTGCTCACGAACCCATCATAGATATTCTTTCCCCAGCCCTACATTTCCTGATCGGACTGGCACTCTGAGGCGGTTTTGGGGCACTCTGCTCCAAAAAAGGCATACCATGATAAAAAGTGTAATAACTGTAATGACTTTGTTTATCTGGACAATTCTTTTTGAACCCCTGTGAGTGTTCGGATGTGTAAAAAAGATTTTATGTGTTACTGGTAAAGAAATAAATCAATACAACACACCTGAAATAAAATCACCAACAGCCCTATAAGTCCCATAAAACATGGAGAGACCATGCATGGAGAGGCTGAAGACACATCTATGTGATAGCCCAGTGTGTGGATAGTAAGAATGGAAAGTTTTTCGTTTATACCTACCTATACCCTAAAGGAGGAGGCTTTTGTGCAGGACACAGGGCAGACAGTCCATTCTAAGTCCGGCTCTGGTTGGCCAATTCAAACCACTTTTTCGAATTGTCTAATCCTAATGGATCCAACTGAACCCACGTGAAAATAAGCTTCCTTAACCACTCTGAAGCCAAAATGGGCAAAATGTAAATTGACCCCGGAGAGTTCCCAAACAGAAGAGCAGCACTGCATACCGCCAGCAAATCAATATAAGAAACCACCAGGCTCCTTCTGTCAGAAGCAAGGGAACCGTCACAACCATTCCAGGCGTGATTGCAGTCAGCCAGGGTTACTTTTGAATGTAATTGGATGTGTCTATTAGTAAGCAAGGATCACTAATTAGCACCACCCAGTTTTTCCGTTAGCTGCCGCGATCGACCGCGCTCGCGTGGTCGTGACCCGGCGTGATTTTTTTTTAAATGGCAGGCGATCTGCTGGCACTGCGCCGGCATAGTTTCAAACTATCTGAAGCATTCATATATTTTCGCGATGTTTCTCTTGGAAGTTGGTTCTGTTCGGCTCAAAACCAAAATGGGGGATGCACGGGTGCAAGGGTTTTTGTATCACTAGGACGTGTTAACAGACACTTTGAGTATTGTGGTATAGCCTCCAAATACATTGTGTCTTGTGCAGAACTCACTGTAGCATTGGACACCACAGTAGTAGATGAGGTCATATGAGAGAACAATTGCCAAAAGGTTCCTGCTCTAAACACTACTTCCAACAGGCTGTGTTACAGGCGGCTATCACGGGCTTTTATCCGTTATCATTTTAAAATCACACTCCTGTTTCATCTACAACTGAATTATACCACCGTCTGTTACCAATCCCACTTCAAAAAGAAAATGCTTGAAATTTCAAAAAGAATTTTCATGGGAAAACACGATCACCTCAATGCAATATTGAGGGAGTGATGCCACTTAAGATTCCATTTGAGTCCTTTACTGGTTCTAGTTTATTTGTGCAGTCACATACTAAACTATGGTAAGGGGGCAATGACTTCTAAAAGATTAAGAAATGACAGGTATGGTTGGATATTTTATATGTAGCATATATAGCATAAAAAGTGTAATTTTGAAGAAAAGTTGATATGCAAAAAAAGTGTTCTATTCTAATGTAAGTTATCTTCATTGGAGCATATTTCATGTCTATAATGAAAATGCAAGTTTCAATATGGTTGGATTTAATTGAGTACGTGTTCAATTGGTTAGAGAAGAAATTCTCCATCCGCATATAGTGAGGTCGATTACAAATGGCATTGGTTTTTTTGTGAAAGCAGCACAGCTGTTTGCAACAGTTGTCTTTGTGGAAGTGTTTTTCTGGATATCGTTATAAATGTTGCATGCTTCAGATGTGTTTTATTGGACAACATGTGACAGCTGGGCACAGCGCGTGAAACTGCGTCTAGACGGTGCTTTTGGGTCAGAGACAGATCGTGACGTCCGAGCAAAGAGAAATCTGGTATCAAAGAGCTGCCTTCGGAGAGGCGACACAGAGGAAGAGGACCTTATCATGTCAAAGCTTGAAATATTTATTTGGTACAATAGACTCTCACTGTTGCTGTAGTTCAAGTGTGACATGATTGAAAAACCACAGCATGCTATTAATGTTTCACATGTGTTTATGAGTAATAGATAGATAGATAGAACCAGGCCCATTTTTCGTATTATTCTCATATTATTCATATAGTCAACAAAGCCGTGGGGGTAATTCATCATTTTGCTCACTTTTTTCCCCCCCACATTTCTTTGCCTTGACAGTGTTGTTCACTGAACACATTGTTTCAACTGAAGGCGCCGCCTTCAATTAATTCTTATTAGCCATCTAAAAATAGTCTCCTGGTTTTGGGGTCTAGGCTGCCTGTAATCTGACAAGCACAGAGGGAGCATCATAACCAGCCAGCTGCCAGTCCTAGAGAAATACGTAAGGAAAATGGGCCTTTTCTCTATAAATCCCTTGTGAAATATTCGTGGCTGTTATTTCTCGCCGATCATTAGCACAGGAAGATCAATGAGCAGACAGACATAGTTTAGTCCATGTTGTACAGTAAATTACTGCAGTTCTCTTGATGACTGAATCGCACTCTTTTTTTAATCAAAGTTCACATTTGCAATTGGCTGTGGAATGTGATATTTTTCTATGAATTTACAGCTTTTGGATGTTTCCACGAAAATTGTGAATCTGATGAGAATCCGAACATTCCGTTTACGTCATGTCTTTGTTTTATTTTGTCACTTTTTGTGTCATTTCAGTTTCCGTCTGTGTGTTCCTGATTTCTCATTCACTACACCTGTGTTCAATCACCTGCCCTTGGTTTCTTTCCCTGCTTGGTGCCAGATTGTCTTTGTTCTACCCCGTGTGTTCATGGGCTTCCAGCATTTTCCCCTGTTGACAGCTTCTTTGGTTTATGACATTGCCTTGTTCCTGGTTTTTGGCTGTTTTCCCGCTGCCTGTCGGAAATGTTTGTCTTTACCGACTGACTTCACGCGTGTGACTTCCTCGCACCGAGTAAAAGACCTTGCCCACTACCTCAGCTTGTCTCCTGGATTTCTTCTCTGCTCATGAGTCTCTGCTCTACCTCAGAAGCTTTTTTTTTTTCCTTTAGATTTTGTTTGTTTGTTATGTCGTCCATATACAGTCGAAGCTTTGCAGGCTTCTACAAATGCTTAATAAAATGAAAGCAAACAGCTTTTTGCAAGTTTCATTCAACATCTGAATCTTAAGAAACTGCGCAAATGATCGTAGTCTCATCTTAAAACGCCCCAAGTGTCTAAAATATTGACATTGTCAATCAAGCATTTATTCTGACCCAGAAGGTGTTACAACCTGCAGCTGTTTTACAAAAGGAAATCCCGTGCAAATAGTATTTCTTTGCGCGTTAATGTGACGTTTGATCCCTTGTGGCATTATAGCAATGTAAAAAGCGTTCATGCATTCTTGGGGAAATAATATCTCAAATCTCACGGTTCAAGGAACACTAAACTTAAGAAAAAGTTGGGTGTGAAAGTCAAAGTCAGACAAGTTCTTTTTTTGTTTTTTAATGATTTAAATAAATGAACTCGTGGGATCCGGAATGAAACACCAATGTGACACGCACAGGCACAGAAGAGTTTGGTGGTGAACTCAAAAGTAGTAACAGCCCACTTATAATCCCACATACACACACACACAGATTTGACTCATAGTTAACACCAATAATAAAGCGAAAATAATATTACATTCTTGTTAAATCATTTTAATTTCTTTCTTTCACATCAAAATAGAACTTGCGTCTTTGTTGCTGTTGTTCTGATGCTCATCAACTGTGAAATTAAAATGTATTTCAAAAAGCACCAAAACAATGAGTCTAATATAATCTTGTACGAGTTCTATTTTGACACAAACAAACAAACAATTACTTTAGAATTCAATAAAAATGCAACTTTGGCAGTCAGTGTTATTCGCCGACACGAAACCCCATGTCTGACTAAATGTCTTACAGGGAATTTAAATGATGTTTTTAGTTAACACTTTTGTCTGCAATGCTGACGAGAGTCTAGTGGAAAGGAAGATGCATGGACAAAATGATGATAGATTAAGCTGTAACATAAAGTCGATCAATAAAACCTAAATGTCAGACAATAGTTCATTTAAGTCCACCAACAAAACATTCTCTGATTAGATATAACTTTAAATTTATATTATTCACTAGGTAAACACCACGGCAAAGAAGACAACCTAATATGTGCAGATAGATTATTGGGGGGAAAATGACAATAAAATCACATTAAACACTATATCTGCCTAATTCAGACTCTAAATTAGAAAGGTTATACACTCTATATCTTTGAGTCTACAGGTTGTGGGGTTATTTAAAAATTAAAAAATTTTTCTAAAATCAATCATGTTAAAAAGCACTTGCTGCAATGAGGTTTTTAGCCTCCTAGTATCATTTAAAGTGCTAAATATAAAACACAGAGCACACCTAGGGCCTCCGCACGGCTCTCAACACGCCGACGGCTCGCAGCAAATAGGCCACCCGCCCCGACACTGACAATAACGGAAACAGAATTAAAAGCGCCCACTTGAGGGGGAGCCAGGAGGTGGGCGCTACGCTTCACCTCGTCAGTCAGGATGCCTCCATCGGCTTTAGCCGCCGCATGAGCAGAGTGCAGAGCGGCAGGCTTGAGTTAGCCAGTGTGGAGAACTCACATGCACTAATGGGCACGCGCAGCAGGCCTGACCGTGTGACGCCTGTATTGCAAACAGTTGTTTGATGAAACATTAACGCTCCAAGTATCGTACAGAGACCCTGTAAACCTACACTGCACCGGGGTGGAGTTTACAGCCGACAGGTAAGGTGAAGGTAAGGTGATACAGTGGAGTTTTGATTACCGGGTTGGTGTTGATACTCAACAAACACGCCATTTTTTAGCCTCGGGTGTCCCCTTTGGGGGATCTGTCTGTTATAACTTTCTTGAAGATGCATCAGGGGTAATACCTTTTTGAGTTGGTTAAAGCAGCAGACATACAGTACGTGCACGTCATCTGCATGCATTTTAGGGTTGTGTTTTGCGCATTACCTATTCAAAAAAGTCTCAATTAACACTTTCAACGAGTGGTTGTGTAACACGTCCGTGACCTTCTGTGCTTTTCTGTGCATCAAAGCGTTCGGCTAATCCTTGCAGATTTTTAGTTGATACACTGAAATGACTTTCACTCAGATCATATAAAAAGGAACATTACATAGAGGCCACTAAGTTCACAGCACATTTATTCCTGAATCAAAAATATCAAACACTCTTTTCTTTAGATAATCAAAATAATATTTTATGTGGTGCACATTATTATTATGGATGCCCTGATAAAATGGAAGCTTTCAAGTCATGAATTATTTTCTAACAGCATATGCAAGGTTGTTATTATTGTGCACATGTAATGTACCAAAATATGAATGGCACTTCAGTAAACAAAATTATATAGTCAAATATTTGGACACACTTTCTCATTTGAAAAAATGTGTCAACTTTTGACTGGTACTGTATATTTCATAAAGTGCACAGATAGCATTGTCTTGTGTGCACCATTACTCAAAAGCATGGAGACAATCATTTCAATGATGCCTGAAACATATTTTGGGACATCACCTTCCTAAGCAATATATTTTGGGTGCTGCATACAATTTATTTGCTTCGGGACATTCTGCCTCAAACACAACCACAGTCTTCCCTTACAGTAAAACAAAGGGTTGTCCGTTATTGAAACCTGAGGTGGTGCAGTGCGATTGCAAACCTTTGCAATATTCATGCAAATTCAACAGCAGGTATTCATATAGTTTATGACTGGAGTAAAAATGAAAAAAAAAACATGTCATATGACACTGAATGAGAGGGAAAAGTAACCTCTTCTATAAAAATGTTGATATTCATCAATCACTGCCAACTGTGTGCTGTCTCAGCAGAAAAGTGCATGAATGATGTGCATGGGAAAACACAGGCTGGTGGATAATGTGCTGACGGAATTTCAACACGCTTCTCTGATAAATCCATTCCAATCCTACTTTTAGGACGACTCCCTCTCACACAGGGTAGCACATGGATGCCCGACCAGAGTATGCCACCATTTCTTGCAAACCAAATCGATGTGAGCCTGTCAGAACCCATCTCTGCATCCATGACTCGACAGTGACTATGTAGGTCAACACCTCCTGGCAGCCTCTGTATGCTTAGGGGTTGTGTAGCTGAACATTGTAGACAAACACGCACAAACTCCTCAACCATTACAAAAGGCAAAGCGCAGTCAGGACAGGTACGCACAAAAGGTCATGAGCAGCGGATTTGGCTCGACAGCATTGAGAAGATGGGCATGCGTCACCGGCTCGCTTGTATCCACCAGACTAAATAGTAAGAAAATCAGGGTAGTATTAAGGAAACATAGAAGACAGAGGCCACGCAAAAGAACATTTTTATTCAGAGTTTAGGCCAAGACAAAAATCTGCTTACAATACACATTTATTTTGCGATCCAAACTCACAACATAGACAAAGTCTGGTTTGAGAGGATCATTAGTCAAATAAATAGTGTAGTGGCAGAAGCATGATAGGCTATAGCACGGACATATTTCAGCCCTCACCGTAACTCCAATACTTTGGCAGGTTCATAAATATAAGAAGAATTATTAGGAAAGAGCCACAATGCACTGGCCATAAGGCAGGAGCCCCTAATTACTGCCTAGTGGGGCCTTGCTTATCATCAGCAGCAATTTCTGTGAGGCAAATATTCCCACAACAGCCTTTGATGTAATTACTTTCCAAACAGCTCCCCTCTAGCCAATATCCTGTTCTAAATTCATGGCTTGGCTTGTTTGTAACGTCATTGGAACACACACGTTCTTCATTTGCTGCCCTGTGGAGAGCAGAGACACTGCAGCTCCACTGACACGGGAAGCGGAGCCAACTACATCCTCCACCGCAGTAAAGTGGAAAACAAAACAATGCTCAATATATAATCGGAAAAAAAAGGTTGAGATGGCACATTTTTTACCTTGTGAGAAACCAACGTGAAGGTCGAGTTGAGGAAGTAGCAGCGGACCAGCCGCCCTGAGCTTCATTACCAAAATAGTGAGTGCAAAACAACAGTGACCCTCCAATCGATATTGAAAAGATGAAACTTCTGCTCCGTATTGCATTAGGACAATCACTGAGGACTGAGACATTACATGGTGTGCTGTGTAAAACGAATTATCCATATTCACATACAAGTGAAATTGAAATAAACCACAGAAGACCTGAACAATCCAATCCAATGTGAATCACTGAATTGAGCTCAAAGGAAATGAAAGCGACTGAACGGGATAAAAGTTTTTTAAAAAGCCATTGTCTCTGTTGCTTATGAACTACATTGGTGTTGAATCTGAATTACAGTAACTATGAGCCATATTTACACATCCTTTCTGCAGAGTAATAAAATACTCATGTATTATATGGTCTCATTCTTTTCCCTATTCTTTGTTTATTTTCATTGATATTTCTACGGAATACAGGTTGATTAAATGTTCTTTTCGCCACCAACCCAACCCTTCTTACTTAATCTATCTGTCCAACTGTTTTATAAAAAAGGTGGAGAAGTGATGAGAAATAAACTGAGGTTCCAGCCCGCCGAGCGTGTTTGATTAATGACACACGTCTCCAAGACCAAAATGCTTTGTACAGTAAGCTCAAAGAGACGCTTTAAAAGCTTGCTAAATTATGTTTTTTTTATTACAGCGGCACTTTGTGGGAAGAGGTTTGCTTGAAAAAAAACGTCTACATGTGGAAGCCATAACACACGGACACGTCTCAGGAATGATTTTATACATTTTTCATTGAGCAAACTGACTGAAAACTCTCTCGGCCCCCCCCCACCCCTTTTATTGTGTATAGAGGAATAAGGTGCTTCATGAATAGCGAAATGTGCCTTTTGAAAAGAAATATTCTAGTCATGCGCCGTTTAGGTAGCAATAAATCAAAACCAAATAAGTCTCATCGTAATGCAGAAGTAAGTGTTTTGGTGCCTTTCATTACCTTTTATGACTATTGCAACTTTATTGGTGACCAAAGTGTTCGTCCAGGCCATTGACCTTGGCAATCCAATTTCCCTTTTAGCTTCGAAACAAAGCAAAAATAATCATTTCAAACAACCAGACGCAGTTTTGCCTAATAGAGTACATTAGCCAGTTTGTCCTTTCGTCATGTCTTTTCATTGTGATGTCCTGTGTCATATTTGGCGTCAGACACACTATTAAAAAAAAAAAGAGTTCACACACAGTAAAGCACATTTCACCAACTGGCGCTTTTTTCCACGGCTATTTGTCAATGCTTTCACAGATGCATCCCCATTTTCATAATGACTTGATGAAATCTGCTTCAAAGGACACTTACATATTTAGGGTGGGGATAAAAAACGAGAATGCATTTCTGCTCATGTAACTTGACAATTTCGGCTTCAAGGTTTCTATTTATATCTTTCTCATCTCACGGGGATGGAAGAATCTTCCCAATTCCCTTGCCTTTTGCCAGAGGCTTAGTGTGACATATTGCTAATCTGGTTATTATGCAATTTATCAGCCGTCTCTCTTTTACAGCCATGCATGGATATTATGCAGGTTTCTTATGAGCCTAACTGCAATAACAGGGCGAGGAGCTAATGAGCAGCCGCTACTACTGCGGTAATATATCTCGAGTCACTTCAGGGTATTCTTGTTGCAACAACTTGTTAGTCTAAGTCACTCCATTAAACTAACCAAATTATTTTTCTGCTAATGACATAGAGAGCCTCTCAGGCTGGAACCAATGAATTGCGACCAAAACAAGAAGAGGAAAAAGTCATCAGAGTCCACTATGAGACGGCAAATACTTCAGGAGATAAAAGTTACCAAAGTTACTTTTCTGCACATCAAAAGGCTCACATAACTGACACAAGGGGATCAGGCGTCCCAGAGAGGATTCATTATTGCCACTGGCACGGCTCAACACATGAGGTTCGGCCACAGCCTCCAGCGGAAGCCGTTTCTTGCAGTGCGAGCGCGGCATGATACGGATGACGGATTTGAACGCGGCCCGGAGCAAACATCAGCTGGAGTATTAGACGGTCATCCTCTTCAGCATTAGCTGTGTTTTTTGCGCCATCAGCTAATTAAGGGGCGGCCTGTCATTAAAGACGTGTAAATCAAACCTTAATTTGACTCGGGAGGCGTGGTTGAGACACCCAGCGGGAAGAATGTGATCCTTTGATTTAATGGCGCCCTGAGCTGAAGGGGTATAAGTCTTGATAATGATAGCCAAGTACAGCGTATCGATTGCCGCCGCCTCTGGTGTATATATATGTGGGTTAAAGCAGCCAGGACAGAAATTGAACTGGGATTTTTCAACTGTGTAGAGCAAGATTACACAGGGGCGAGGTGGTCAAAATAACTTGACTGATGTGTTTGTATGAGACCACTGTGGTGCGCTTTGTCATCTCTACAAGATCCCCACTCATTTGTCCATCTGGCCACAAGTGTGACAAATAATCTTAATTCCTTAAGTGCGTTTCTATTGGGGGACGGAGAACAACTTTGCACTGCGTTCTTTGCATGCAAGCCGAGGTTCTGTAACCCCTTTTCTCAAATCACACACCAGAATAAATTAATGTTAAAACTTGTCAATGTACAGTCCAAAAGTGTTCTTCACATAATTCCCTTCCCCGTCTCTTTCCAGAGAGAGACAAATGCTGGCAGAGGCAGCACTGGGAAATTAGACCGAGACAGCTAGAGCTACCTCTAATTACAAGAAGACAGCAGCAAAAGTTTGACAGTCAGTGGTTTGGCATTTTGCATTCCCATCGTTATTGTAATGAAACATTAAATATTTATCACACACACGAGTCAGGGGGGGAATCATTTTGCCCAGTTTCATTAAGATTTTGGTTCATTTGTTCGGAGCCCTTTGGGTCCAGCACCTCCTGCGATGCGCTACCGCCCTGCGTCCATTATCCACCTTGTAATTATCAACACACACGGTCTGGCCACCATCGCAGCGTTTGTTCTGGGAAGACATGTTCATAATCACCCCAAGATGTTGATTGGGTAAATGCAGTTAATAGAAAGCTCTTGTTAGTTGGCCTCGTTTTGAGATAAAAAGGTATTTTGGGAGTGCCATGAACAATTGCCTGTCCCTGCAGCTTCCCAATGTCAGTAGTTTTGAACCTGCTCTCCTAATGCATTTTAATCAGCTAGAAGCACAGTGATATTGTCCCATATAAGTGAAAATGATTGAGATCTACTTACTTTTCTGCCATGCATCACAATTCTGTGTTATTTCCACATCATGGAAGGTTGCTTGCATACACGCAAGTGTCTGGAAAATACACGGAGACCACATCTAAAGAAAGGAACTGATGAAAACAGACTACGGGATAAAACTGGAGCTGATCTTACTGCAGCCAACTCCACTACAAAAGCGTGAATTTACAATGATCAGTATGATTTCAAAATAACAGCACATTACATCACTAAATTCAGAAACTTCAAGGTTGGGATTGATAGCACACTGCCTGAGAAAATATCAACACCGTGGGGTCTGTGGTTCTGATATTAAATGGCTTTTTGTTTTGAAACTCAACATAAGAATTTCAAAAATAAAAGCCTTTACAACCTCCTTTAATAATTTGTTTCAATACACATTCATCAGCCAACACTTGAAAGAAAAATGATTCACAGTTACGAAATGGAGAAATTGGCTCTTGAATGCGTTTTGAGGCACATTGAATTGGTGTTCTATTAACCTGTGATGAAATTATGCTTTCATTTTGGACCATTTCCTTTTAAGGACGAAAAAATGAAGGATCCCACCTGCAACGTAGTCCTTTCCAGGGTACAAAATAATGGGCAAAAACTAATTGAAAGTGCTTTTGAGAATATACATGTGATTTAAAATAAACATTTTCTAGGTATGTATAATCTACTTACTACTTAACCTATAATAAATGGAATATAAAGTTTCTCTCCAAAAGCAGGTCATTGGGACTCGCTTCCACTCTCAGTCATCGTTTACACTCACCAGGGTCCACAGAATATTTCCCCCAATTATAAGAGGATCCAGGATTTCCCCCCGAATTCCAAAGCTGTGATGTAATGTCCGTCACCGCCAGGGCAACCGAGAGGAAAGGACAAATGCATCGGTTCATCCCTCATCTCTCGTGGCTTGTTTTGGATTTTTAGAAATGTAATGTTTGGTGGCCAACTTAATTTCCCCGATGCTTGATTGAGTGGTGGTGGCCTAGGTAACGCCTACACCGGGTGAAACTTAACTATAAAGTAACTTTTCATTCCACAATGAGGACGCTTCCGTTAACTAGTAGGTCAATTGTATGGTTGCAAATTATCTAAAGGTTGTAGCGTAGCCTGGTACCTCTACCTTACCTTTAATTGAACGTCAAATGACGATTGACGCGACCCTCCGCATGTGGGTTAGCCTCCTCCTCTCATTGGTCGGAGGGAGCTCCAGTTTAATCAGGCTGGTGAATGGCTTGTTTGCCAAATCTATTATTTATGGCCTTCACAGTAAAACGGTGTCCATTATGCAAACACACTTTCTTTTTTATTCTCCATCTGCCATGTATTGTTAGTGAAAAATGACTGTTTCCATTAGTAATCCCCACACAGGAGATATGGTCTACAAGAGGGTGCAGCGCTGCGTATAATGTGCTCAGTTGTCTGATAACACATTTTAGAGCACTAAAAACATTACAATTTGTGAATTTTGGAAAATACATTAAAACCTTTTGTTTGGTCAATAATGGATTCAAAATATTTTATCAGGCAGGACACAACTCAATATTGGCCCAATGAGAAAAGCTCACACTTGGCACCAAAACAAAAAAACGATCTGAAGTAAAATGAAAACATGTTCCAGACATCCCTCGCAGCTCTGCATCCCTAGAATTATTTTTCACCAAGCAAAGCATCTTTTAGTATACCTGTGAAATTGTCCACCTCCTCTATTAAAGCAAAAGCAGAAAAGGTAAGGTTTGGGTGAATAAACCCTAATACCACGAGGAGTCCATCTGAAAAACCCACTCTTTGTATTCACTGCAGGAATGTACATTTTTCTTTCACCAGTAGTGATTTTTTTTTGTTTCACTTGAAATACATTCAATTTTCAGTGGTACTCACTCATGAAAACACCCAAATTCTATTGAACAGCAGCATTCATCACGTACACGGAACACAAGGAACATCACAAACAAACGCTATACTTGGATTAATTTATCCATGGATGGAAACTTCTTGTCAGAAGGCGTATTAAATAATCTTCTTTGATTTAGCCACTGCAGTGGGTTGTAAGTGCAACGTTTCTGTGGAAGTTTAGATAAATAATTAATTCATCCAGCTGGATCTGTCAGTGGAAAGATTAAGATTCATGAACATATTTCTACATCAAAGAGCTACAGGCTGTCATGGGGCTGAGGAACCTTTATTGCCTCCGGTGTGTCCAGTGATTACAAACAGTAGGGAGAAGGATGAAAGCAGCGGTGCTTTCCTTTGCCTCCTGCCTCTTCTCCTGCTCCGATGCCAGTGTACGGGTTTCGGGTCTCTATGTAACACCTAGCCCGTCAGGTGCATTAACTCACAGGTGTTACATTTCGTGTCATGTTGATGAGTTCAAGCATATCTTTTGGCTTTCGGGGTTTCTCCGTAAGTGGATCGGGCCTGAGCAGCGATCCTTTACTTCGCTCCACGTAATTCACCCAGTCAATTACCGAGACGCTTCCAGGTTCAACGACCTGCCCTGATCACAAATGGCACATCTGGCCATCCATCATTAGATTTTCAGTGCACTAGTGGGATTAACAAATTAACACATATCCTGCTGATGCAGTTTTTTTAAGTATTGAGAATGGCATGAGTTGCATTAGAAACTATGAACATTCAAATAGGATTTTCATTACTGGATGCTTCGCCTGAAGTGCCAAACCTAACAGTAAACATGCATTCCTCGTAGGACTAAATGTTTCTTTTTACGAGAGGGGGATGAACTAAAAGTGCTTAACCACAATACTGCTGACTGCATGATCTATAACTGCACCAATATAAACCGTGAACTCAAAGAGAAGGCTTGCGGCCTTAAATCCTCAAAATTGTTGTGAGGTTTCTGGTTTTCTAGGCTCGGTGTAGGCACCGTCGGAGAAAAGGTCTCTGGCTACAGGATGTGCATCAGTGGCACAGAGAAAAATGCATTGTCCTGAATATGACGTAATATCCTTTGTGATGCCATTTTTGTTCCTTTTTATTTTATGTGCTGACAAATAGTGCTGAGTCGGTCAACATTTTAGAAAATGCCTTTGCTTTATTGCTGAGGGTAAAAAGTTCAATATGACTCTTGTACCTGACAGGTTCATATTAAAATGCATTCTGCATCTAGTTAGCTTAGCTCAGTACAAAGATAGGAAATCTGGGAATTTTCACTGGTTGCCTCAAAAAAAAGGCAATTTTTACATAATTCATACGTGTTGTATATGTTTTATGAACAAAACATTAAAATCTGTTTAGTTTGTGTTTACCACATACCTTACTGTACGAATTGATCTAATCTAAAACTCACAATAATACAAATGTGCTACAGAAGCTATTTTTATGCTTCCAGGACTCACTCCCTGCAGCACACTGGGACTAACCTTTCACACTTAACCATAATGTGAAATTTCAACATTTAATATTTTCTATCTTTTTAAATTCTGGATCTGTTGAGGAAACCATAGGCTGTGTTTGTTTCCATGGCTATTTATTCCCTCAACATGACTTACTTTGCTCCAAATGCTCTCCGAGAAAGGGGTTATGGAGAAGAAAGAAGGTTATCATGTTTATTCATTCCTCTCATCCTGAGTGATCATCCAAAGTTGATCTGATATGGATTGCTGACAGCACAAACACTCAGCAGGAAGACACGGATAATTTGGCAGAAAAAGCAAGTAGCCCGAGCCCCACCACCACCAAACCCACCCCCACTCATGGCCTAATCTTTTATTTAACAACCTGAATAACATAAATGAGTTTGTGCATCTTTATTTGTAACATTCAAAGGGACCAATCATTATCTTTTAATTACTTGTACCCGGTAGCTGGGCCCATTAAAGCACAGTAATTAATCTCACACTTTTTGCAATGGAGGGGATCTGTTGTACAAACGGAAAGTTCATTGAAAATGGTTTTGAGCTATGACATTAACACATGAAGATGCACTGTAAAAATAATTAATGGGGCAAGCAATGACTAAAGTGAGGCAGCAAAGAGAACTCAAAAGTACTCCGACAAGCACACCACACAATAGTTTATCACATACTATTTATTTTTTGACATTTCCTTTTAGTTTCTGGCTCTAATTCTGAGACACCCTTAGCACAATGGCTAAAGATGAAAGAGCAAAAATAAATCAATAAACAATGTGCTAATGTGTTGTGATCACACCCAATGCCTTGTGCGCTACACAAGTGTGTGCATACAGCATAAATGCTTTTTATATCCCTTGTTAACATGTTAGTGGGTGCTCTGGCTATGTTGATGATTGATTAACATGTCAAATTAAATCACTGTCAAAGTAACATTAGCACTGCTGATATTCCAAACAGTCCAATTAGCGGCATTAATTGAGTGAACCCACTCAGCTCCCAAGGACAACGAGAAAGCCCTTGACGACCACACTGTCAGTAACCACCACTTCCATCTTTGGTGTGGTTCCTAAAAAAGCATGTTGATCAATTTACTTTTCTAAACCCTATTTTAATCGCTGAGACGGAAAAATGACATCTCACATTTTTTAGATGAAAGACACAATTGTAATAAAAAGGGCCGTCAAATGTGATCAATTGGATCAATGTGCAAATATTAATGAATCTGAGATATCAGGGATGTTGTTACTGTCTCGGAAGAGATATGGTAAATTTAAGTCACCAGACCAGCCACAATAAGGGTACCACGAGGGCAATATCTACAGTATCTTCTCACTCCCCAGTTTATATATATATATATATATATACACACACACACACACACACACACACACACACACACACACACACACACACATAAAAAAGTCCTATATTATATCTCTGCAGCAGGATCCATTTCTGGATGCTGAAGTATTGATTTTCCATTTTAATATTGCACATGCTTTTCTATATCAATGATGGACATCTCAGAATCCATTTAAACCAACATGTTTTATTTGATCACAATCTTGTGGTATTGCGTAGTCATAGGGGGGCCTTCCTTAAAATATGAAGTCATAGAAAAAACTCAAACAGCAGGCCCAACTAATTACACGGTTTTGCAAACTTTTGTATTTTTGCCTCAAGAAAGGAGAGACCATCATCAGCATTGGAAGACAACAACAATGTGGGGCTAAAAAAAAAAGGTTTATAGATTTGACAGCCCTGTGGTAATTTGTCAGGGTCGTTCTGCGCGAGTAGTGGGGCCTCACGTCGTTCTCTATCAGCCCCCCCCCGCCCCCCCCTCATCGTCCCACACTTCACAGAGGAAGGGTTCATCTGCATCCAGGAGAGAAGTCGAGCACCATTTCTAGATTACCTATGAGTTATCTCCTCAATAACTTCTAATCAGACAGCTGCCGTTTCCTCCACTGTAAACAAAAGTAATTACAGTAGATGTGATGGATGGAAAGAATAAGACAGCTTCTGCATGCTCAGGACCGGTCGGGGACTCTGTAGAGCAAAACACTTTAATTAGGGACGGCCTTGCCTGGCACATCTCAGTGAGTCTGACACAAGAACACGTATTGGTTGCTAAAATAAACCTCTGCTTATGCACTGCCTCTTGCTTTCCCGAGTTAGGTCCGGGATTTACTTCAGCGTTTCTGAGGACGCCGCTTTGAAAAGGGAATAGAACGTAGTATGACGTCAATTCATCGTGATTAAAGTTAAATAGAATTTTAGGGGAAAAATCCAATATACAAGTCCGATAAAAGCTGCAGTTTTCATGCAGGAGTGTCATTACTTGTTTGCTCTTTGATGCACCCGGAGATGGATCGTTGTTTATGAACAATTAAA
This sequence comes from Pungitius pungitius, assembly GCF_949316345.1. NCBI lineage: Eukaryota > Metazoa > Chordata > Actinopteri > Perciformes > Gasterosteidae > Pungitius > Pungitius pungitius. The sequence continues at coordinate 18,545,580 of NC_084903.1, forward strand.
ACAATCAGCAGATACATTAGAATTGGGAGACAAATATAATTCAGATTCAATATTGTATATGGACAAGCAGGTGGGAAAAGTGCATTCATCGTATTATATTGAATGTTTGTCAGGTAAAGCCACTGGGGGCGGCTTCACAGGAGATCACTACCTTTTGTGTCACATGACTTAGTTCTACAACTACACAAAGCAAGGTTCAAAAGTTCAATTAACAACACACAGAGGGTGTAGCTTCATCCTCATCCTAGAATGAATCAATATTTGCTGTTAAACGGTATGGAACTTGAACCACAGTCTCGTGTTTCACACACTAGCCTGACACTCTGTTCAAAATGCAGTCTCATTCTTAAAACTTCTTTACAAGAGTTGGCAGCTCATTTAATTTCACTTTGAGAAATCTTTAGGGTCGATATCCTAATGCAAAATGCCCATGGTATGTTTCTTTCTCAGGTCCTCTGCATACCATCCTCGGATTGAAATTCAAAACATGTAGAAATGGTAAAAGGGTTTCCTGTTTTAAGCTGCACATGTGACTTCACATATTTTCCTTTTTTTCGTTTTTGACCTGTATGTGATAGCAGTGTAATTGTCTGTTCCTGTTTTTACTGGTTTGCTTTAGAGATTAACGTGTATAGCAGGGCACAGATTGACTGAGGGGGTTTTACACAACATAAATTCTCATTGAAATTGCAGCGCACCGAACAGGCTTCATGTTGCTGTAGAGGGCCGGTGCTGTGACTCCTTTTTTTTTGGCTAATCGTGGTATTCTGATGAACTCTTTCGCCAATTTCAGTTAGATAGGGGGATTCATAGATTTTATTTCATTTAGCGGAGCCAAAAGTTGGATTGAATCCAATTTCAGTGGCCAAGGTTTGAACAGAATAAGTGGGAAAGGGTCAGGTGCAGTTAACACCTCTTCAATGTGTAGGAAGGCAGCCTGTGCAGAATGCATTGGATTTTTTGAGTGCAGTATACAAATGAACAGAAAATGTTGATGAGGGGGGAAAGAAAATCTCAATTTTTTCATATCCACCAGCATTTTAATATGCAGGTGAATTCTATTGGAATTGTGTCTGATTACCAATAACTACAGAAACAATTCAACAATCACTGAACTGGACCTTGGCCTCGGCTCCTCAGGCATCGATGGACTTCAACTGAGTCCGACGAAAAAAAAAAAGCAGGACTGCAAATAGGAGCATGAGTGCAATTTTAATTATAACCATTAACACTTATTCACTGTTGAATATCAATTTAAAATTAAGTGACACTTAACGGTGACTTTTCTATCAGTATGGCAGACTTACTTATTCATATTGACTACATCCTAGGTACTTTTAAATCTAATCCCACAACGCGGTAACATTTAAAACCCATTTGCGAGACAAGAGGAGAGAGAGTGGTGGATGAAGAACCATTAAACGTACCGACCCAAGTAGGGAACGCGCCCATTCTCAGCTACTGGCATCACAGCGTAGCCAAAAGCGTGAGCTACCACACATCAACTTACCTGGATTTTGTTAGCCCAGACATATCCGTCCCGAGCCACCCCGGGGGGCTGGAAGGGGGGGGGATCCTAAGAACCTGCCCCGGATTTTGTGTTCTTCATCTTCCCAGGGGTCTCCTCCCAGTTGGACGTGCCCATCTCCACAGGGAACTTTCCCAGTGGCATCCCGATTAGATGCCCACACCGCCTCATCTTTTGATGCAAAGTAGCAGGGGAGCAACTCTGAGCTGTGATTCCACATCCCGTCCTTTCTGTCACCACAGAGAATTACTCAGAGAGTGTTGCTAAAGCGGAAGCTTGCCTTTGAGGCTCGGCCTCCTTTTTGCCATGAGAGTAAAAGGCCCACCATGTTGGTAATGCTGTACCGATGATCGGATTATCTTGCTGATTAAAATAATAGTCGTTTTTACGTATTTCTTACGTATTGCAACCTGAAAACTTTATAAAATCCTGGTTTATGTATTCCAAGCTGGTATTCTTGAAGATGTTGGTGTCTTGCTTTAATAATCAGCCTCCTTGGTGTCTCTTTCATTGCAGCTTACCTTGTCTGCACTCAGAACAGCAACTTTCATTGTCTCACTCTCTTAAACCCTCATGTCAACATCTCACGCCCAGTAAGGCTGTTTGCCATTCAAGGTGGCGGATCAGAGTGTTGGGGGAAGAAAAAAAAACTTAAAAGCACCTGAATTCCTTTTCTTTTCTTTCTTTCACAATGCGATTCACTCAAGGAATTTTGATCTAACCTCGAAAGTAGCTCCTTTGTCCTTGAAGTTACACAAGTACAGCTTTTCTTTCTAACTATGCTTACTCATTATACATACTAACCTAATGAGGACGCATAACAAAAGTTCAGTATTTTACACTCAAATGTGTTCTCACCACACCACAGATTAATGAAATATGGAGGTGTATTTGTCTGTTTTCACTGGTACTCCTTTAACTCCCGAAACCCCACATTAAACTATAATCATCATGCAACATTTCTGTCACAGTTGTCTTATTTGGTAACCTTATAGAGAGCTGGACGGATAGTCAGACTTTTTGGAAATAATGCTAATTCCCTTTCATGCTGACATTTAAATGAGACGTTAGCATTAGAACTAAGAGCAGAGGGAAAACTGCCAGCGCGGCTTTGTCCAGTGGGAAAACAATCCAGAGGTTTAGACACCGCTGGAATATAACCGTTGGTCGATGGTAGCTACTTCCGTGTCCCCTCTTTTAACCTGAGCTCAGCTAGTTGGTCCCGGGTGCAGCATCATTCAAGGTTAAACCCAGTGGAGAGGGAGGATGGTTAACAAGGGGAAGGCCATTCACATTTTTCAAAAAATGGAATCCCTCCTCATGTACTATTAAATCATGTCATTGTTCAACCCTATACTAATTCATCATATAGTAATACTCTCCCAGTTTTGTCAATGGCTGATTTCTTTCAAAATGTTGATAATAAAAGTTAAATTTGTAAATGTAACATGAATATTCTCAGAGCATTAATATTGGTCACAGCATCAGCTTTCAAAACTGCGTAATGGTGGATCACTATCTCAGTTGATTTGCCTGTTTTATGTTGGCGCCCGCCTCAGCATACCAAATACATTATTGAGCCTCCTCAGGAGAAATAAAACAGCATAAAATGCTGGCAGGGTTTTCTACCTAAGCGGTGAACAAACCCGGCAGATCGTAAAAGTGACGCAAGGATGCTCACGGTGAGCAGAATTCGAAACCAAGTGTTTCCGCGCCGTGGTCACATCCACAGTTAACTGATTACTGGCCATGGCCCGAGCTCTTTACACACACCCTGATAACTTGTGAGTATCCCACGACCCCGTAGAATAAAACACATGGCGCAGACGTCTCCAACCGTCGTCCCGGATTGGACTGCTGCGAGCCACTGACCTCAGGTGGGCCAAACGGAACACGAGCTCACAGCCGCTTTCTCCGTCCATTTGACTGAGGTCGCTCTTCTTTGATGGGAAATAAGTGATCTGTGCAGTAGTGAAAAGATAAACACACGCATGCTTAACATTAAGTATTTGCTAGACAAATGGGGTTGGAGGAGGAGGCGATGAAGGAAAAGTATTTACTAAAGAGCACACTAAGCATTTACTGTGTGCTAAAATTTAGCAGCACATCTGGCCCCATTTCTGTGACTACTTTATTGGGACCTGATGTTCAAATCAAGACAAATGCAGAGTAGCAGAAGTGCTTATATCAATCCACTGCGTGAGAGGGACCACAGTCTGAGCCAGAGTGTGTGTGTGAGCCCTGCCGAGAGTGAAGAGATTTTTAGAAAAATTGCTGCATTGGTGTCAAGCTCCAAGATACTGTTTGATCCGGTCTGCATTTGAAAGCACATTTTTGCCTAATTTTATTTGAGTGACTTTGGCAGCTAATGTTTGTTCAGTCAGTGTTGTTTGGCGGCTAATGGCCGCTCCCCAATAATATACTCCATTTATCCGTTGACTCTGTGTCTTGGTACACGTTGCCAATGCCCAAATCCGTGCTGCCTGGGGAAAATGTCCGTGGCTGGCCTCTGTTTAGGTTTCTTTACTCACTTGTATGACCTCACACCACAGTCTGAATATCAGTGGGCAACATCTTATGCCAAGACCAGACCAACCCGCTACCAGCGTTCAGAGGTTTGAACTGATCCATGCTGCTGATTTATTATCGGCACAATTTCAGACTGAATTGGTCCGTATGGATTTACATTACCTGTTGCACTGATGTACAGTTGGCTCAAGGGAGTGTCTAATGTAGAAGAATCAAGCCCGTCTTCAAACAATAGTCACATGCCTGTATGTGCGTTTAGATAATGATCAGAATGGACAGACTGATACCTGTCATGTGATCACAGTCTTGCACAATTTTTTAAGCTTTTCCAAGCTTATATGGAGTTTCAGTTGTCTTATTTTGCCAGATCAAGTGGGTATTTTCCAAAAGGCAACCCTTTTTTAGTAAGGAATGTGAACCTATTCATTCTTTAGTTTAGAAGTTGTATTTAGCAATGCGTACTGTCTAAGCTTCACCTTTCCTACCGTGACCAATTGATGGTCACTTGTATCTGAATGTTGTTTTAAATGAATGTAATTTGGAATTAAGGATTGTGAAAGGCTTGACAGACTTCTGTATTAATGAGGGCCTGCCCTTTGCTTCTTTTGTCTCACTAGAATGATTTTTTAATTCCCAACGTGTTCATTTCATTAGAGCTTCTTCACTTCAACTTTGGTTTTCTTTTCATAATTTACTTTTGCTTCCAAGAAACCATTTCCGCTTGGCCCATGTCCCTTCTTAACTACAATGAAAGATTTAGAAGTCTTTGCAGAGATTTAATTTTTTTTTGGGGGGGGGGGGGCATTGGCTCCAGTGCTCGCAGAAAATGTCTTCAAGACATTTTCAGGCATTTTCTTCTTTAAATCCAGTGACATTCCCCGAATGAGCGTTTCTCAGAGAGGGGCCAACCAAATAAACCCCTCTTTGGGCCTGGAGCCACTAATCTGTAATTTAATTTCAGGCGGGCGTCTGGGCCGCGAGGACACACACCAAGGTCAAGGGCTACTGTACAGAGGGATCTGTGCATTTGGGCAAAGCCCGGGGTTTGATCAACAGTCTCATCCAGCTTAGCAAGAGGACACACTATGTGCGCATGCTCTCGTGCATGTGTGTGCGCGTTGGGCAGGTATTTCTGCACTACTTATACAAGTCAGAATTTATGCAAGGTAGCTATTACGCATATGACAGCGACAAACATTCCCAGGGGAAAAAAAAAAAATCCATTATTCAAAACAAGTCAAATGTTTGGGATGACTGAGCATCTGCAAACAGAGAGGGATTGGCCCTAAAATAGGACTGCGTCTAACTGGGAACAATTCGACATGTCAGTGTTGATCTGTATGTAAATGAAATATGTGTATTGCTTTGACCATAACTCATGTTTTACTCATTATGTAGAATAGTCTAGACCTCAGATAAATCAACTAATGGAAAAGTGGACGGAGGAATTTGAGCAGCATGGCTAATCCTTTGGGTGAAGAAATGTCTGTAATAAAATCGACCTTGTTCTACCTGAACAAACAGGGAATGGGACCAATAATTACCAATGACCAGGCAGTTTCTCCATGTCGCTTTAATGTATAGGCACTGGGCTATCTGGCATTCATACGAGGACATGTGGCACAGGGATTTGCTTGAGTACATATAAAAAAAACAAAAAAGCAATAAAACAATCAGTATGTCCTCTTGTTTGCAATAGATGAAACATTCCACACTGGCAGTATAAACTCGCTGAGATACTGTGTTCATTTAAAAAAAAAAAAAAAAAAATCTAACACATAAGGCTGTCGGGTCAGGGAGAGAATCAGGGTGTATCCCATGCACCATTTGCATTTTGTTGGAGCTTAACTGGCATTCAATTTCAATTCCCTCAAGTTACTGAATATAGGAGAGCGGCACACACTGACAGGTACAAGTTACTCCAGCGGCAGACGCTAATTAGCAAGTGCAAGAGTAATGGGAGAGCCGAGCTCTCTCTCTCTCTTTGGCAGAGAGGCAGCAATGGCAACTGTGGCAGGGTCATCTCTTGAATTGTCGCACTTCCTATTAGACAGGACATCTCTGGCACGTGCCCCACCGAAAGCCCATACGGACTGATGTCATCGCCGAAGAAATGACCCTTGTGTGTTTTCAAGCCCGCGTGGAGCGCCACCACTCAACTGGGCTCACTTGCCGCCGTGACCCTCCATCGGCGGGAAAGGGGAGCGAGGGCAATGGAAGATAACGGCACATGATGCGTTTGTAGGTTTTGATGGAAACTTGAGGGGAAAGTCTTAGAAAGAGGATGATGGACTCATCTTGCCGCTCCGCGAGGCTTTGACATTCTGTAGGGGACGCTGGAAATAGTCTCCCGGTTGATGGATAGATGGAGTGGGATTACCTGCCAGACTCATCTCCTCCGCACCGTCTGGCACCGGGTCCTGGAAAAAGGCACAAAAAAAAGAAAAGAAAAAACACAACACGTCTAATGTCAGGATGTTCACGGCTGGAGAGGTTATTAGCTTTGGAGAAATAATGACACACTGCCGGGTCGTTACAATAACCAACAGCAAACCCAACAGATCGGTCAGACACGGATTTCTACTTATTTGTACCTAAATTGGTCTTATTGATTCAGTAAAAATGCTGAAGGAAAACAACAAACGAAGCGTATTTGGCATTTTTCAATAAACAATCGCACTTCTCTCTAGGAAAGCTGCGTTTCCAAGGATGCTACAACCTTCGAGTCTGTCTCCATCTACACGTCCTCCCCTCAGAATCCAAAGTGTCTTTCTGAACTTCTAATGCCTCTCCTCACTCGTAGCCCCTGCGGAACCGACCCACCGCTGGCACAGGGAAATAAATTGTTCTCCCTGCATCGTTAAACACTTTGAATTAACTTGGGTGGAATTTAATTATGTCACACATGAAGCTCTCCTACTTGAGGCTTTTAAACGCAATATAGTCGGCTATGTGCTCCGAGGTTCGGCTTTTAGATACATCATTCCGGTCGGTCGGCTATGACTGCACGCAGCTGGACTTCGAAACTTTGGGATCGTTTATTTTGCGCTCTCTGGGAAGATATCCTACATAAATACCCTGCATCGCATTAAAGACCGTAGCTGCACTTTGCATAGATGCAGTAAACTTGAGTGGCTTTGTCTCTTTGCACATGTATCCTCACCGTGTCTGTCCTAATATTTCATCTCACAGATACAAAAATACTCCTGTTGGTGAGCTCTTCTCCTGCCTCCCAATCATTATCCTCCCTTTATTACATTTTACACATGACAGGCTAGTGTGATGTGGTTAAAGCCTACATACAGGCCTAAGGGGAATTGCTAACAGCTTCAAGATGTCAAAGCAAAGACTGAAACGGTTATTAAGTCTGTCATTCTAAATGATTTGAGTCTTTGCATATTGCAACACTTGCAGAAGAATATCTGTTTTAGTGAGCAGCACTACACTTAAAAGTGCACTCTGGCTTCCATTTGCTCCCCGTCAGATGGTAATCCGACTTGCCAAATTATCCATCACCCGAATGAACACAACACACTTTTCACACATGCATTTTCTCATCAGATTCCCTGTAGAGATCTAGAGACCCTGTATTTCAAAGAGAGAGAGTCTCACTAGCTGTTAAATCAAGAGGTCAGGGGTGAAACAGAAGACCTTTACGGAGAAACTGAATTAACATCTGCAGCATTGTCACTTACAATCTTACGAAACTACAAGGATAAGAAAAAATGATGTTGTCTGGGACTGTGAACAACAACCAGAAAGTAGACTCCAACTTAAGCGTTCACCGGGCAGCTCCTTTCCGTCTGAGGATCCAAAGCAGCCGAGGCACCTGAGAAACAGGCTGAAGGACGGATTCATTTACAGCTCGAACACGGGATTGCACACTAATTTGCTCGGGCGACAGGAGGCCGTTCACGTGAAAGATACAGCGGCACAGTGGATTCAATCTAATGAACCATTGTAAATCCACACTGTTCCCATTTCTGTCCTCATTTACATCCAGATGCACATCTCAGACTGCGTGGTCCCCGTCAGCATCTTTGCCCTGTTTTTATCTTGATATGCGTGTGGAATATAACACCTAAAAACAGCAGGCCTGCAGGTCTTTGAGGCAGACGGCAAAAACAACTTTTAACTTAGCTTAAGACAAACAGCAGGGATGGGACTATGAAAGTAAATGTTTGGAAATAACCTTGGAGAAGTATTCAGGATAATGAGAAAGAAGCTTAACTTGGTGCTACTTAATCATTTCCAGATGATCAAACACACCGTGGCAATTTCTCTATGCAAGAATGGAAAATGATGCTTCTCATCTGCTTCATTTTATAACAATTGCTTTATTTGAGTTTTTCTCCAACTGTTGGGCCTCAGAGCGCCATCTATTGGCCTTGGTAGTTACTGCCAAATGGAGCTATTCGTTCTTACATATATAGATATGCTCAATAATTCATATCAATAGAAAAAATATAAAAACCAAACATTGGTCAGAATTAAATGAATTCATTTGATTTTGATTAATAATGCGGTGGTAGATGAAGTTCAGCAGATTACTTGTTTAGATCATTCCACATGAAAGTGCCATAACATGTACTTGTAAGTTTATTTTTTTGGCACAATGGCCTCTTTAGGTCAGGGCTCTGTCACACCGGACCTCTTCCAATAGGACAAAGGTTTAAAATTTAAACCAAATCCGGTTGAGTTTTAGGTGTGAATAATTGGTTGGGCATCATTTTTAACACTCACTTACTCTTCCACATGGGAGGTCAAAAAAACAGAAATCCCATGAATTTTAGAGAAATTTGCTATCCTGCCAAGAGTTAGACAAGAAGAGTATGATATAACTGTTACATTTGTTTTACTAATGGACGGACCAAGGTTAGACACTACCAGTGGTATTGCTACTTTATCATAACTTGTGTTTTCATTATAAAAGGCTGCAGATAGTATTCGGGAGCTGATGCTCAGAGATCATCCTCCTTAGTATGACCTCGAGGGATCCCCACACAAACCTGTTCAATTAACAAAGTGCAGACTTTCCCCCTGTGTGGCGGCCAATGAAACATCGAGCTGGTGTGGCGCTGACGATGTCGAGGCATTTCCCACAGCATCCCTACTGCGATCAGCTGAGAATCTCGTGCAGACTGATATATGGGGTATACAATGGAAAACCAAATAGAGAAAAGCACCCGGTACCAAATTCCATGGAGGGAACGAGAGGAAGCTCAACCGCACATAAGAGACACGTGGGAATAAGAATGGGCTGCCTATACGGTATGTTAATAGGTTAATAGGTTAATACCTAATAACAATGATAGCTATGAATAATGCAGATATGCTGCAGCTCTTGGTACGGGCGACGATACTTTTTTCCAATAACAATAAGCCAGAGTGAGTTGTCTGACAGTTAATTCTGTTGCCGCATCACTGTTTTTCCAAAAGCAACAGCACAAACTCTCACACCTTTATCAGCTCCCTCGACCTCTCCAAAAGCAGCCCGAAGCACCCTGGTGTTAATTATAAGACTTTTTTTTCCCCTGGAGCTTGGGTGGGACGTGAAAGTGCATTAATCTTGATTCTCCACTTCAGTCTTAAGGATCATTTGAAGAGACTCCTGTGGTAAGCCCCAAAGGCGAGGTGATTCAGTAAAAAGGAGAAAAGTAGAAAAGAGTGTAAAATAAGTCTGTTTATTCTGTGCTCACACAATGGGATGTCATCCTTGTCAAGAGGAAAGTCACTCATTTACCCTAAACTCTAAATATTTCCCAGGGTGTTAATCTTGATGAATATTGAGAGTCGCACAGGTTGACACAGACGTCCGTCTTCCACCTGTGCCGTTCCCTGATGCAGCATGAAGGTGACTGTCACCCGACGAGAGGAAGCGAGAAGACCCGCTGCCGGCTAAAGGACTGTGACATGCCAATGAGTCCCCTTTCAGCCCCATTTCATTGCACATTTAGCCCATCATGGGTGTACAGGGAGGTCAATGCAGCGCTTTGCATTGACGCCGCAGTCACAAACCATGTAGTCCATGGACATATAGCAATTTTTAGTTGCATTATGCAAAGGCATCTATTTGTTTTTTTTTAAACGATGTTTTAATAACGTTGCAAATAATGTTTCATGATGTGTAAAATTGTTTGGGAATGATTTCACACGATTAAGCCATTGATGCCTGATGCACAATTGCTGATTCCCTACTGCGTCTCTACATCCTTGTTGTTGCCGAATCTAAAATGTAGAAATGGAAATGACACAAACAATCAGGTAATTGCTCAAACCTGATACAGCAACGAGCCAAAAATGAAGTCTGATGTTATAAACAGTGCTCTGAATACACATTCCATTTGAAATAATGTCCGACCAGAGCAAATTAAGAGTCAAATCATAATTTCTAAATCCCTAGCAGGTTGAATATTCACTAATGCACCACTATTTAAAGGCACATGGAACAAAACTGTTACGTCACTTTCTGCAACCTTCTCATCTCGGTACCGTCAAGTGCAGTTCTGTGCACTTGATGTCAAAATGGCTAACTCTGCACGTTTGATCACGGTCGTTCTCATGTCATTAGTTACTGTAGGTCTGCAGTGAAAAATCCGAAAGACAACACCAACACTGAAGCAGTTAATTGTGTACAGAGACATGCGAGTCTAAACTCCCATCCTATGAGCATGTGCAGCTTCTCCTTCAGTTTCACGCTAATGTGAGCACACTTCAAAAAGCTACACATCAAAGCCATTTCACCATTCATAAAGCAACATGATGCATGCCGTGTTCTCATCACAGTCGGGGGGGTGGGGGGGGGGCTGTTTAGTATTTAGGTTTGTGTGTACATTCTCCATTGCTGAACAGACTTTCCTGTCCTTTGTAAACAATAGGCTGGGTGTCATTTAAAACCGCACTAGTAGGCGTTGTTGGTTGCCGCGATCCGGACATCATCGCGTTGCCAAAAGAGGTTCATCAATTCTACAACTGTTCAAAACAAGCTTTTTGGTAGATAGGAAAATTTCCAGCAATCAGCCAGAGCGAGGGATGTTAAGTGATGCTGATATGTTATGACAAGAGCCACGGACTGGTGACCACACAAAAAGCAAACCATGTCATCATCGGGGAGCACTCGGTTGCCTACGACAACATTGCAAAAACAATTATTGCTGCTTGCGCCTATGTATGTTTGGATCATTAAACCGAATTACTAGTTATCGTGGAGACTATAGATTCAGTGCAGCCTTTAGTTTTCATTGCTCCGTCTTATGGGCATAAAACTACTGCAAAGAATATGTTTTGCGCTTGCAGAAAACTGGTTTTATTATTGGGATAATCCCTCCCATTAAAGTAGATCGGGGACATTATTTTGCTGCAGCCCTTTTTGGGTTATATACGTTAATGGCGCGTCTCAGCACAACAGTGCCCCGATTGTCTGTATCAGTGCATTCACCATTTGTGTGCCTATTTCAACATAGCCACGCTCCTGGTCTTGTACACAGTCTCTCATCTGCATCATGATCAATCTATGGTAGTTAATTGAGCCCAGAGGCAGTTGGCTTCAACAAAGGGCCCCTGTGTTTTTCTGGCAAAAACACCAGAAAAAAAAAAGAAAAAAAAAAGAGTTCTCTAGAGAAAGCGTCTCTCTGTCGAGAGAAACAGAGCAGAACTCCTGCTGTGTTCATTAGCTGTCATTGATCAGCGATTCAGTGGCTGCGCAACTCCTACCACTGCTTCCATATTACCAGTTCCATGTCTTCACAAAATGAATATGGAGGTAAGATAAGAGGAGCAAGCACAGCGTTTTCTTCCAATGAACTATTCTGATGTGAATGGCTGTTTGCCAAGGTTCTCAACAGTATGCCGCACACTTGACCATTTCACAGTTTTCTAATATCAATATGAGCTACTATATTCAGATATTGGCTTCCCTCAGAGTCCGTCATCGCTGCAGCGTATTCCATCACAGGAGATGTACTGTAGAATGAGGCTGCGAGGTATAAAAATGCTGATAAATGTCTGAGACAAAAGCATAAATAATGCAGGGATCAGAGACACTGGAACAGTGAGTCAAACTCCACTTCAAGACACCTCCCTGGAGAGAGGCCAACATAAGTGTCCTGTCTGACATCATCAGTGTCTGCAGGGCCTCACCTGCCACATACAGCAGCGATCTCCCCTGGTCTAAAATAAACGGGTTTTCAGGGAGCTCATATCCCAAATTTCACACCTTGCTGTAGCAGGCTTTTGTATTTAGATCAGTATTCTTTTCTCAAATTGCGCTCCATTCAACCCCTTTTTACCACCGAACAATGGAAATCAATATTTCTCAACGCTGCGGAAAGAGCTGGGAAAATGCTATTATGTATCAGTTACTGCGCCTATCCTTAAAAAGTAAAGTGAGTAACCTCTCATTGGAAATCATCAGGTGTCGTTGTCAGGTACATAATGGGGATCGTCCATGCTGCTGCTCATTTCTTTATTCCCTTCATAGCTGGCTTCGAATATTTACGCTCTTCTCATTTGCAGCCATCTGTTTCAAGTCCAAGGTTTGCCCAATATTATTCTCTACAGACAATTTGGACATAAAAGGAACATGCAGGAACATTGAAAATCATGATAAAAGGTCTAGCAGCCCAATTTCACCTAGAAAATTGAAAGGTTTCTCCCGACAATGTTACTTCAAAGATATAACTCTTTTTAGTCCGTTGAGTCAGCGATGCACAAACTAAAGTGCCCAAAGAACAGCACTAATAACCAGCATTATTTGACACTGCGGTTACAAAACATTCATTGGTTATCCCTCCACTGCGAAATGCAAACTGAAACTTTAAAAAGAACTTTTGGAAAATAACCAGGTGACTCACTCAGTGGGTTTGGCCAAAATGAAGAGGGATGTTCATTTGTGCAACCAACCAATACAAAAAGGTTATGGATATTTAATTGAAAGTAAATCCACCAACCCTTAGCGTGCCTCCATGTTATCTGTAGATGGACAGGGGAAAGTTACATCCACTCAACATTGTTACATGTACTATTGTTCACTGAACCCTGATGTTTCCACAATAAACAGTATGTAGTATTCATGATTGCACGCATTAAGTATGAGGCGCTAATAATGGCTACAATCTACAAACTATTGAGTGTGTTGCAGTTAGTCATCGACTATGTTATCCGCGCTGGGCTGCCAGTAATGAAACAATAAAAGTTTGAGTAGATGAACATAAGTCACAAATGAACCAAGGTATTGATCAGGCAAATGTTCATGAAAACAAAGTGCCGCCTCACTCTCAAACGACTTAATTAAATGCGGAGCCTTGCTTTATTAAATGAGATATGCTGCACTCTGCATAAATGCGTTAAATCGATAGGAAAACTGCCACACAATTAGTGAAATAATTGATCGAGGAGGATTCAGCAGCAACGAGGTCGAGGGGCTTGCAGGTTATTACCCAGCAATAACAGTCTTGTGAAGGTCAGTGGATACTACATCAAAGACAAATGTCCTCTCTTTGACTCCTACTGACCAGACTATATTTTGGCTAGTTACAGGAAATTACTTTCTGCACCTTCCATCATCTTCTACACATTCTGCGTGCTGCGGCTTTTTGGCAACGACCAGTCGGGGTATAATAAAAAACAGCTGTAACTGTCCAACCTCGTAATAAAAACTATTCACACAACTGACACCAAACTGCTGGTTATTAAAGTAAAACTTAAAGGAACAGTGAACAGATACAATGTGGGTCCACGCTGCGTGTTAAAGTGAAGCATCAGGGACACTTACACAGGGGTATTGACTTCTATTACAGGTGTCCCTTTTCGGCGGAATATATTTTGAAATTGTCCCAAATGACAGGATTTATTTTACCAATCACTGCACTTATCAAATTGTAGCTCATTGTCTGACAAAAGACAGGAGAAGCTACAGCGGGCCGGTTATCACTCAATACAAATTGTTGAGTGAGCTGAGCTTATTATGTATAATATTCTTTCAAATCCAAAATGTTGGAGCGCCTAAAAGCATCAGTGACCATGTCACAGCAAAAAAGGGCTCACTTTTTCTCCAGCACACCGTTGGGAAGACTAAAATATGCCCTTTCACTGCCGGCCAGAGTCCAGCACAGGAGCTTCCTCAGAAATAGTTCCAATGTTTTAGGCTTTCTTGGCCTCTCGAGGCCCGTGTGCTGGGTCCAGGGAGGGATATAGTGTGTGACACCGGCTGACCATGGTCGAGTGAACATAAGGCCAGTGGGAGCGTCCCATTCATTTTCCCCCAATGTCCAGAAGGTCCAACACTCCCGTCACACACGGGCTCTAATCACTTTTAGAAATGCCTACCTGCGTACCGCTGTATTTCTGGTAGTGCACCAGTCAGACTGCTACTAAAGCTGCGGCAAAATGGTCCACCTTTAATAGGGAAGTCAGGACTCAGAAAAAGGCATGGACGTATCTCTTATTCATACATGCAGTATGTGTTCAGTTTGCTTGTTCAGTAATGACAGTCCAATAACTAGCATTCAATTGATTTGTTATATCAGTCAGTGACCCTGTGCTTCCTGAAAACAAAATGTCAAGACTTCACATAATAAATAAATGCAGCCGAGCCTCATTACAGCAGCACTTAGCCATAACCTACAGAGGCACCGTGGCCTCCAGAGCATTACTGCTCACTTGGAATAAGCAGAAATTACTACGCAGCATCACACAGGGACGGAAGTGTAATTAAAAAGGTGTACTCAAAATGTATTCAAAACATACTCACCGGTATTTTCTCTGCCTTAGCTATTCAGTAGCGTCATGGCTGAAACAGAGAAAAGAAAATAAAAAAAAACAGAATGAAGACTTGCGCTCAAAATATTGTATCATTGATAGATGTGTAAGAAAAACGACACCGGTGAAGTGAAGTGGTCGCGCCGGCATCGTCGTAACTTTATCTATTGACTCGTGGACCGAAGCACCATTACAAGCCTGGTAGTTGTTATTATGTCCCCCTCCTACTTCAGCAACTCTTCCTCCCCTCTTCCTCCCTCTCTCTCCCCATCTCTGTGCACCAACCTTGCCATGGCCAACAGGAAGCAGAGGGCACAGCGCTTTATTTAATTAGTCACAGCAGCTGAGTGCTCATGTGGAACCAAACAGGGGAGGCAGATTGGGGCAGTGAGATGGATAGGCACTCTCCCACCGGGCCTTGGCTGGGCTGTCAGAGGAGCGTAGATTACATGACAGAAGGAGGAATGGGGGGGGTGTGTGTGGGGGGGGGGATTGGACAGCAGGAGGATGTAAATGGCATCTGTACAGGGGGATTCATCCCTGGAATTGCCTTCCATCCTAAAAGGTACCCAGTGTTCTCGCAAAAGCGCTCCTTGCATTGTTACTTTGGTCTGACATGCAACCAGCCAGCGGTGGCCTCGGCCTGTTGTTGTGATGCACAACACCGAGTGGTTTGACTGCTTTTATTAGCTGTGACAACATTCATTATTCTAAATGATTTAGGAGCTGCTATTTTTCCCCCCTTCTATCTCTTCTGACAGTGATCAGTTGGCCTTTTCCTCACGGACCAGCAGATAACCTTTGAGGGGTTGCCAAAGCACCTCAGTGTGCTGCACATCTTTGATGAGTTCCTGCCTGAAACCACGGCTAAGGAGGGAGGAAAGTTTCTCGGAAACTGACTAGCTTCTATTGGAATCACGTTTAAAGTGTTAAAAAAAGGGAAAGAAGCACTGGAAATACAACTTTGTACGTAGTTAGAGAAACCTACATATATGATTCTTTCCATAGGACACAATAACTGTTAGTATCCATACTCAAACTAGTGTAACTTGGCCTACAGCACCATCTCTCAGTGTTGACCACTGAGCTTATGGTTTGGTGCTGAACCAGCAAGGAACATAAGTGCAGTGCATGAGTAGTATGTGTGTGTGCAACTACTAAGCAATGGTGTGCTGGGAGCTTTTTTAATTAGTGCTCTTGAAGTTATCCAGTGACCCACATCTAATAATGAAGGCAACATGAATGTTCTATTTACATATCTTTAGTCAGTAATGTGTGACCGCTGGGACGGCCCAGTGGCTGAATATGTGCTGCCAGTGAGAAGGGAGGGCATGTCAGGCAGGGCTGCCTGGGGGCTGCTTTCCAAGGCCCCCCTCGATTCAAACAAAAATAATTTGCAATGGTGTGTTAGTGACCTGCAGGTCCTTCGAACTGGGTTATGTTATACAAATACTTCATGCAACTTTTTAATAGCGAGCGTTGGGCCCGTAATGCCGTGTGTCTAAAAAAGGTTCTCAGTGTGCATTTATTCAATTCAATCACCTGCAAACCAATACTTTGTAACAGGATTGCACAAAGTACTCTTAATAAATAATAAGGGTCATCAAGCTAATTTCCGAATCACACCGGGCCGCCATCCGACTTTCCGGGATTGTTTTCTCCACCCTGGCCATGTTTCTCATCTGATGCCTCCCTCCGCCTGCCCTTTTGTACCCCCTCCTTGATGAAGAGCTGAGGTCCAGGTGTGTCTCCGGGCACACCTGATCTCACTTCCCCTGATGCAGTGGGTGGAAGCCTTCTAGCTGGAACGTATACTCCCCCCCACTATTCTGCCCTTCAGCCCCTTACATCTGTTAACGTATGTTAATACAGAAAAAAACTAAATAAAAAGGTGCCAACACACGTAATATTAAAGATGCTGTTGCGCAACAGAACCCGTTGACGTCGAGCAAACACGTTGAGTGCATTCCCTTCAACATGGCTAGAACGGCCGAACCATTAAAACTCCTTCATAGACTGCAGGCTACGGGAGATATTTGAGGTTAAGCTTCTTGCCCAAGGACACACGGAGGACAGGACGTGGAGTCGGGGATCGAACCGCCAATCCTCTGATTGAAGGACGCCGCGACCGTTGCACCGCAGTTCGACCATACGCAAGCGCCATTCCTTTCCTTTGCGAGACATACACACATTAAAGGTACTGTGTTTTCATTACTATGTGAATAACCTGATAGACAGGACAGAGAGGGGGATATAATAAGCACAGAGGTGACTTTGACTCTGGTCATTGTTTTAGGCTGCTCAAGAGTCACCTTTCAGCAGCCTTAGTGAGCGAGTGCCTTAAAACCTTTTTTTGGGGGGGCCGGTGAGCAACTTGGCTTGAAGCTTTGAAATGATTTAGCAATTGTCATTGATTGATTTTTCAGCGGCGGCTTTTGCATGAAGGAACCAGAGCGTACACGGTGAAGAGTGTGGCTTTGTCGTTCTATCGGGCTTCATACGGATATTCCCTAACCTTCCACCTTCATGGACTTTGGCCCAGTTATGGATGGTTATGAAAACTGTTTTTTTTTTCCACAAAGCTCCCTTTTCACAGGGTGTGTCAAATTGTCCTTTCAGACAATTCTTTGTCTCTGCAATAACTGGGTCACTGACTAACCCTCTCTTCCAGGGCCTTGTTGCTAAGGCCTGACTCCTTGGAGTCTAGGATTTAGCGAGACAGAGGCTAGTGCACACTAACTAAAGCCAGCCTCCGACAAAGAGGAGCTGCTCTAAACAGCACATCATGCTCAGATTATTGAACCATTTCAGGAAAGAGGTGGGTAGGTGAGGTACGAAGACAGCAAGAACTCTACACACTGCACATCCGGAACCGATGTATGTGTATATGGCCCATACACTGAATATTGTATATATATATATTCTTGACTTTCTGCAACCACCCAATGCTCAGTAAAAATAATTGAGGCAAGTATAATTGAGCTTTTTTCTAAAGGAATACACAATATGAAAAGCAGAAAAAGCAGACATGTCAATTACAAGTTAGCCATGCCCTGAAGCACAACATGTGTTTTATTTGTTATGTGTTACTTTTTTTTAAATAACATTGGGCTGCTTTGAAGACTTGACACTATCGTTTGAAACCACAAAATTATGTTTTCAATTATACTACTTTTTGCAGTTGGCCACTGTTTTGCAATTTGACCCCAAATTGGAAATTGACAATTCAGGTCTTCCTTTTCAGCCCTGGAAGTGGCTGTAGTATAACAGTGTTTATTTCTGTGCGTGTCCCCTTTTGTGCTTGTGATGAGCGGTTAGTGAGTGTGAAGGGTTCGCTACTGGCTTCAGCACCTGTAAAACCAATCCAGGAGTTTGAGCTCCACTCTTTGTTAAACATGATTTTCCACTGCTGTAAAGTGCTGCACACGTGTCTGCCTTGTGTCCATCGGGGGGGGGGGGCTTTAATAATGGTAAGGGAAACACTGAAATAAAAATAAATAGAAGGTTTATGGCTAGCTAGCTACTGTAGCCACACAAACGGTAGCGGCTGCCAGGACGGAGTCATCAGAGTAGTGTAAATAAAGTAATTCAGTTGGGCCTGATATGGCACCGGTTTGTGGGATCAGACCCTAGTCCCAACACATGCAGTAGATTTTCCTTAGATTCCTAGGTTTTCTTTGTACAACTTGGGCCCTGGTAGGACCTCCATTTTGAATAGGTGCATGAATCCCATTCCTGGTGAGGTAATAAAAACTACAAATACACGTTGTCCTAACGCGCGCTGCTCTGTACTGTTTACATCCTTCTAAGCATCACCATTTACACACAGACGTTCTGCAATACCAAGTGCGTGTTATAGTAAATTCATGCAATTCTGCAAGAGGCAACACAAGGATCCTTCCCAATTGCAAATGAATGAGCCCAGGTCCCTAGTTATTGTTCAATTCAGGCTGGCTTTGGGGAGGCACACTCTCCTTTGGACAGCTCATTAAGATAACACACACGTGGCTTCCCATCATGCTGGGTTTATTAAAGTGGGGCTCATTTCGGCTCCTTTGTCTCATGCCGGAACCTCTGCCTTTGTCGTTGAATTGGAACCAGATGGCAAAACAAAGCTTCCTGTCTGCAGCGCTTACAGAGTGGTCTTAAAAAGGCAGAGTCATTAGCTTGATTTCACCCGCTCACCGCCCACAACGTCCACCTGGATCAACCAGGTGCGTGGACGACGACGGCGAGCGGCAGCTGCGAGCGGAGTTGGATGCCTTCAAGTTGGAGTAAAGGAATACACCAGTGCACCCGCCCCCCACGTACCTAAAAAGGACTTGTACCTTGTTTCCATTGCATGGTTTGGCTTAACTCTACTCAACTGGTACTAGGACCCTTTCTCCATTTCCTTATTTTTGTATTTTGCATTGCATTCTTGGAAAAACTGGGCTGAGTCAATAAAAAAAAAAATATCACTCTGGACGGTTGCTTGACTATTTTGAAAACGACAAGTTCGTACACCATGTCCCATTTCACGCCCCGATAAGCTTATCTCTGACCAATCAGTGGCTTGCAGTGTTTTCACTCCACCTTCGGAGAACCTTGACCAAGGTCATACCAAAAACAAAGCACCAAGTAGGCTACTATGCACAACTTTTAACCCCAAACCCCCCCCCCCCCCCCCAAAAGAGGTTCCGAGTGAGTCCAGTTGAGAAGAGCTGTGCTATAGCATGCAGTGGAAATGCAGCACAAGTCTCACCAGTGTGTGTGTGTGTGTGGGGGGGGGGGGGATGACTGACCCCGCTCCTGGCTGCACAGAACCCTCTGAAACATTCATGAGAGAGGCAATAGAGAGTGAAAGTCATTGTCCCCCTTCACTCAGAAACCCTCCTTCACCTCTCAGCTTATTAAAATCGCATGGTATTAACTTTACCGTTCACAGAAAGGCTAAATAATTCAATCAGACTATAGAAGGAGTCAAATGAATAACTCTAATGACATTAACGCTTGAGGGAGAACTGCTCAGGATTGTGAGGGGCAGTCACCGAGGCTGCGCTGGCAGAAGAAGCTCGCCCCGCTTGCTAATAGCGAAATTAATTCTGGGCTCATAGGGTCACAGTAAGCAAAGTATCACATCACTCAACACAGAAAAAGATGAGTAATGAGAAAAAACTATAACTTATTTTAAAGTTATAGGAATCTAAAAACACAGGGAAACATTGCATTGGGCCGAGGGTTATGGGCTTGAATATTTCTCTGGGGTTCTTTTAACTCGCAAAAGTCTCTGAGGTTCCTCAGCAACGAGAAATCTCACCGGATTCTACTGGATTTTGTACTTAATAGTAATTAGCAAATGCTAATTGACGTATTTACTCTTTCCTCTGATCATACCGTATCATTGAGAGAACGTCAGCCTGCAACATCGACATTTAGTTGGACGCGCAACTATGGTTATAAATCAGCTTGGCTGCATACTGTTGGTTTTGTTCATTGCTATTTCCCAAAAGCTCGACTATGTCGTGAAACGTCTCTTTACCGAAGGGAAACAAATTCGAAATCGCTCGTTCGGGGGCATCGCCTTTGACGGGTGGATCAATCTCGTTAGTTACGAATGAATAGGCACTGGCCAAACTGTGTAACATTTAGTGGTACTAGACCAGTCCGTGTTGTCTGTCCATTCTACTGGATGATTCGTCCTAAAAATTCCAGAGAAAACGTGTCACAAATAACATGCATGACACATTTTAAACAGGACTTCAGACTTTAGTCAGAAAGATCAATCGGGCTTGGTAAACAGGATCGTTTGAGTGCAGGACACGGCGGCACTATTGCTGCCGTTTTGGGAAACTTGGAACTTGTGAAACTTGTTACCATTAAATTTATAGACTAGATAGATTTCACTGTTATAGCTGTAGCTTTGGGGGAACCTATAATGTAAAACAGCTTGTGGCAGCACTAAATTAGTGTGCCTGTCTCCCTCTCTTTAACACACACACACACACAGGCACATAGAGTGGAGGAGTTATGCTGCCGGGATGATTGTGTTGACGGATCCAGTGCCTCGAGCTAGTTGCGTTTCTCACGTGCACACTTTCTTAATTAGAGTTCCCTCACATTTCAGTAAACAAACTTAACATTCAGTCACTTGTTCTGTTTGGTCCCTACCAAAATACCTGTGTACGTGGGTAAGATTTAACTTACTTGCCCAGGACATCAAAAAAAAAAACCTCAATACAAAAAAAGAAATATAATTCTAGATCTGGTGAGATTTTGTAAGTGTGTAACTAATTGCCTTGTTTACAGGCTCAGTCTGGCGTTCCTCTCCACTTGATCCACGCCCCAGTGGATAAAATGCACTGTTGCCCGTTCCCTGACTGTGTTTCAGCGCTGCAACGTTACGCTGGAAGAAGTGGCGAATACAAAATATATTTTTGTATTCCAACGTTGGTTTCAGCTAAAGGACGTGGTGGACAGGTGGAGATTCAACTATTTTTCCCGACCGGGCATCTGGCAGCACAAAGAGTAAACAGCACGCCCCTTAATACAAGCGGAGGCTGAGCTTGACCGGGGGTGGATTGTCTGACCTGTCTTTGACTCCTCTTCCTCCAGTTCCTTGGCCTCTTCAGCTGTGGGGAGACAGAGGAGCGATTATCAGTGGGAGAAGCAGAACAAAAGGCAGGCACGCAATGCAGTCACTTCATCCCAAGCCTATGGTGAGCTCATCCTTTTACAGCTGAAAGGACAAGCTGTGGTGAGAGAGCTGTATGGCGACGAAGCTCCACAAAATGCCACATCACACACACACACGCGACCACACACACCTTAACCTCCTAGCCTTTTTGCGAAGACAGTAATCATATTAGGCTTTAGCTGCTGGCTGTCTGAAAACCCACTGTCAACAGAGTTTGGGAGGCCACCCGGTGACGGCTGTCACACTTACGCATGTGGAGTGCATGAGCGTACAGACATTATGGGCTAAAAATAGGTCTGAGGCAGGGTGTCCAAGTGACTGATATTAATTCTTTGACACGATTTTCACAGCAGTTGGGCTTGCTATCCAATATTTAGTGTCTGATATATGAGATTACACGGATAATTGAACCAAATTAAATGTCAAGACGGCGCGACCTATGTTTATATTCCTATACGTTTGGCTGACATTCCTTGACAGCAGATATTATAATCCTCATTATAACATCAGCAGAACAACTGTCATTGTACAGATTCAAACTTTACACAGTATGCAGTCTACCCAAACCACATTCTACACCTTTTCTTTCTCCACGCTTTATTTTGTTTATTTTCTAGGGCTGTCAATAGATTAAAAAAAATGACAAATTAATCTTACATTTTAAAATTCATTCATTTCAATTAACGACGCTTAATGAATTTTGTTCCTAATGAACAAATGGTTGTTTTTTCTTCTAAAGAATACATCTTATAAGTAATGAGTAATCACTTTAGAAAGTGTGTATTTTAGACACTGTTGTTTAATCGTTCATGTTATTTTATACACAAAACCACACACACATTTGATCACCTCGATGGCAGAATTCCAGGTGGAACATGTTGACCTAGCGACTCTCCACAATCTCCCCACATGTGGCCGTGACGTTTTCAGAACACGGCCTTTTAGGGGCACAGTGGTGGTCCTCTGCAGACTGTGTGCCGCCCAGGGTAACGTTAGATGTTGAGATGGAAGTAGCCTGGCAGCTAGCTTAGCATCGCGGTGATTTGACACGTGCAGGAACTCTTCTGCAAAGTTCTCTGTTGCAACGTTCTCGGCTGTATGTTCGCACCTCTGTTTGTTTAACGTCCAGAGCAAATAGATCTCTGCGTCTTGCTCTCTTGTGTCTGACTGACTGCAGCCAGTGACCGCTTCGTTTCCGTGGTCAACGCCGCGGTCAACTTTACATCACCCGCTGCGTCATTCAAAACCTCCAAATCAACATACAGTCACACCACAGTGGCACGAGCGGAAATACATTGGGGGACAGGGCTTCAATAGGAGAGAGAGAAAGAGAAGGAGAGAGAGAGCCTCATTTCAAGTCAGGCTGAAGACGAGGGCTTCCACAGGGCAGGGAGTGAGCGCCGCTTCCCTTGTACATTGAGAGTGTGTTGAGTGTTGTATGCCCCATGTTGGCTGCATCTCAGTTTTTGTGCGAACAGCAGGAAGGGGCGGTTATGGGCTTCGGCGCACACACGCTGGACAAAACCACATGTGAGACGAGAGAGTTAAGGGTGAAGAAAGCTACTCATCGAAGCCAGAAGACGGTTACTGTTTCTCATCATCCGTGCTTCTGCCTGGATGTCTCCTCTGCACAGCACCACTCTGAATATCCACAAACACTGCTGGGACATCGTGAGTGTTTCAAATGTAAGCAAAGCAAATGGCCTGCCGGTACACCAGTTCTACTACTGATAAGCTGTCTTAATTTATTCTTTCCTGCACCCTAGTAACAGCAAAACAGTCCTTTTTTAAAAAAAGGCTTTGTGCATATATAAGACTTAATGACAGCATTTGTGCTGTGGAGGGTTAACAGCTCCTGTGAAAATATGGACACCACTGTGGTCAAAACTCCTCGGGGGGGGGGAACATCCCTCCTGACTGTCATTCGTCACACAAGGGGAGATCAATCCCATGTTGCCAACACATGATACTCAAGAGTAAGTCTGATGCAATCACATGCTTATCCAAATGTAAAATATGCTTTGGAGAAATGCAACGGGGGCCCCAGATAGTAAGCTGAAAGCACACGCAACCACGCTGGTGTTGAGACACAACACCGCTCCGGGAATAGAGAGTCCACAAGCTGCTCTTCGCTCTTACGATACACATTCGGGGTGCTCCACATACATGATGACAGGTATGAAAAATGACTTACTCACTTCTCCACTTTTACTGACCCTTCCGCCCGCGCTACTCAGACGCGGGGTGGAGAGAGTCGACTTCAATGTGGCCAAAACCCCGGAACGCCATTAAAAGATAAGACAACCACAATTAGGTTGCACTTCCCTGCTTCCCGGCCTCCCCACAGCTCTATATATGTGCATACCAATCCTAATTTAAGCCGCTTGCACATCTGTATTCATACAGTATCACGAGTATAACAGTGTGCATGATATGTGAATAAGTCAGCATTCACACTCGGGCTAGCTTTGTGCTTTGAAAACGCCAAGGACTGCAGATGCACTGCAGACAGGGGACATAATGAGACATAACATTTCAATAGGGTGGAGGGTGGATGACCATATAATCAATCCTGCCCTTTGTGTTAAGACCGGAGGCAGGAAAATGCAGTTCTTATTCACACTGGAGAAAAAGGGTCCCACAACCTTAGGAGCCTCGTTGCCTCTGGGAAGAAGCACATTATATTTCTCTCTTTCCATTTCATTTGATTTCATATGTTCCATTGAGATATTTACTCTTTCCTCTGAGTCTGTGTCACTTCCATATTTATTTTTAAACCTCTGGGCCGCGGTGCAGACACTGGCTGACCTTTATTTAAATGTCTCCTCCACTCTGAGCGGATCTCATTACAGCAGAGCTGGTGGCTCTGCACTATCTATCTCATTCCAAAACTTTTTCTCTTTGCACTTGCGGCGATCCTCGGCTATTTCGAAACTCTAATTACTGGTCCCGAGTAATGATGTTCCTCTTTGCCGAAGATACGTGTCCCACCATCCGAGATCCTGTCCATACGCATTAAGCAGAACTCCCTCTGGAATCTCGATGTTCCTTGAGCAGCTAACATCTCATCACCGCTTTCTGCCCTATCTTTGCCGCTCTCGTTGTGCCTCCCACATGATCGAGGCAACATGTCACAATTATGCATATAATCTACTGGACCACTGTGTAAAGAGTTTAAGGAGTCATTTAGAATTTTAATGAAGGCCCCGAGAAGGGCTGAAAGGGCCTGAGACCACGATAGGTTGTAATCCTATTTCATTCAGCCCTTGAAGCCCCGCGTATACAGTAGGCCAACACGTACTCGCTCCATGACTCTTTACTCAGCTCTGACATTCATATTTCATATTGTTATCCAACCTTGAGAATTAAACATGCATTTTCAAGAGGGTTATCACCAGTGAGTTCTACTCGCTGTGAGACTATACACTGGTGCTGAATGTGCAGCGCCCCCCCCCCCCCTCCCTCAGCATCCCCATCCCCATTACCTTCTCTCCTGGCCTCCTCGCAGCTCTCCTTGATCTTCCTGCGGCAGACAGCAGCCAGGGCAACTAGCAGCACCAGCAGACACACGGCCAGGCCAACAGTTACCCACAGAGCCACCGGGGGGAACGCAATGTTCTGACCTGAAGCAAAGGGCAGAGGGAGAGGAGGGAGGGTGGGGGGGAGGGGAAGGGGGCAGAGAAGGTAGAGCCTCATTATTCACTCTCACAGAGCTAAAATAAGAGCATAACTGTCAAGGCTGTCTCCATCACCATTATTTCCCCATTTGACAATTTTGTGATAAAAAAAAAAAACCCTGAATCATCCAGACAGCAGGACACCGAGGCGACACATCGCCGCCATCATCGCCACCATCACCTCATCAGCACAACGTTTGACTTTCAAAAAACTCTCGGACGGTCAGAGACGACAGAAGTGGGACGACAACCTTTGCCTAATGTGAAAAAAGTAAGGGCTTCCACCCTAGCATCCAATTAAGACACTTGAGTCATTCAATTGAGTCCAGATGGCAGATGGCTAAGCAGGCGCACAAGACTGTGTTGTCGTTTCACTCAAACAGCATTGGCAGCGTCGTTAAGGGGATGTTGGCGCTAACTATCCCACCCCCTGCCTTCTGTTACGCATTGCTCACATGACTGAAGTTTGGATGGGTTTGCTTTAATTAATATTCTCTAACTTGTTAACGTCGACGAGAGAAAAAAAAAAGTCAATACTGAGTAATACATTTGGAAAACCAACAAGGTAAAATAAAAACAAAAGCAAATACAAATGGTACATACTTTTTGATCAAATGTTTTTTTCACCGCAGAATATTGTACATCTTTCAGCACAATGCGAAAATGACTTTGGAGTCAATTAGACATGAAAATGAGTGACACAATGTTGGCCAACTGCGAACTGATGAGGAATAGAAACTGGTCAGCAGGACAAAGAAAGATATCTGAGACACAGCCAAATTTCCCCTGGGTATTCACACTGAACAGAGGGAGAAGAAAAGAAAACAGCAGAGCCACTAAATAGCCGTGTGCCTGGCTGCAGCACAGACAGGCCTCCTGTCTCCTGTGCCCGCTCAGCTCTGGGCAGAAAATAATTTAGAAAAAAAAAAAAAAAAGACTGACAAATGACTGGCACTGAAAAGAGGAAATGATGAAGCATCTGTAAGGACTTGGCATGAGCTTTACAGACGGGCTACAATACAGGCGAGTCGAGATTAAGGGCGAACAGAGGCGTCCTTTGGAGGTGATCAATTCTCAAATGGAAATCCAGTCCATCGGACGCCGAGAAGCAAATGTACCCGATTGTTCCACGAAATAGAATTAATGAGAGGCCCATAGAAGGGAGGGAGAGGAGGATTATGGACCTACCAATGATACAAAAGTCACTTCAGCCTTTATGCTGCTGTTGGCTTTGGAAAGCGTTTAACAATCTGTCTGTTCTTGTCTGTCCACCACTTAGGTCCAGACTGATGGATCTCCACAACTATTGGCCGGATTCATACAGACATTAACATGGTCCCCAAAGTGTTAAGTGTGACTTTGTTGATCCTATGACTTTTTTTTCAGCCCCAACATGAGGTTCATTGGTGGTATTTTGAGCATAGTTCTTTGTAAAGAATGAGTTTTTCAGTTTTAAGAGCATTTATATTATTGAGGGACACAGAGACACATTTAATTGTAATCAAAACTAATTCAAAATTCATGATAAGTTATGAAATGTTGGTCAATTGATATGCTAGTTCTAGCCGTAGTAAGTTTTTGCATTTTATATTAATATAAGTTTGTTCTCTTTGAGTTTGGACTTGATGGTGATCGGTGCCCATGCTGCTTCCGGTGATTGGTGATGGGCCCCCTCATGCCTGATTGGAGCACCCCTTAACAACTCCCTTTAGGATAAACTGTAATCATTATGGTGATTCCTCAACTTGTCATCAAGCATCATCATCAAAATGATAAATAGTCCAGTACTTTGGTTTATGAGCAAATTTCTGCAAAACTAATGACACTCCCATCAGCCTGTGCAGAGTATTTGCAAACATTAGTGAGCAAAAAAAAGCCAAACTAAGAGTTATAAAGTTGATATTATACCTGCCCAACATTAGCATGTTAGCATAATGACGTTAGCATTTAGCACAGCTAAGGCAGATGATAAAGTATTGTAGATGTTATGTATTTAAAATAATATTTATAGTGCTGATAGTCTCATATTAGACGTATACAGTGTATTTATTCTGAAAGACACTTAAAACCCAATGCACTATGAGCACTGTGGTACTGCTAAAAATCAGGATAAACAACCAAATGTCACGGAGAAAGGATAAAATCTGGAAAGTCAATCTTGTCATTTTGATGAAACTGTGTATGCCTCCCCAGGCTAGTCATGACTGATGATGCAGTGGCTCGCTGTCCACCGAGCCCCTCGCGCTCACATTTAAAGAATGACCATCCGAGAGCCACGTAGTACCGACAGCGAAAACCACAAAACATGTATGAAAGAGGAATAATCATACAAGCTGCCCACGACAAGTACGAGAAGTAAGAAATGTGTCAAGCTCCCAGTGAAGAGTAAAGAAGACGGTGTGTTTTTTTGTTCCCATTGTCTCTCTCACTCTTTTTATTCTCACACCTTCCCACCGCACTCTCCCTCCCTCGAGGCAGACTGATAAAGACAAATGCCATAGTCGGCTATCATCGCAACGCCGGGGCCCAAAGGGCTGAAGGATCATATTTTTCTTCTTCTCTTGTTTGATGATGTGATTTTGTTTTCTTCAGAAATAGATTTGTCTCTAATGGCTCTGTTTACGTATCCTCCTCCTCCCCCCCCCTTTCCCTATTCCCTCTTTGTGCAAGGGTAAGGATGGAGTGCTTTGGGCTGCACTGTCACATTACCTCGAGTCTGCGGATTTCAGAGCTGCACCAAACGGTCCAAACTTCCCTACACGCACACGTTTTCTAGATACTATGAATGTGTAGCACACAAGTTTGTGGGAATCATGTCAGTGTACATCAAATTAAACTGCTTTTTTCATATTTCTTTTAATAATTTAGTACCATATGAAAGCTTCACATTCTGCCCAACAGTGTGCCTCATTTATGAATTTGTGCAAAGTGTAAATTATATTTAATATGTTTTGATGTGTGTCGGCAAATCGGCACATTTAGATGTCAGCAGTCACAGAATCCATGAACCATTCCCCATTTACATATTGCATGGGTTATAATGCAATGTAAGTCGCTTTGGATAAAAGCGTCAGCTAAATGACATGTAATGTAATGTAATGTATAGTAATCAAAATCAATGGTCAAAATGCCCCAAATAAGATTGTGGAGGTGAACTGTGTAAAATACATGACTGCTCCAATATATGGACACAATTACAGGATCACATCAACAAGATTTTTTGTTGTTCCAATTTTGGTAGAAAATGGTGCTGTTGTATTATGTTCTATTAAAATTTTACATATAATGTGGTTTGTAATTGTGTCCAAACCCGTGCACGTCTTTTGTTGTGGAGCAACATATATAGAAATGAAATATGATGACAAGGTAACTGGTAGCTAAAAATGCATCTCCTATTAATGTTTGCTCCAATTTATTAAGTAATTTAGAAAAGTAATATCAACCACACCTTGGGCGACCTTCTTCCGTTACTCTTTATAGGCGGTCGTAGATGTTTTGTGTAACGTAGGAGGCCACAGCGGACTGCTAAGATAAAAATAGATATTTAACGGGGGCAGGCAGGAGTATGATAAAACACCAGCTCCATATGGAGACTGTAACACAGGGCACATCACCAGTGGGAAATGAGGCTCCCTTAGCCTCTGGAAGACACTAAAGGGGACTCGCAAGAGGCCAGCTTAGGTATTGTTCGGGCTTCAGTGAATGTGAAAGCCAAGATTCACAGGCCTTTTTTTACGAGCCTGAGTGTTTTCTCTCCAGCACCTTTGGTGGAATAAAGTGCCGATAAGACTCCCCTGCCTGTCATCTTGTGGTTCTGCAACGTGAAGACGGTGGAGATCAAAGCTGCTTTCCCTCCAACTGTCAGCCCAGTTTTACCTGCCTAGAAGAATCCCTGGCTCGTAAGCTCTGACCAAAGGAGAATAAGGTCTCTTGACAGAAGGATGGTTTCGGGCTAAAAAAGAGCCTCAAGGCTCATTGTAGACAAGCTGCAAGGATGAGGAAGAGGAGCGGGAGAGTCAATTAGGTATTTTCTTTCATTGTCAGGATGAACAACCTGACCTTATTCTTCCTGGTTGCGAAAAGAGAAGGGTGGGGAGGACCATAGATGAGGGGTGTTGATCAGAGAAGAGACAGGTTGGACCAGAGGCTAGCCCAGGGGTTCAGCGGGACCCGGGTTCCGGCCCTGCTGGAGCCCCCACCCCCCGAACAGCCCCGGAGAGCCTGGGAGGCACAGCCAGGCTCCGCAGTCCAAATAGGCTTATATGTCTTTCTAACGAGTCACATGGCAGAGATAAAGATATTCATTCAGACGATACAATACAGGCTGGGCAGAAACAGTAAAGTGAAGGAGATATAAAACTCAGTGAGACAAAACAGGAGCTCACACTTAAATCACATTCGCCCCACTACGGCGAGGTGATTGATGCACACTACTCCAGCGAGTGCGGGCTCGCCGACATTGGTGATCTAAACTTCTTTATTCGGTTTCCGTGTAGCGCCGTCGATCTTACTGGAAAGAGATTGGCAGAAACAATAACAGCGGTGCTAATGGAGAGAAGATAGCCTCTGCGTCATGAGGACACGGATTATTTTGAATGGAAAACATGAGCATGAATATTAGGCTGACATTGAACCAATGACTTTAAATTTGTTTCCGCTTCAGTTTCAATTACGAGCCATAAATTATCGACATTAAAACGTGTCCATCAAAACCTCTGAATCCTCCACATTCATTCCCAGTATTGAGGGCCTGTGAACACACAGGGCACACCAGCTGTTATTGCAATATTTCTTGAGGAAAGACCTCTTCTCTCTGGGAGAGGACATTAAGCTCCTTTATTAAGGTAAAACTTGGCAAACTGGGATGGATGGCAACATGGTTTTTGTCCTGTCAGCATCTTTGCTCTGAGTCTTCTCTCCCCTTTTTGCATTTCAATGAATTGCTTTGCAGTGAGATGCTACCTCACTGTCTTATTGGCATGCAGGAAGGCAACGTGCTCGTCTCTAGGACGAGCCACCGCCCATTTACTTACACAATTTGTCTGACATTATTGCCCTTCCCTTGACGCCACGGGGCTCGTGGCAAACAGGAGTGTATGATGTGCAGACGTGCACATTAAAACAGAGTAATAGCTCTGCATTTATAGGAATAACGTTTCTAAGAGCCCTCTTTTTTTCACAGCGGGAGAACCATAAAAGCCATCTGGTGGTGGTGGTGGTGGTGGGGGAGGGAGGGAGTGGGGGGGCAGAGTGAGGAGGATTAGTACGTGAGGCGGTGAAGGTTGTAAGGGACGGGGTAGGCGGGTGAGTGGCCAAGCGACCCAAGAAGGGGAGTTCTGGGTGGTGGGTTTGCAGGCGTTGAGCTGGTAACTATGTGAATGCTGGACTGGGCTCTGGAATCACAATGAGGCTTCGTGCTATTAGCCCACCCTGAACTCTTAAGATGTCTCTCAGATATGTCAGACTGCCCCTGACCTTTCCTCTGTGGAAAGTTGGCTCACAGGCAAGCGGGCACGCTGCCTATAGAGCAGTGCTAAGGATTTAATCTTTAAGCTCATATCTGATCGATTTAAAGGTGAATATTCCTCGCCATGCCAGTCACACGTAACTGAGAAGTTACAATGGGGCTTTGAGCTAAGATGGACCCCCTCGCCCTGACGCATACTCCATCAAGGTGGCATAGCGACCACGCGCTCAATGCACTCCATGATTAAATACAAACTCATGTCTACAAAAATGAAAAATAAACAACTACGAATCAAAGAATAGACACTGCGATACACTACTATAGCCACTCTAGACCAAAGAACAACACAGTTACACTGTTGAAGTTTGAAGTACCCCTTGAGGACAGACCACCGGGGACTCTTATTACTACCAGCGTATATTGGCCGACCCTTTATTACTAATCATGTGTGCATCTTCATGCATCGTATCGTACATGCTCAGACAGATGCGTGACCCGTGCGTGGCGTTAACCCTTTTCTGTGATAGGACAGAAAATGCCATAGTGCCGTGAAAACAACTGAGTGAAACTGAATCGTCGAAGTAATCTCACTTGCCGGCAGCAACCCTTTTCGAGTATTCCTGCATATGACAGTCAGTGATTGGGTCCGGGAAGGAAGCAGGGCAAAGCTAACCAAGGTATATTTAAAGGGATGATTTCAAGTCTTACCCAGATATGCCGGGGGCAAGGTTAGAGGCAGGTTTCTCATCTTTACAGTTGAAGTTAATCCCATACCCAGCAGACTGGCTAATTAACTGAATAGGCAGCTCGGAAGCCGACTGCATGGTTGCCGTGTTAGCGAGGCAGAGGCCACGTTACAGGCAGAGAGGTGTGAGGATGTATAATAGCTCTGTGCTGGAATATATAAACAATGGCCTGAGGTAAAGGTGGGCACTAAAACAAGGATAAAACTTCACGGTGGAGATATGAGGCCCGAGGTGGGTCTGGCCACATCTTTTGTTCTGGTACAGAATGGATATTAAGTGTCACATCCCATTGGTAAGCTCGCTGCATGCTAACCAGTGGGCATACGCTTGCTTTTTATTGTAAAACAAATGCACACTCGCATGCAGGGGAATCTGCGGGTGAAGAAATGGAGTCAGACAGCTCAACGGAGACGGAAGCAAATCGTGTGGAAGCATGTCAGCAAGTATGAGCAACCTTTGGAAATGTCCTGCAGCTCTTGCACAAGTGGCACTAGCAACACTGGCAATGCATGGTCGAGTCCCTGTCCTAATGATCACACAAGTAGATGGGGATGGACATAGTGGAATCCATGGGATATAAAGCAGAGTTGGAAATATTTCAGCCAAAACAAACATTTTATACTGCAACTGGTTGGAGAAAGTGAAGTAAACACACACAGCTGTGGAGTGTGTTAAGCTGTTGACTTCTGCCCAGTATGAAACTCTCATACACAACAGCTAACTTAAGATGTAATTGATCATAACCATAGCGGGTGTATTGTTATTTGCATTCAAGTGAAATGACGAGAGAAAAACCATCGACATTCAGAAGATGCTGGGACGTAAAGGTCATGTCATACTTCTAAGTGCTAAGCTGAGAGAGAGATGAAAGTGGCCAACAATACCGTCTCACAACCGGCCTTCCCACCTCATCTCAACACCGGTCCGGGCGAACTCTCTCTCCCTCAACACCTCCCATGTCCCTCCCAGCCCCACTGGGGCCTCAATTAAAAACCCCTCTGATGTCTAGTAACTGACAGAGACTCCATCACTTCCACACACCCCTCTCCACCGAGAGTGGCATTAAGATGTCGGAGGCAGAGTGGACTATTGATTTTCTTTCGGGTTGTTTTTTTTTTTCTTTTTTCGTTTGCTCCATTTCTTCACTTGGCCGTCTTTGCGATGCGGGCAAAACTCGGGCAGAACATTGGGTTTACAACATTGTGTTGTGACTAAATTTTTAATTAGCAATAAAGCAAGAGCTGCCTGCGAGATGCTGAGGAGGTGTAGGAGAGAATCAGTAGTGACAGCTATCAGTACCAAAACAGACTATCTGGCCAGTTGATAATGCCAAGTAGGAGAAGCGGAGAGAGCCGAGTGACAAGGACAAATAGCTATGAAAGGACTAAAGAGCCATTTAAACCCAAGTGTGTGTGTATTGACGTGAGCTACATCTTGGTCTTCTTCAGTCAAGATGAGTTATCTTTCTAGCCCTGTGGGGCATTGCAATAAACTGTAAATACAGCATTGCCATATTACCGTCCTAATCAAGGTGTTATGGCAAAGTGCGTCCCATTCACGCGTAATATATTCAAAAAAATATATTCAATCTTCCTCTAGCTTTGTTTTAGTCTGCACCAACTCCTCTGAGAAACATCCTGTTATTCAGCTGCTAGACGTTCACCAGCTCCTCGGCTAATATTGCCAGCCTGCCATTTAGTGCTTGACAAGTCGTGCACATTGGGCCTATTAGAGCCTTTTTGCTTGAAACAGCTGCTTCCAGCTCCTGTTTGGAAACAACGTGGATGGGAGCGATGGGACTCAACCAAACAATAAAGTTGTGGGCCATAAACCCAAAAGAGTGAGCTGAACGTCGCTCAAATTCTACTTACAGCTGGATGGAACTAGAAACTGATCTGGTAATTCTCAGCGGGGGTTGTAACAACGAGTAATTCCTTTTATGTAACATGCATCAACTCAATCCATTTTCCAAACAAAAATATAAATTTAATTAAACTGGGATTTAGGACTCAAATTATTTGATCGGTGCTTTTTCACATGCTGCATGTGGGAAATTAATTAAAGTAATAATGTGCACAGCTAAAAGCATAAACAGGGCTCATTACACATAGGGTACTTTTAATGACACATAAAGACAAAGAGTAAATAACATGCCGTCCCTTTACAAGGGAGCAACACTAACATGGTAGATGAGCCACAACATTGTGCTCATTGCAATGGCTCATTGCACCAAGTACAAACTGCGGCTCCAAACTGTCTGCAGACTGTATGTGAAGTGCACATCTATTGCCGAAACAACTCCTGTGTTACATCAGTAAAGTGTAAAGTGGGTAGAAGATATCACCCACCAGATAAACTTAAACATGACACTTTCATCATCCATTCATGAATGCATTTAAGGCATGAACACACTGACTGGTTGCACCGGTTCTTGTAATTGACTTTCCTGTTTGCGTTTTGTCGCCTTAGATTGCTATGCATCTGTAATGGGACAGCACAACACCATCGACACTTACTCCTTCCCGAGGAGGGTCAAACTAGTTTGAAAATTGACATCTAACCATCAGTGGGAAAACAGCCGTTGCTAATTTAAATCATCAGTGTTTGTTTATGAGTAAACAAAGCCGTAGCTCACATCCACAGGAACAGTTGCTGCTTACATGATAACATCTGAATACAAAATGACCGCATGCAAGAGTAAACCTGTGTCACAAGGAAATACAGGTCCTATAGAAAATATCGAAGAATTTCCTGGATGTCTTTGAGGGGGCGAGTTGTTAGTATGCTAAGAACTTCTGCCCTCTACAGTATTACTCTGAGAATATGTCAGATTTTTTAAAAGACATATCTCTGTATGTCATTGCCTAAGGCGCTCATTATAAAACAACATTTCTCATTTTCCTCCGCTGCAGTCTTTGGGGGTTGCCGGACAGACAGATGAATATTCTCAAAGCACTCGAGCTGGACCGAGCTCAGGCTTTGGAGCCGGTCAGCCCGCCCCTGTTAGCCATTCATCTCAAGAACATACCGCTCCACATAAAGGCACAAGGATTTGCTTAGTCTAAGTGGAAATAAATGAAAAGACTGTGGAAACCACACAGCTGCTGTATTCAGGTAGGTCACAGGTCTGATTCGGCTATCGACTAACACCCCTGGCAGAGTCACCATCGACCTCGCTGCTTTTTCTCGGGGGGGCCGGCCCCTGCGAAAGAATTCAATGGATTTTAAGCTGAACCACGATGCCTAACCTTAACCAGCCGTCTCTGCAGATCTTACCAAGAAATGCAGCCCGGATTCATAATCCCTTACCACTCCACTAGCGGGGATATAGTGTCTTATCTGAAGACAGGGCAATCGAATTAGTGCGTAACTAGCCTGAAGGGGAATAACGTAGCTTCGTTTCACACTTGCACACTCACATACATTTGCATTTGCATTGGCACATTGCTATCTTAGATAAAGGACTGCATTCCGGAAGCTAGCAATTGGATCTTTTGTGATATAAAATGACATTTCAAAGACGCTTTCAAATGTTGAAACATTATCAAAAACGTCCATCGTGAGCTCAGCTGCATCAATACATACAGCTCCGATAAGAATGTATGTTTATTTGTTGCACCTAAATCATGATAAAGTTTCTTCACTCAATTGTGATTGAGGTTCTTATAAAATACCTTGTAACCTAAAACCACCATTCAAATAAAAAAATAGGATTCTTTATTGCAGAAATGACACAATAACAATATAACATTGTATTGCAGTCATTTTCACAAAAGCAAAAAGCTTTGCTTTGACAGGTCTATTAGAAGAGTCATTACCAATGTCTTTAATTCCAAATTCACTGTCAATTACAGCTTCTCATGGCGTATGGCTTAAATATACTTTGTCTCCTTCCAGCACTTTCTAAATATGAAATCTTGGACGGACTGAAAGAATGACTTTGTAAATCTCTCTCTCTCAGTGGAATATAGCTAATCGCAGTCTCACAACGTGTGCGTATAGCCGAGTCGTTTAGCCTGAGAAAGGAGTGAGGGACAATAGGTTCATACCAATGTCCCACAAGGGTGGCACTTTCCACGAAATTGTTTAGCTGACCTTGAGTTAGCCATTAACCCCGAAAAGCGTCCTGTGGAGCTGCTCGGTGACTGACAGAAGGAGTTTTTGGTTTCTCCCAGGTGTGACGAAATGTGCGATCCAGGCCATCGCGCCAAACGGCGTGCATAATAAGTGAGCAATTTCTAGGAAAATAAAAACAAAAAAATGACTCTTTCACTCAGGCCACGACTTTGAGACCATTTCTTCCCAACCGAACAGTGGATGACGGAGCAACCATTCACAGGTCCACATTATAACGCAGGTTCAGGGCTTGATTACAATGAAATGTAAAAACCAACGTGAGTGCATTAGTTGGCCGTAGACTACAAAAGAGTCCCAAGTGCGCTTTCAAACTCGTCAGTCAGATGTCCTAATGTGTGATGGCTAATGTGCCAAACACACCCACCGCCATAGCTCACATACAGAATGGAGCTCATCACTTCTACAAGCAATCAGATCCTGACACTCTGTATTGTTCTTTTGTTGATTAAACAATGGGCCTCGATTGCCCCCTCGGTGAGGGAATGACTGGGAAGAACCTTGAAGAAACTGTAAAAGGGAGTTTGTCCTCTTTTCCTCCCTTTCCATCACACTTTGACACCGGTATAATCCACACTTCTGCCGTCTTTGAAGTCGTCTCCCACCTTGCTTTGAAAAGTATGATAAATAACAATAAAATACCGGGAGAAATATTATCTGGGACATTCTTGGAAATCAATGGCAGATTTACAATGTGCATGATAACAACTTCAATCCCATTTTACTCTGTAACCTTGACAGCTCCTTATCTTGCTCCGGAGTACCAGCACTAATTCTTCTAAAGGTACACAATACAAAAACAGGACACCCCCCACTCGTCTCTGGATGTAAGTCATCACTCCGATGAAGCAGCACATATTTCAAAACTACAGCCAGCCACATCATCACGCCCACCATGTCATCACTCTGTCAACGGCTTCATGGAGATGAGGTGAAATATTGAATCTCAAGGACATCAGTGTGCCTATGTCATTTATTAGCATGCAACAACCCATTGGAAATGCAGGATGCAGGAAATTTGTCTGTTTGAGTATTAAGTATAAAATGCATTTTTGTGACATTTGAAAGCAATGGGCTTCAATGCTTGCTGCGTGAGCGATAGTTAGATGAGCAGATGGTAAAATGAAGCTATATTAATGATAGCCCAGTTATGTGTAAAGGTGGCAAAGTATGCCAAACAGCACCTTTTTAAATAAGTTACGTTAGGGCAAAGCCAGGCGAGCTGGTACCTTTATGTAGAGCGGTTGTGCTAAGCTAAACTACCTCCCGACTCTGGCACCATAATAAATGCATAGACCTGAAAGTCGTATCGATCATCTCATTTAGCTTGGTTCAATTCTAACCTCCTTTCCAAACACCAGCTTGGTTGAACTAAGTGTCTCGGTTCCACAACACGTCCCCGGTACTCTGACACTGTCCTACTGGTGTAACCCGCTTTTGGATTGTTTAACCCCTCTAACAACCGCATCAGGAGAACGACCCGACATTACAAACGGCATCACTCTTCATCTGCCGGAGTAAGTGGCTGAAGGCATCGAGACAGATACATTATAAATATGACAATCTCCGGCGGTGTGGGTCACCGAGCTGTCTCTGCCGCTGACAGAGGGTTGCGCTCGCCGCGGCAACACACACACGGGGAGTGTAAGTGATGAAATTAGACACAGTTGACAATATTAATAAGGTAAGAGGAGCGAGTTTGTTTCCTCGTGGACAGTTTGTCCGTAATGAGCTGCAAGTTGTCAGGCTCCGGGGGGGGGGGGGGGAGTCAGGCGGGGCCGCGGAGTCCGAGCCAGTTGGGGGAAGATATTAATGCAACCTGAAGAGGGTGTGAGTCATCGCAGAGCTGCTGTCCGTTCAAACTGGTATCATGAGGAGCAGGGCCGCAGCGTGGCTTAATCACAGTCATTACTGTGATATTTGACACCGGGGTTGAAGTAAAGGGCTCTGTAATAGGTGCTTCTTATCACGGCGTGAGTCAGTGCAGTGTGCGCTCACGTGTTTTTTTTTGAGTCAAGCTGTCAGTACGGGGGGGGGCGTTGTAGGAAGGGGGGGGGGGGGGGGGGGGTTTGAAAACTCCCCGTCCTCTGGGACACGGCCACACTCCGTTCTTAACTTCCATTTCACACGTGGTAATCAATTACTGGTCTCTAGAGGCATGGAAAGAAAAGAGCCACCTATCCCGAGAATAGGCTAAATCTCTCAGGGCCTCCTAATTGAAAACACATTATGGTGCAAGACAATGCTCTTTGTGTGCAGCCCGCCGCTGATTTGGGCTGTTTGCATGCACAGAACAAAGCAATTTACTGAGGTTGCAAACATCCTCTGCAGGACATCATGCAGTTATCAGGCGCAGAGTTTAGACATCAAACAAATGGGCTGAATAACTAAAAAAGCAAACTTTGAAGGTGTGCCCAGCTGTTTGTCGATGGCTATTCTCCCAGTGACTCCGAAAAGCTGAAACTAACATGATTTTGAATCGTGAAGCCAAGACTGATGCCAGACCTCCCGAAACCAATCCCTCTTACAGGATTTAGTGAGTGAGCTGTGTGAAATGTACACTGCAGGGTCCCACTGGTCCCAGTGATAGTCCTCGCTGCGATTCAAAAATCCAAAAAAGAACCACGATCAATAACAAAAGAGGGCTTTTCTGCGTTCGGCGGCCATCCTCAATGCAGTGTTCTGCAAAAAAAGGAACGCGAGGGAGGACTGTGGACGGAGCAGGACGGAGACGGCCATAAAGATGTCAGACTGCTGCATGAGAGGAGGCGGGGAAGATAAGACTGCCGTGATGTAATGGACTCGGGGCAAAGATGGGGCCTGTTTTTTTGATCACATGCATGTTGACACGCAGTCAACATGTGTATGTAAGAGACACAAAAACAACACCTACTGTACATGATGTATCCACACAAAGACACAAAGCCAAAGCTGTCCGTACACAATTCTTTGGTCGATGTGATTTTCTTGTCGGTTTCAAGTATCTTGTTTCTTTTTTGTGAAATTTAAAATGTTTTTAACAACTTTTTGCAGTTTTTATGTTTTTAGTCCGTTGATTGTTACGTGGTGCTTTGTGCAACATTTACGCTGCATTTCGGCCAGGATCCCGTCCCAAATGAGATTGAACACCTCGATGGGCTTATCCAGCAAAATTTAACAATAGCCTTTTAAAGTAAAAAGGCATCTTCCAGGATAAAATACATCACAGCTTATAAATGTGACAAAGAACATTGGAAGAAAGCCTTTTGACACCCAACACGAGCAACAACAACCTTTTAATGGCAAAAAGTCAACATGGAGTGGAATAGAGCAAAAATAAATCCCAGCAAAAAAAGAAATGTTATCGTTCTGATTGTGCCATTCTAAAACCGCAGACCAGAAAGTGCACACAACTGAATCCAACCCAACAATCCCTCAGAGTCACTAAAAGCGGGTCTGGGAGCATGACAAATAACATTGCCCGGGCCATAATACAGGGATAAAATGTCCTGCACTGATGGGCCAACAGCGAACGCTCAAACGTCTTATAGCTGACAGCTGCGTGTGGCCCGGGTTAATAATCCAGATGGGAATTGATATGCTTACAATGGTGCCATTGCTGCCTACCTGAATTCATTTTAGATAGCCGACATTACTTCATCTGTCTATTCGGCTGTTTTCCCTGGCCGGGCTCCTGATAAGACACAGCCAGCATATGACAAGGGAAAGAAGGCCGTTTTTTTGCACTGGCCACTAATTAATATAGTGCTCCGACAGGAAAGCCGCCTGCTTGCTGCTCCACTGACAACACGTTCATTTATATTGCTGTTTTCCGCTTCTCAGAAGGCTCGGTTAATTGCATTGAAATTAGACCTTGTTCAGTGGAGAACCAGGACCAGCGCACTGTTTTGTTAGAGAAGCTGCAAGGCAAAACACGATATCGGGCACAAAGTTGATTGGCAGTGGTTTTTGATAGAAGGTTCTACCAGAGAAAGGCACAAACATGTTCGCAATATCTTTCTAGAATAATTTCAATAGAGCAATTTCACCCCAACAGTTGCTCTAATGAGAGGAGCTTTGAACCAGTAGATCTTTGCATCTTTTCTTCAAAACAATGCCTTTTTTTTCAAATTAAGCACAACTACCACACAACATTTTTTGAGATACTTGGGGAGGGGGAAGGGGGATAATGCACATGATAATATTCACAGAAAGCTCTAAGTAAGAGACTTCTTAGAAACAAAAGAGGAATGAGTGCTTAATAGCTGGAGTAAGCATGGAAGGTAGTTATTAAATATATAATAAATGGAAATGCGATGACAGGAATGAGCTTTGAAGACATAATAACAGGCCGGAAAAAAAAATAGTGAAGAAGAAACTGCTAATTGTAATGAATAGCGGAACGCTATCAAGCAAACAACCTACCTCTAGCAAAGGAATAAGATCCCATCTTTACAGCAAAGGTCACTGTTTACAAGGCAATTAAATATGTTTTTTAACCTTGGTTTACCCAGTGAAGGTTGGTCCATGATGCTCATGCTTCACAATCATACAGTAGCAAACAGTCTCCTTGGGGGGGGGGATGCACCCCTCACAAACAATGTGGTCCCTGGAGTTGAATAAATCACCTTAGAAGAAGACTCTCTGCAGGGAACTGGAAGGATCTGACATTAATGGAAGTGTTTGAGTGGAAAAAGCAACCGTGTTTATTCCTACACACGGGCCTTTTGATGAAGCCGATTGAGCTGACCAATCGGTTGGAGAGGGCGAACTTCTCCAGATTCGCGGGAGATTAATACAAGCAGCAAAACCATGGTTGGGTCCATAACAGTGATTAAAAAATAAATAAAACATCTAAAAAAACAAGGGCACGCGGTGTCGTTGATGCACAGTGGCCGGATTACCTCACCTTACGACACACCAACAGCAGTTTACCTTTGCAGACTGTTAGACTTTAAGTCTTGCTAATGCACTTCTCTGCTTATTCAACACCTGTTAAGTGCTTTTGTTGAGCTCCTACTTACTTAGAGTTGTACTTGTACCACCTAATAAAAAGGAGATGGTCTTGCATTAGCCGTCTCTATTGCCTGGGTCCATTATGAAACAATTAGCAGAATTCTAAAAAGGGTACCGTTTTGAGGCCTGGTTCGCAAAATGGATAAAAAAGATTACCATTAGGAACATGGACTGTAGAAAACGTTAACATGCGATAAAGCCGGGTGGACCCACACTAACAGGCGAAAGCAAGCCACTGACCACACAGACCGAACTGGGGCCGGGAGGGAAATCTGGAATCCCCTTTCTGTGCAGCAGCAGTGCTGAACGCTGAGCCACCGCGTTGCCAAATGAGAGCCACCGAGTGCCAGCTAGATAGTAAAATTCAGCAAAAAGCCTCCCACGCCTCGTGGGGTGTCCATCTCCCGACCTGTCGGGGCCGCGGCGCCACAAATCCGAGCTCAGCAAACGTTTTCGTCTCCATCTTGCTTCCTGTCATCCACTTCTCACCCCTCCTAACTCGGTCTCCCCAGCTCCCTCTCTCTATCTCCCTGCCTCATCTCCCTGTCTCCTTCCTTTCCCCACTCTATACATCTCCATCCCCGCACACTGCTCACTGTAAATGCTGTGCCAGCAGAGTGATGCCGGGGAAATGGCGCCATCGACATTGAGAGAGCAAGCAGACGGAGTGTGTGTGGGGGGGGATGGCGGGGGGGGGGGTGCTGGAAGTGGGTGTTCGGTGACAGGCCCTGAAACCCAGCCATCAGAAAAGCCACTGCAGCAATCGCACCGCTCCGGCAGATGGGATACGCGGCCAAAGCCCCGCATTCAGAGTAGCATCAGTGAAAAAAAAAAACGATATAAGTATATATTCTTGATCCCACCCCACCACCCCCCCCCCCCCTCCCCCCCCCCGAAACTCCAGAAACATTTGTCTTCTTGCGAGTACAACAAAGTGCTCAAAACAGGCTGGGAGTGTGAGACAGTGCGAGCCGTGAAGACAGGTTCCTCAGAGGAGGAGGAGGAGGAGGAAGAGGAGGAGGAGGAAGACGGGGGTCGGTACATAAGCAAGCCGGTCTGGGCAAGCGGACAAGCCACGGTTCATTAGAGGACTGAAGCGGCTACTTTCCATCCTTCGACTGTTCGATAATACCAGCTGTTCCTGCGCCCCCCCCCCCACTCCACCCCCCCTCCAATTCCACCCGCAACTAAGCCTTGCCGCACTTTGCAAAAACCTATCAATATCCGAGCAACACAAAAGCACCGGCTATCGCCGAGCGCGGCTTGAAACCTGCCCAGCACAAAAAAAAAGAAGTGGGCATGTGGCGTGTGCGTATGTTATTGACAGTCTGGGGCGCCTCTGGTGAGGTCGTTAAATGGGGTGGCGACTACCAAAAGAGGTTAGAATTACACGGGCGGCTTAACACGGACTGGCGAAGGGCGGCCCCACGCCAGCCCACGCGGCGCTGCCCTCGGTGTGTGTAAAAGGGTTCATTTTGTCAAAATTAACCTTGTCAAACTCTGGTTCTGCCTGGAGGAGATTTGTATTACTAATGAATTTCTTCAATCAAAGATTGTGGGGTTGGGGGGGGGGACATGCTTTTTCACTCTTGACCTTCTACGCATTTCCTCGTAGCATTGTGCATTCCTCAGGTTTTTGTTGTTGTTGTTGCTTTCCTCTCACAGTGCGTTAAGAATTTTAATTTTAAGTCCACATAACCAAGAATCTCCGATTCCCGAATCTCTCTGCTGGGTCGAAATGAATTACCGAAGCTGTTAAGCACA
The DNA here is from genome assembly GCF_949316345.1 of Pungitius pungitius. Lineage (NCBI taxonomy): Eukaryota > Metazoa > Chordata > Actinopteri > Perciformes > Gasterosteidae > Pungitius > Pungitius pungitius. The sequence goes on from NC_084903.1 coordinate 18,587,854, forward strand.
CACCGGCTGTTGTAAACAAATGCAAAATACATTTTAATTTCAAACAAGCCCCTTTGTCTCACGGCACACAGAATACTTTGAATCTACCGTGTGTTTGCTCGTCATTTAGCTGGTTTTTCAGGGTTCATTTGATAACTGACTCCTATCATCACTTCAATAACTATGCTTTTTTTGGCCGGACAGTCCATTTTGCTCTTGGACCGGATCTGCTGCCACCAATTCCTTTGTTTGTTAAGCTGGGGGACCAGCAGCCGGACCATGACACTCAAATGGAAATAAAACCAAAGCATATATCAACTGCTGTGATCCTTTCAGTATAAGAGAAGCGATTAGCAATTACTTTCATTACCAATTCATCTGCTCATCATTTTCTCTCGGGATTTTCTATAAAAAATACAAAAAAATAGTGAAAATGGATGTTACGTTTTCCAACGGACAAAGGAGTCACATCAATATCAAAAATCAGGTTCCTTTCATATATTCATATTGCGTTTACATCCTGTGTGACAAAGACAAGCATCAAATCATCACACTCAGTAGAATGAACAGAATGAGAAACCAAAAATGTTTGGTCTTCACTCGTGCAATTGCAAATTCTCTGCAAAGTTGTGCAGATGGCCAAAAAAAAAGATCCTGGTGTCCAAGCCTGTGCGATGTGGTGCATTCTGAACGTTACCATCAGGGAATCAAAAAGGCAATACAACGTGTATCGGATCCCCACTAGACAGTGAAACATCAGAAAGCAGCTATTCGGTTCCTGGAGAAGTACGCCAGTCTTTTTGGGGTTGCACATCCAAAAAAGAAGAGTGCAGCCGATCCATCACTAACAGACAGTTTACACCCTTGTCCTCTTCCTGTAGCGATTCAGCCCCCAAGAGCAATTGTCCCACCGTCCATGACGATGTCAACGCTACGACGCCTTTTCCTCCGCACGGCAACAGCAACAGCGGCGCATCCACGCTGACAAGCCGTCTTGAATGTGTGCCGCTGCTAAATTCCAAAGAGAGATGACAGCCACGTTGCACTATCATGACCTTGTTGCATTCCTGAAGGCCACTGTGTTGCCAACAGTGAAGCCATCTGATAAGAATATAGCATGTAATATAGACGATTCAACTTTTGTATGTTTTTATTGCTGTTACTGGCTTATGTTTAAATGTCAAAATGTCCACCATCACTATTTAAACTACCAACCAGGATAAGAGTTTTATTTGTGGAGGTGAAACAGGGGGAGACAAAAAACAGAGATTGGACATAATGAAAAGATCAATTTCAACCGAACCAGAAGTAGTGCATCATCCAACAAAGGTCAAAGGATAATAGCAGCCACAGACTATTTTACTGCTGGTGCCTTGCCGTCATATTTCATTCTCGCTATGTGTTTAATGCCTTTCCACCACCGGTTATCTGTGCTGTTTTCAAAGAGGCCAACCAAACTCTCAGAAAGGCCAACCTCGCCTCGGTCGTCCAGAAAGCCCGGACTTGCCAATCGGGCCATCCTGTTTCCAGACAGCACAGTCATTTCCCAGCCCAGTGGAGCAGCAATCCCTGACCTCTGCCTCGACCTCCGCCTCAGCAGCCCGAGTTCTAGCCCCCGGCCCCCCCGGCTTCGGGCGCGGGCCACCTCTACTTATTTATGAGCCATTTCACACAGCGCTGCTCCCATTAGAGACCCGGCCTTGGCCCACCTTACACGGCACTCTCCTTGCACTTAACACATGCAGTGCACCAGCAGGACCAGGGGGGGACGCGGGAGGTGGTCGGGGATGGTGGGCAGGGTTGAGGAGACTATTAGACCCATCAAATAAGTACTGTCACCCGCCCGGCTAAAGATTACATCAAACAAGCGGAGAATGACAAACACATCGATCCACTTTCTCGTTGGCGAACAAGTGCCACACACGGACAGCAGTCACTCCATTTAGCACAACCTTTGGTCCATATTTTATTACTGTATTGCGTTTTGAAATACGCAATGGATCTCCTCTGAGAAAGGATCACCCACTGATCTAATTAACCAGAAAACAAGTACCAAAGCCTATTATGCGATAATTGGACATTTGATTTTCTTCTCATTCATTTGGTTGGAGCTGAAGTGTTACTCCAAGCAGGAAACGGGAAGGCTTTTACGAAGGCCGACCATAATCAGAAACTCTGCGTTAGCACGATCGAAAGCAAGTTCTAAAACTGCAGGACGCCGGTAGGTGTTTACTGCGCTCCTGGACCAAGGTCACCCCGTTGACTGAAAGGCCCCCGGGAGCTATTCGCCGGAGCCAGAGCGGCGAGAACCAACACCCTACCTGTGATTGTGACGGAGGCGTTGCCCTCCTCGCCCAGCAGCGGATTGACCAGTTGGCAGCTGTAGGTGCTATTGGGTTCGAGCACGACGGTCAGCACGCTGGTCATCGAGAAAAGCCCGTCCTCATTGGCCACCGATGAAGTGGTGACGTTGTCCGTCAGGTTGCGCCCGCCCCCGTTTTGCCACATCATGCTGGCTTCGGGATAGCCGCCATAGGCCACGCAGGTCAGGGCCACCTCGTCACCTGGTCGCAGGTTGGATTTAGGCTGCAGAGTCAGCACAGGCTTGGAGTACGGGGCTGTAACGAGGCGGGAGCAAGCGGGAGGAGGAGGAGGAGGAGGTGGTGAGGCGTCGGAGGGGGGAGAAAAGGAGGTACGGGGTGGGTGAGGATGGAGAGGGGATAAGGGAACAGCAGACACAGGGAGGAATTTAGTTAAAGTCTCTGCAGTGAGAGTCACCCTGGGAACTGTTTGACATGATTCCCATTAAATTCTTAATCATATTGAGGGAGCTTTGCATAACACGGCGCTTAAGATCCGACAGACACACGCGGCATCTGTGGCACATCCTGATCCGTGCATCCTTAACGCCGGCCTCGCTAAGAGACCCAAAGCACCCGGGCCACTCCCACAGAAGGGAATAAGGGAGCAAGGCAGGAGCCGGAGGTGGACGACAGGGCTTGGATGAACCTGGCAGGCTCAGAAATGCGGGACGACTCGGCGGATAACATGGAAAAGAGCGCGCGGGGGGAGGGGGGGGGGGTGGAGGTGAGGGGTGAATTGTCCGCCTCAGCCAAAAACCACGCTCCTGCAATCCCTTGAGCTAAGACATGAGTATGGAGGTGGTGGAGAAAATGGGCTCCTGTATTCCCACAGCCAATCATTGCAGAGCAAACAATGGGGTGGAGCTCAGGGCGAGAGGAAATAAGTTTGTCTGAGCTGCTTTTTGAAAAGTGGACTCTGAACACAAAGACGGATTTAGCGCGGTCGTCCACACCAACTCGGGGCCGGCTGTCCATTTGAACGACAGGCAGACATCCATCGAGGGATCCTTTCATTTTCCTCCAGCACAGCGTGAAGGAAGTCTACGATGTTAACTGTAAATGTTGGTTAAAAGGAGAACATCTATAAATCTGATGGATGAAATGGAACCAATTTGTCACTGTTTTCTCTCTCCTAAGACAGGAGGGGGGGGGGGGGGGGGGGGAGGACTGTTATTCATTAACTCTGCCTTATACACATCCATCCTTGGAGAATACAGGAACAATCTCACAACAGATATAGAAATGTGAGAGGGAAGGAAAGGCACACAGTGTCATTATAAATAAATAAAGGGCTCTCAGCTGTGAAGCGGGAGACGCAGTCTCACAGCAGAGAAGATGTTAGGGATGGTTGATTGACCGTAACGACGGCTAATAATCAAAGTCAGCAGATATTGACCATGACAGACCACAAACAGTACGTATTGACCAATAATGCTGCTCAGGAGCCCTGAGGAAACTATTTATCACCTACTCACAGGGGAGAGACGAGATGATCATAAATCACCATCTCCATAGCTAATTGTACATTACATTTTACTGCATACTATAAGTGTAAATGCCTGTATAAGTACTGGGGTCAAATTTGAATCAATTCAACTGTAAAGTGAAACTGTGACACAAACATTGGGTAATTAAAGACCATATAATTGTTGATGGGATTATTAAATGTACCCTGCTCTGAAAACAATCAACTTGTTTGTATTATATTTTATGTCAATCTGAAGGGTTTGTAGAAAAAAAAACAGCCTGCATTACAAACCTAAAAGATATGGACCGGTACCAAGCAGGAGCAGCCTTATAAAATGTGCAAACAGGTGGCATCATGGGAGCAGTTAATGTTTTTCAGACTTTAAATGGCTCTTACCTAAGTTCAAGGTTTAAGGAATTACATTTTGGAATCACTCTCTTCTGAATACTCTTACTTTATGAAAGTGTTATACTAAAAAGCTTGAATATCACTCTAAACATAAGGTAATCAACAGAAAAATAAATAACTAATTATCTCACCTGCAATTCATCCCTCTCATATTTTCATCTCTAAAATATCAGGAATTGTTAAGAATCTTTTTTGTTTGAGAACATCAATCTAATTTAGGTGCGTATAACACTGGTCCCCAAGTCACCACGCTGATCTCGTTCTGCAACGACCTCGCGGACGTCACGGCTGGCCACTCACCGGCCACCTGCAGCAGCAGAGCCGCGCTGCCGTAGTCCTGCACCCTGACGAAGCAGGTGTAGCTGCCCTCATCCGCCACCACCACCCTGCTGAGCAGGAGCGAAGCGTCGCCGAGGCGCAGCTGAGCGGGGAATAGGGCGGTGCGGTTGGCGAACCTCTCGGCCTGCTCCGCCAGATGGTCGCGCCCCCCCAAGTAAGCGTGCACATTGCTCTGGGTGTCCGTCAGCTGCCAGATGACGGTCAGGTCGGACAGGTTGAAGGGCTGGAAGTGGCTGAAGGAACAGTGGAGTGAGGCGTTGCTGCCGTGAAGCGCCACCACCGGCTGCTCCGGGACTCGCAGTTCCGTCACGGCTGTAAGAGAGGAGAGGGGGGGGGGGGGGGGAGGTGGGACCTGTGAGCAGTGGTGATTAAATGATGAATCTTTGAATTGAAGAAAAAAAACACTGCGTGTTAGAAAACATCAGGTAAAAGTACATATTGAAATTTTGCCCAAGTGTGGTATAAACATTCAGTATTTGCTGAAACACAACAACAAGAATTCAGTGCACTGTGTTCAAATGGGAAACCTGTTCATATTGACTACCCTTAAAAAATATCAATGCAGTATTTTGAAAGACATGCTGCGCATTGCTTCGGAAACAGAGCGGGTGAGTCGGGATGAAGGCGAGGGGGAAGCGTTGGAACGTTGTTTGTTGAGCGTGTGCCTTCGTGAGGAGCGAAATGCGACTCTGCTTTCCTCCAAACTATTTTACTCAAAGGCGGCAGAATTTTTTCTTCTTGAAATAAGATAAGATTTCCTTTATTGGTCCCACAACGGGGTAATTGACACGATCCACAGCAGGAATACCCAAGTAAAATAAACAAGAACTCACAATAACTGAAATGAAATACTATATATAAAGACAGAATGACCACAGAGTGACTATTTGCTCGGCTCTGACGCGTCCTCTCTCGTGTGTGTGTGTGTGTGTGTGTGCATTGTTTGTCTAGACGAGGCTAAGAGCTAAGACTACACTGAATAATCATTCTGAATGAGTAGCCATCTCAGTATTCTCAAGAGTCAGCGTTCTACATTGATCTCAGGCTGCTCTTACAGAACTCAAACACTCATCAGCATCAACGAGAAAAAAAATAAATAAAAAGAAAGCCGGGCCCTCCCCTGGAGCGACACGCTGTACTTTGTGCTCAGCCTCTCTAATTGTTATAATCACAGTGGCATTTCAGCCCTCTCGCCCCTTTTTGAGCCGTGTCCATCACGCAAGCCCGAGCATCGGCGTTGCTCGGGCTGCGAGAGGAGATGTGACTTAACAACAAACAAGTCTTTCATCCGAGAGGGTCCGTGTACGGCGGGGTGTTGCCAAGTCCGGGCAGACCTATTTTCCATCACACGGATGCCATTCCCAGCCCCCCCCCCCCCCCCCCCCCCCTGTAGGCCCCGCCACACAGCGCCACAAACAAGCCGCTCGTCTGTAGGAGCAGTGCCACCTATTGGCCAACCTCACACGTGCACAGAAGTGGTACGGAGAACGCTCAGATAGCTGAGGAAATACCCCCCCCCAGAACGCCCCGTCTGAAGAAGCAGGGTGCCTCGGTCAAAATCATTTAATTATCAAGGCACACGGACATGCGATGGGCCGTTAGTAAGGCCGAGTTTTTTCCCCCCTCAATCAGTTCTTCTCCTATGACATTTTTGACCTGAAATGAATCAACGCCCCCATACCAACCACACAACAACAATTATGGACCCCCCCATGGCGACAACAGTAGAAGGTTTTCTTTTTCTTTTCTTTTTTTTTTCCATCACTGCGATTACAAAAGCTCTTGCCGCTGCGGGGGGGGAGGAGGGGGGGGGGGTGTTCTATCACCCGTATTGTGCCCACATTCACTCTGATGTGCTCCAGCACGACAGACAATCCCGAAGAGTCGTCAGGGCAGAGCATGAGAGGAGCGGGCGCCATTGTGCCGCCATCACAATGGATAACCGGGCAGATTTCTGGAGTGTGTATTTATGTTGTCTTTAGAGGTGGCCCAACCTTTGCGGTAATGAATGGGTTGCTGGTGCTTTTCTAGTTTTTTTTTTTTTTTTTTCCTTCTTCTTTTTCGTAGGAGTGCAGGGTCAGTGACAGTCCTCTCCTCGACGTGCATGTTGAAGGAGGAGGAGGAGAGAGAGCAATTAAATCCCTCCCCAAGCAGCCTGGGATGACTCACGCCACTGGCTTCATACGGGGAGAGGGGAGAGGGGGGGTGGAGGGAAAAGGGAGGCGAGCGTCCACCTCACACTTAAAGATAATATCTGAAAACAAGCCAACAAGGGAGAGGCTGTGGTGGAGCCTCGCACACTAATCCTTCAACGCACACCAAAGCCATGTCAGAGAGGAGAAAGAGATGGATACTCCCCTCTCTAACTCCACATCGCTTTAACCAGTGACCTGCCATTTGCTCCAAGGCCCCCTGGGAGGACGCAGCTCTACGCGTGGGACACCGACCTGCGCTTGGTAGAGGAATTCAAGGGGGATTTTATTTTTATTTTTCTGGCTGGGGGGGGGGGGGGGTTTGCAATGCATCGAAGCGATTGGACAGGGCAGGAAGGGCAAGCCAGGCCAGCTGACGTCATGGAAAGCACGCATCTGATGTCCTATCCGTCAGAGGTGAAACACCACAAGCCCAAAAGCGAATCACTGCGCACGCGGCACGCGGCGCATGGCGGCCTCGTGTCTGATCGCGTCTTCACACACACCGCGTTCTCTAGAGAGACGAGCGAGCGAGTAAGGGGTAAGTAAGCAGGGGATCCCACCTCTCCCGTCTCCCTCTCGGTTAAAGAGACGCTCAGAAGCCGGTGGGGGCAGGCTGGGGGACCTCAGGCTTTCGGGGGGGGGGGATCTACGCACTGCACTCTGTGTTCGTGGGCCTCGGCGGCTCTCTGTTTGAGTGTCTGCGAGGCGGAGACGGGGCGCATTCACAGCCGACATGAAATAAACTCATTACAGCCTTTTTTTCTTTTTTTTTTGCGGGCGCTGGCAACGGGCCCTGCTTAGCATCGAGGCAGAGGGGCCGGCCAGGGGGAAAAAAGGGGCTTGCCAGTGATCTTCACACCGCTCTCACGTTGTGCTTTGGAGACGACACACCGGCTCGTGACAATCAAACCTGCTTTCATCTTGCTTTCCCTCGCCGGTCCGCGGGGCGTTGGGTGCTGCCGGGTGATCCCCCGGGCCTCCGCCCGCCGCGTCACGTGCAAAGTGGGGGGGCGAGCGTGGGGGCTGAGCGTGAGACGGAGACAGCGTGAGACGGAGACAGCGTAGGACGCGAGCAGACAGCTAATGGGAGGATCAGGGCTCTTGTAGGAGAGGTTGCTCGCCGGGTGACTCACAAGGCCGTTGGTAAATATCATCCTGGCAGATACACACAGATATCTGATAGATTAAGGGTGTGTGTGTGTGTGTGTGCACGTAGAATGACATGTGCAGAAAATTGGATAACAGGACTGGGATTATTAGCCCTCACCGCTCAATATAAGCAGTTATTTGTCTGGTTTTAATACGACCTGGACAGCTCAGATTCTCTGTATTTCATTAAAATAACAACATAATTAAACTGAATAGCTACTGTGAGGTCTTTACATGAAGTAGGCCGAGTTGTAGGTCAGTGCAAATACTGTAATATAGCAAGGGAGCTGTTAGTAATAACGAACCAATCACAGCCATTAAAATATGCTAATTCTGGAGCACTGGTATTGTATAAAAGACACTGGGACTTTCATCAGTAAAAATCCATCTATTAATCTATGTTTTACTTTTGTGATAATTATATAAAAAGATCATATAACTTTTGAATTATTAATATTTTCAGTAAATTGACTAATGATGGCTTTCTAGCATACATAGAGAGAATTCCAACGCAAGGAGTTTAAAATGTATTCTCCTTCATTTCTATTCAGTGTGCATTTGTAAAGTGTAAAACTGATGCAGACGCAATGCGCAATATTGTAAATTGTATTGTAATGTCTAAACACTTTAAGTGTAATTACTGGTAACCAACCCAGTTCTTTTATTTACTATTTTTAACACTGAATCTTTGTAACTTCCAAACATGAAGCCCCAACAAATGGCTGGAATGTGTGTTTCAGACAAGCACACATCGCTCGGGATGATATTCCTAAAGTGGTGCCAGATCACTACATATTTCCCGACAGCGTAGCATTACCACATCAACAATTCCACCGGACAGAGAGATTGACAACAATAAAAAGGGGGGTGGAAAATAAATACAATAAGCCAGGGGGCAACTACTGAGATGGAAAAATTGTAACTAACAATTTCCCTCAATTGGACGGTGTTTTTGGCAGTAATATGACTGTTTGGAACATACAGAGTACACAAACAGTAGCAGAGAGATGGATAATGCTGAAAGCATTTAAATTGGTCATTTTAATGATTTTTTTTCCCCACCACTGTGGAAACTGGTTAATTTAAGAAATCATGAGAATACATTTTTGCAGCCATATTTCAAGCTTACAATGCTCAAATTAAAGCAATTCAATTCAGGGGACTTGAAAAAAGGCTACCCCCAGTTTTTCCCCTTTGATCATGTTTAATTTATACCCCAGCTCAGCGAGAGCCACAACTTGCTCCAGTGGTCGTGAGTTGAATCAAACTGTTGATCATTCACATTGATCAGCTTATCCCTTCTGGGGGAAAGAATACTCCTCGTTTCAAAATACGAATCATGCCAGAAATGATTCAGTTCTGTATGAGTCATGCGAATTTAAATTTAAATTATGGTTATGTCAGTTCTGCTGTTTCCTATTGACTTAACAGCTTCAGAGGGAACGGCTTTGCACTTTGTGTAGAAGCAGTGACAAAAAAAAATAAATGAAATATGGATGGCAATGGAGTGCCGTGGTCCTCCCGAAGAAGGAAACCGGTCCAAGTACACGCATTAGTTAGCGCTGGCTTCAATCGGCAGTATCAGTGGTATCGGTATCAACAAACTCCAAACAATATCCACACACACTCACGCACACTATCATGCAGAAACAGACACCCACAGGCCAGCGAGCGCATTGATATTCCACACCTGCATGACTCCTGACAGCTGCACAGCAACACACTGTCTGAGGAATTGGACACGAAGTACTCTGACACTACAATGGAGATGCTGTTACAAAGCTGCTCTGGAGCAGAGAGGTTCCCATCAGCATGACCAAATAAACAAATACACACGTTTGCACAGCACTAGCACACAGGTACACAAGTCGACACGGACATACACACACGCAAACAACATGTTCAAGTTAGTAATTATATTCATATCGAGGTATCTATCTCTATGCAGGTATCCTTTTCACAATCGACCCCCGAGATTGAGATTCATGTATTGACGTCCAGCACAATTGAAGACATTCGATTCCAAATCCACGGCCTTCCAGCTCAATAAGCCACACAGCTCCGCTCCAGCTCGACTCGTTCCGGCACGCCAAGGTAGACGCCACGTAGAGACTGTGAACTTATTCACCCAATCAGTGGAGTCATGTGTTAAATATTCTAAGTGCACCTGTTGAAAGGGTCTCGCTCGAACCCTGTGGAAACCTACCACCTACAAATTGAGGTGCGATAACTGGGATTTCACATGTGAAGAAGAATGGAGCACAAGCGCTGGAGGCGGCGATGTTGACACAGCAAAGTAAACAGGTGCAATACTAACAGACTGCAAGGACAGTGGGGTTCAGCAGGACCAGAAGACAAGCAGGACAAATAGGCTTTTACAACACTGCCCCCCTCTGTTGAAGAACGGAACTGCAGCTAAAGACATTTTCTCTCCGGACATTTTGCACCATCTGAACATCAGAGGATTTTGCTCAAAGGATCTGTGAGCCTTTTAATATTTATAATTGTTCTTATGATACTAATCCCTGTAAAAAATGTTGAAAGTGGAAAGCAATATGTCCACAATACTCCCACTTGCATTTGGACATCATTAACGGAGCAGGTTCATATTCCGGGAGATCTGGTCTGACAATAAAAATCTGCAAAGGAGCCTGTGTATTTGCAGGTTGTTTTTCAATACAGATGAGTTTTAGTGACACTTCAAGCTTTCTGCCGTGCAAAGGGGTCACTTTCAACATTAAGCTCCCAACATAGTCTCTTCCTCGCCCATTTTTGCTCGAGGAACTCATCGTAGAGTGTAAGTGCCCTCTCTCAGGGAGAGACACAGGTGACGGCAGGAGACGAGGACCCTGACTTGCCTTTTTTCAGCAACGTCATGAATCATTCCTGCTCCGTTTCTTGCTCTCTATCTGTGCTCCCTTCTCTGTCGCCTTCGTCACAGATGTATGAAATCTCATTTCCCCGTCAATAAGCTGCTAATGGGCTTCCGGCAGACTGATAATACCGCCGCCCGGAGAACAGTGGGAAGATAAGGCGGGGGTTCCTGTCTTTCAAAAACCTTGAGAGACGGCCCGGGACGAGCGGGAGGCTTAACGGCGCACTCGTGCACGGCGGTCATCATCATCATCACGGACGAGCCAGAAAGAGCCGATGAGGGGGGGGGACGAGGACGGACCCTTTTGTTCCCCTGATCCCCGCCTGACGACCAGGCAGCTGTTCTCCATCCTTCTCCCAGCTCTTTTCACAGGTTCACATCCTCTGCCGATTCGCGCTTTCCCAGGCACCGGGAGCGATGCCAGGTCAGGCGCGGGTCAGCGCGTCGACAGCTGTGCGTCGTCTCAATGACTGAGAAACACCCCCCCCCCCCCCTCCTCCTCCTCCTCCTCCTCCTCTTCCTCCTCCTCCTCCCGCGCCTGACATCAGCGCCGCCGAGGCCACACCCTCTTATGCATCGCCGGCCACAAGGAGGCACGCAACAGGCTCCACGTATGGCTCCAGGCCCCCTCCTCCCCCGGCATATTAGCCAGCGTATCAATGTTTCAACCATCCCGCGGGGCGAGAATTTCTTGAAGACTTGTTGAAATAATCATGAGGTGCTCGTCGGGTAAAGCGCTCGGGCTTCGACGAGCGCGCTGCGAGCGTTGGGGAACCGCTGAGACTGCAGAGGCCGGTCATTATGTATGCAGTGCAGCGAAACCAATCTTCGTCGAGGCCGGTCCTCCATTGTTTTTAAAAGGCTACTTCGCCGGACGCCAAGCAAATTAGCCAGAACATCGCAGATGTGGGCTAATACCCCTAAATTGAATTTCAACAGAGGCTAAAGTGGTCCCCGCACTGCAGAATCAATTGCTGTGAAGAGAAAAGGAGGACAGGAAGAGGGCATTCATAGTTAGCCGACCTTTAAAAAGTACACCGGAGAGGGCCCGGGCGCGGGGGGGGGATAAAGCGTGTCCGCCGAACTACTACGCTAGATGCAATCTATCCAATTATGCTGATTAATTCGAATCACCTTACAGCTCCCCATCACCGGGAGGGAAATTAGGTCAGCTTTTTTTTTTTCTTTCTTTTTTTCTGCATTCAAGTGAATACAAATTCCACTTTCATTGTTTGGGTGCTAAGAGCTGCGCACGGCGGGCTCTGGAAGCCCCGGCGGCTGTGCTAACTGAACAGAGACTGACAACCACGAGCAATTAGCCGGACGGGGCCTCCCGTCAGCTCTGACAGCGCTGTGCCGGACCGGGCCGAGAACACCACTGTACTCTGTGCAACTGTTCGGTCATTACTGTACACATGCAATGACATTTTCATGCATTTTGCTGACACTTGTAACCACTATGGGTAATAATGAGCTGAGCCATTACAACCAAGCGGCAAGTGTCAAGGGTCAAAGCCAGACTGTGCTGGAGAGCCGTGTTTTTATTACTTTCCTCCAACAGTGCATTTCAGGACAAACACACCAAAGCCCTTCACAGGCGACTCTCTCCTCTGTCGCAGTGACACAACAGCTGTGCGGTGCTGAATGAGCAAACATCAAGGAGAGGTTTCGCGCAGCGCGATCCATCATCCGAGGACTGAGTCAGGACACAGCTGGGAGCCGCAGAGACAACGCTGCTGCGTCGGGGCGACAGTGTTGTCGCGTGCTGCCCTTGTGCTTTATCCCCCTACCAGAACTGATGTTGTCACAGGAAGTGTGTTGCCACAGAGTGGAATCGGGTCTATTGATATGGGCGGTCGGCAGGAGTTATGGAGCAACGCCGCGGCTAAACACGGGGAAGATTACGGGCAGTAATCCAAGACGTGGAGCTGCTGAATCATATCGACAGACACGCGCACACAAATACAGACACAAAAGTCTGTACGGTTTCTGTTTAGCTTTCCAACAGCAGCAAATAGGGGACAAAGAACTTCACCTTTAATTAGCTACACAGATCATTTATGTTGTAATGTATAGGTTTAAAAAAAAGGCTGCATTTATTTATCTGCCCACAGTGTTATTAAATCTGTGCCACTGCACCCAGAAGGAAACATCAGGTTGGATGGTTTTTGCCTGCAAAGTGGAAGTTACAGTCAAATAAGCTGCGCAAAGCGAGTGGTGTTCTTGCAGCATCGTGCAACGTCAAGTGTGCAGAGACCACAGCATCCAACTGGACTCCGGCTAATTCACTTAGTGCTCCAGTTAGCAGAGAGAAACTGAATCATTGTGGGAGCAACAATAGCCCATTAGATGTGAGTTAAAGAGTTCCATCAGGCCCCGTCACCTCCTCCTCCTCCTCCTCCTCCTCCCTCCCAGTGAGAGCAGAGGGTTTGCGGATGCCACATAGCCAGTAACGAGCAGGCTGCAGGCCCATTGGAGCTGGGAGAGAATCGGTCCCTAATGAACCACTGAAGACACTTGTGTCCACTGAGTCAAAGTTGAAATGTGCCACTGATGGCTGATAGGAGGCTGTGTCCCATCCAACCAGAGAGCAGAAAAGGCAAAACAAAAAAAGCTCTTTTTAAATGACGGTTTTCGGAGGGTAAAAGTTACTTTGCGGGTCTCATATGCAGAGTCCAGTTGAGGGCATTTAGACAACTTCTACTACTCATTGATATAGAGGCATAGCATTTTATATAAGAATTTACAGGCTGGTGTTAAAATAAATGTCCTGTCGATCCTTCTTTTGACATTCCCAATTCCCTTTTTTATTCGCTGTGTCTTGAGACATTACCGTGCCGGCGCAGGTTATTTGTCTCCCTTTCTGATGACTCAAGTTTATTTTTTAGCCATCAATTCCACTGAAATAAAACTTTAGAGTGCGTGAGTTATGACTCCTCAGTCGCTACATCAACCCCCCCCCCGCCCCTGCTGCCCCGTGTTATGAAATAAGACGATGACTTCCACACCACACAGGTACAAAAACTGCACTTTAAGCGCTTTTCTAGAGGGCCTCAACTCAGCCCCAAGCTCTTCTGCTCCTCACCTCTCCGGAAAAGGTCAAAGCTATTCGGTTTGACAAGCTGAATTATCATAGAAATATTTAAAAAAACATGCATGGCTGTCACCTTGTATAAACTTACCTTAAAAGAGTCGCTAAGGCGAGACGTCTATATATATAAAAAAAAAGTGTTCTTTGTCAACTTGTCGATGGTTTAGAGTTTAAAACCAGGAGAGTTTAGTTAATAACTACTAAACCACTGGCATATTATTTTTGAGAGTAGCCTCATCCGAACAGTTTGGCCCAGTGAAGGGAGCGGAGGGGGGGGGGACTAATAGGCCCTGCAGGGCATATTGTTTAACAAGCACTGGCATCTCCCAGTGCGGTGACTCTGATCTAACGGCGAGGCAAAGGCAAGGGGCGACACCCACCCAGAGCTTGGATGGCCAGCAATGCGGGAAGTAGAAGGGACAGCATGGTTTTCCAGCGTGGGTTCGAACCGCAGGTCAACTTCTTCAGACGCGGCGCTGCAGGGTGGGGAAAAAAAAAAACACACAGATGTCTGAGGAGGGGGAAGATTGCAATGGACATGGAACACAATAGCTCTGCGAAATGAGGCTGGCAGATTGAGATTTAGTTTACTAAAATGTATCTGAATCAGATGGTTTAGGTCTAGTCTCTGGCCCGGTGGAGGGGTAAAGGAGAGGCGCTCTGATGACAGATGGGGATTTCCAGAGCTGAGTGCAAACAGCTGAGCCAAGTCCAAGAGGGAAAACACTACCTTGGGAGCCCTGTCTACTCCACCACTATTTGGGTCTGTATTTGTTCAGACAAAAAGTTCTTTAAACTGATGATGCAATTGTTTGAATTGATTCTCAGCTCCTTCTAGACAGTCACCTATCAAAAGTATCAAAAGTGATGAGGAACAACAACAGATGTACAATCAAGTGATTCGTGGACTTTAGCTACGTCTTCCACATGTCTTTCAAGGCTCTCTTAAATAAAACGCACAAAAAGAACGGCTTGTGATTTGAAAAACTGTCATTTGAATATCTCAAAGTCAGAGTGAGACCCTACCGTTATATTTTGGGTGAGTTGGGGTGACAATGTTTCTGAGCACAAAAGCACCCGATTCTGTTTGCTTATTGTTTTTTTTACCCTCCCTTCCTCGGGGTCAGTGTAGAATTGCATGATTTTACTATAACACACAATTATTATTAAATAATGTCTGTGTATAAAGCATGATGCTTAGAAGGATGTAAACAATAAGGAGACGAACGTGTGTTGGTAACACAGGAGAGGGGCATCCAGCAGTTTTTATTACTTCACTAGGAACGGGATTTATGCAAAATTGAGGCTGTACCAGGTTGTTGCAAGTTGTACAAAAGACACCTCTTTTTGAGGAAGCTACTGCATTAGAACTACAAAAATGGACGGTTAGAATAGAGAGCAGCATGTTGAACCAATGAGAGGTGACTGGAACACGTTAATAACATGATGTCCACCCAAAGATTTTAAACCACACTGTTTTTGTCTCTAACGCATATCTTCTTTTAATAGTGTTTTTTTTTGTTTAATGAATGAGACTTTCTTACTCAACATTTCCAGTGATCACAGTGGACTTTGATGATGTTGGATGGTGTTAGGCCCAACCAATCAACAACCGAGATTTGTCTCACAAATCTCCACCTACACAGGTAACTTTGTTTATTTATGTTGTGGACAAATTGAAATACGTTGCATTCTGGGACTGAAGCGCTCAGATCAGCCGTGGGGTTTTCTTACTGTGAATGATTTTATGGATGTCAGCTGTTCCCCCCCCCCCCCCCCCCCCCTCTTCGGGCTGAACTAAAACGTTTTCCATTCATGGCCTGGGCAGAGAGGATGTGGGCAGGAGAGCGGCCTCCTTGCTAGGTTTCCATAAAAAGAACACTCACCATTCGCTCTGTGGACTTTCAGAAGGCAGCAGCTTTGCCGGAGACCAACTCCACAGTATCTGAATGGTCAAACATGTTTAGCCTCAGAGGCAGAGAGCACGGCCATTCAACAAAGGTGCCTAAATAGTCACTGAAGAAAAGACCAGGAAGGGAAGGATTATGTAAATACATCTGTTCAGAAGAAGCTTATAAGGAGCTGAAATGTGCCGACACGCCAAAGCCCAGTCTGACTCGGCCCCTTTTTCCTGCAGACTCCGGGAAGCCATCAAAGCTTTTTACCGGATGACTCAACTACTTAACCGAGGCCGTGCCAGCAAGCGATCGCTGTATTCCTCCTTTCGTTTTGACTCGACTTTAATGACTCACTTTCCTGTCGGAGAAGACACGATTGCTTAAGAATATAACAACAGAATGAAGTTGAAGTTTGCGATTATTGGAAGTTGTGTTATTAAAAGTTGTATCATTGCTGGTTCCTTATTCAGGTTTAACTAATAATGAACTAATAACGGCGCTTCCTAAATTGAAGACCATTCGAACGGAAAAGAAATGGTCACTAACGGACCGTTTAAAAGTCTGAATGTCTCATCATTTGGTGATTGGTCCGCAGTGTATTTCATTTTGACACTGCGATAAGGATTATTAAGCTTCTTGCTGGGGTCCAAGGAAAGAGCAATGACTATGAAGTATCACAGAACATTAGAGTTTACTATTTCTCCACAGTCATTGTCTAATGAGAAATCTGGCACTTTGTCTTTTTATTGAAACGTCTGTTTTTGAGTCCACTCTTCTCCTGAATGACAAAACCGCACTTAAACACCATAAGGAAAATGAATCTGACTGACCGTCTGCTCAAATGTCTCTTTGGCATATGGCTGGCTCCATTGCCAACCTCCTCAAACCATCGGGAACCATTCAACCCAGGGACATTTCCAACCAATTAGTCCAATGAGACGTAAGCTAGTCCAACTCAAAGAAAGAAGAGCTTCATAGACGTGAAGAAAAGCTTCGTTGGTCAGACGTTGTCTGAAAGTTTTACCTGACAACTTTCTTTTTAACTACTGAGGCTCACTTTTACCATTAGTATAAGGCCATGCATCAGTGTGAGTGCATCAGTATCATACAGCGGCGTAATACCCCCATAACAAACAATACACGCTCACTGATAAGTACTTACTGAGGCGGTAAGAACTGGGCCAATGGTCATTCTTAAGAGCAGAAAAGTGGATAGGATCAGTATGCAATGTGACAGACACTCTGATATCTTACTTTTGTAGGTAGATAGAGCGAATTTGGAGTGACATTTGTCGTAGGGCAGTTCAACATTTGTGTGTATTAAGGAGATTAAATAATACTGTGAACCGTCGAGCTGCAATGCAATCACAACCCGGCAACAAAATGATAATAGTGTAAAATAACATCATTGTCTCTCGGCTATGTCAGAAATGATTTCCTACACAAGTCAGAACGGTTCACATACCATCCTCGCACGTTCCACAGGAAAGTCCACCTGTCAGCTGACCACAGCTGCCCCATAGTGTGAGAAGAGCACCATGAGGCCGGGCAAGGTCCTCACTGCGTCTACATTCATGTCCTATCATTACGCTTCTAAATCTTTTCGGTTTTTGATACACTTGATACACTATTTATTGACCTTCATGATTTGTGTTGTGCTCCATTTTTGAGTCTTGAACCTGAGGTTGGAAACCACGGTTTCCTACTTTATTCTGATGCAGTTTATTTATTCCACAATCAGACAGACAGAGACAGAAGACAACATGCTTCAATATGGTTATAAGTTATTGTGTTTAGCTGCATGGACTACGCTATTGCAGGAAGGATTTGTGAAGAGAAAAGATCCCCTGCCCGTGTACATTTTTACCCTTATATCTCCTAACTTTTTCAGCAGCTTCATTGATTTTTCCCTTTGGTATTTCTGGATGGTGCATATTGACTAACATGACTTTAAGTAATAGGGTTAAGTTTTTAGCACAAAGCAAATACAGAAAAAGCAGCAACATTACATCCTTAGTTAATAGAATCAGAACAGCACCTCAAACAATTTATCAAGACTATTCTTGAAAAACAACATATTAACATTAAGGAATAATTCAGGTAATGGTAAAAATGGAATCATATAATTTGCTTCTGGGGTTTTCTTCAGAACAAAATGTTGCTACTTCCTGCTAATCATTTTGACTTTTTAGATATCCCGACCAAAAAAGGTCAAAACAAAGTGTAGTTTCCATAATTGCAAAATTGTGTATTTCTAAATTTAAAAAAGGGGCGTCTTAATCATATATTTAAGTATTAGAGATGGGGGACAAAAAGCAGGACTCTTTACTTGATACCATAGTGCTGTGTGTAGAACTGCGCATTATTTGCATGAATATGCAAATATTCTGGAAAGAAATGCACCGATCGCGGCCCAGATATAAACTCATAAGTGTTCCTTTCACGACCCACTTTCAGTTCTGGGAGTCGCCGTCACGCAGAAGAGCCGCATCGCTGCAGTGTGGACGTTCTGCCTGAAGGGGGCGCAGTGCACTCGATCCCCGGATGTCTGTGAAACCTTATACTTTCTGTTCCTTAGCAAAACTATAATCAAAAAGTAGCAGACATGACATGGGGCCAATGAATGTTGCCAACTATGTGACCCCCCCCCCCCTCCCTCCCTACTTGAGTACACAATGGGTTCTTCTCATCCCCCCCAGCTGTTGAACGTCTTCAAGAATAACCGAAGTTATCCTTTTATTTAAGCGCGTGACAACCTTTTCCCGTTAGCTCGCGCTCTGCTCTGAAACACATTGTATCTTCTTCTTTTTTTCACGCTTACCATATTAGGAGGGCGGGACTTAGTCCAGCGGCGGGGAGTCTTTCCTCTGTATGTAGCAGCAGATGTTATTCTCCGGGGTGGTTCATTCCTCTCACGACGAAGCTCGGTAGAACTGCTGCAGATGTGCTCGTACTTTGTCTGAAGGGCGGATATGAAGCTTTTTAGTTGTGGGTGTGTTCCATAGATTTGGTTCTCCTCAGAAACCCCTCCTTGCTGATTTGTCCAGCGGTGATGTCACACCGAGGGGGAGAAAGCTGACTCCAGAGTCCCGACCCCCCCCCCCCCCAGTTAACCATTTGTGAACACACTTGTATCTATTTTCTTTTATCACCGCATACAGAAAACTATAATGTATTCAAAATGTTGAATCCCACCGACCTTGTCTTTTGAGAGCTGAAACTGAAATATGTTTAATGGGTCGCATATATTTTCATAATAAATCAGTGGAACTTATTGTGTCATGAAACTTAATGTTTCATAACACATTAATGTTTAATATGCAGCCTGGAAAATTAAGTTGAAATAGTTAAATGGCTAGACACGCAATGAATGACCGCGAGTAGTGAAACGCATTGGTGTATAAAGGAAAAAACGGTTTGGACCGGCAGACGTAAACGTTACGTACACCACGTGACTAAAACCAGGAAGTGAATCGGGTGTCAACAATAAAATGGTGAGTGTGTGAGCTGTTTCTTTCGCACACGGCAGTTGTCGTGGTGTTTACGTGTGACGTAGTTTTGAAAGGGATAAAGGGATAGATATTCGCAGGCACACGTTAGAGATAACGTTTCACATAACTTTGCGGATCGGCTTTTCCTTTTTTCTAACAAAGCTAAGCAGCTAGCCGGGGTTTGTGATGGTCTGCTAACGGGACCCCCCCCTTCAAAAATAATGAATGAGGTAATAATCAGTTTTGTTCAGAGTCCTTCCTTTAATAAGCGTTTGGTAATCCGACTACTGTTGATGTTTATTTTCTTCCGTATGTTGTAACGTTATGAACGAAGATAGTGTAATTCATTAATTGTATCTAACACATCTTGAAATGATAGAACAGGGAAGTTGTTACATTGTTCTCATTTTTACCGACCTCTGTCTCACTCTAGTAACTACCGTAATGTAATGTCTAATGTAATGTACCGGACAAGTGAGTACACCACGTTAATGTTGCGTTCTGTTAGTGAAAAAGTTAGAGATGGCTTCTTCCGACTGGCACCTGTCCTTGAAGCTGGCGAATCATCCCAAATCTACCTTCCACTTCCCGGACATGATGCCAGGGGATGTTCCACCTGGAGGATACAGGATCTCTACTTTAAAACAACTTGTTGCGGCCCAGATCCCAGACTCCATCCCGGATCCTGAGCTCATGGGTGCGTGACAGCTGTGTTGTGATCAGTCAGCGGTATGTCAGCTTTTGTCGTGTGCCTGTATTTGCATTGACCTCTCTCCCGGTGTCCGGCATCAGAACTGGTCCACTGCGGGCGGAAACTCAAGGACGACCTCACTCTGGATGCCTGTGGGATTCAGTCTGGATCCACCTTACACATCCTGAAAAAGATTTGGCCAGAGCCACAAAGCAATTCAGGTATTTATGTTTGTCACCTATGTATTGGAATAAATTGTGTTATAAGCTGTGCTGTTAATGCAACTCCAAAGTCTGAATGTGTTTTTGTGATTTCTAGAGCCTGTAAACAGAGCAACTGCAGCCAGGGAGTTCAGGGTGTTTCATGCCGCTCTTCACTCCCTAAACTCGGCCTACAGAGACTCTGTGAGTGGAGAACACACACAAGGGCAACACGTCACGCTGCCCATAACCCCCACCTTACAACATGCAACCCCACAAGTTTGAATTCTGTCCCATTTGATGCACTTTGGTGCTTCATTTTAGAACATTGTTATTTTTTAGGCAGTAGACATAAATATGTATTTATAACCATATTTTTATCTTTGGCTCAATCTATCAATTATGATTAACAGCTTGTGATCAGAATTATCCTTTCTCATTTAATCATATACGTGTAAAAACCGGGATTGCTTATATGGATTAGCAATTCTATTAAGCCCCTTCATCCTAAACCCATCTTGAGTTATCTGATGTTGGCAAAAAACTGTATCCAGTAGTGTCCGGTAGCTGTGCCGTGCCTCACACACAGTGAAGAGTTAATGAATAGGTTGTCCTTCACTGCATTAGTGTGTTTGCTCTGTCCAATAATTTTGGACACACGCATTCCCGAGCAGGGGACTATTTGTCTTGTGCGATTGCATTTTTCTCCACAGTCTGCTGCGTTCACAGCTGTTAACCTCGGATCGAATCTCCCCAGATGCATTTCAGTTATTGTGTTACCGGAGCCCGGGCAGCTACGAGCTGGTTGAAAATTCTCTTCATCTGTTATAGACTGGCAGCTTTCCCCGACACGAACCACAGTTCAGATGACAATGTGCATATTTATCTGACATAAACGTATACAGTCCCACTCGCTTCTATTGATATTGATCCATGGATATTGGCACAGATGTTGATTTCCTTTTAACAAATTGTAGGTTTACATCTACCAAGGCTCTGTAGATGCTAGCTATACTAGGATGTATATCTGTATTCCTTCCAATGAGTCCTTCATCCCACCGTACGTCAAATCTGCAATGCACACAACATCATCTTTACTGTTGGTTAATGATTCATTTGGTTTAATAATATAAATTATACTCTACTGCGTAACAGGCAATGTATTGTTGATTTGTGTTACATAGGTATATAAAATGCTGACAAATAAAGAGTCTTTGGATCAGATCATCGTGGCTACACCGGGGCTCAGGTCAGACCCAATTGCTCTAGGTGAGACCCGCTTGGTTTCCTGTACACAGTTATGCCACCTCGTCGTAGTATGCAAATATGCAAAATGATGACATTTCCCCTGACGCCCTTTCGTGTGTTCAGGGGTGCTCCAAGACAAAGATCTCTTTGTGCAGTTCACGGACCCGAACATGCTGGATATGTGAGTGCAGCTCGTCTTCGTCATTGGCTTCTAATGTGAACCATTATAAGGGGGTACGGCACAGAAGTGGAAGGTCATTTATATTCACATTCAAGTTCTTCCGTCCTCTTTTTTTTTTTTTTTTTTTTTTTTGGTAGATTGATCAGTTCACACCCAGCCCTCGTCAACGCCATCATCCTGGTCCTGCACTCGGTGGCTGGCAGCATACCGACTCCGTCCAGCGGCAGCTCCTCTCGCAATGTCTCTGCCGCTTCCTACAGCGATATGCCGGGTGAGCGAGCACCATCATGCAGGAAGAAAAAAAAAAAAGGCTAAATCAACGACAATTAAAGGATGATGGTTCAGCTACTTGCAGTCTGCCCTTTTTAAAAAAAAATTGTGTTTTCCCTATGAACGTTCTCGTTGCCTGGCAGGGGGCTTCATGTTTGAGGGCATGTCCGATGACGAGGACGACTTCCAGTCCGTGAGTCACTCCGCTCGAACCCTCGATTATGTGATATGGTGTTACATGAGAGGTGACGATGCTATTTGTGTGTCTAAATGTGTGTACCAGGGCAGCCCGGCAGGCCCCTCCAGCAGAGCAGGGGGCTCGGCGGGAATTCGACCAGTGTCTCTGAGCCACAGTGGAGCGACGGGCCCTCGACCAATCACGCAGAGCGAGCTGGCGACGGCCTTGGCCCTCGCCAGCACCCCCGACAGCAGCGCGGTCACTCCGACTACTTCAAGCCAGGTGAGGTGTATTTACTTTTGTGTGTGGGGGGGGGGGCACGTTTATATTTAAGCAATAACACTCGAGAGGCTGTACTTTATCCTCCAATAATGCAACAGTTTGGGGGGTAACAACACAGTTATAATGTGGTTACCAGCGAAATTATAAATAGTAATGGCTGCCATTCAGCACAAAATACCAAACGTTGTGTATCGCATTTCAGTAGTCTAGAGAAAAATAGTCCCTGTACGTGCATGTAAACAGCATTGGGTCCCGCACCATCTCCTTCGATCACATCGCTCATGACGTCCACCTTAATTGTCCGATTGCAAAAGCTCACATTG
Source organism: Pungitius pungitius (assembly GCF_949316345.1). NCBI lineage: Eukaryota > Metazoa > Chordata > Actinopteri > Perciformes > Gasterosteidae > Pungitius > Pungitius pungitius. The sequence continues at coordinate 18,610,483 of NC_084903.1, forward strand.
CCTCTAAACGATCATTTGTGGGATTTCTGCTCTTTTTGTGGCCATCGCCACCAAGCGAAAGACTGAAATCAACTAGCGGTCGCTCAAAATCGAACCTGTTACTTTAAGTGCGCACTGATATGCAACGCTCGGGGCAATGTGAAGAGCAAATGTACATTATTGCTGAATGATGCACCCCCCCGTGACTCACTCTCAACCAATCAGAACGCTGGATTTTTAATCTACCCGTATTATATCATTCACTACATAACTATTGAACCAAAGACAAACTAACTTATGATGCAACATTTTGAACATTTTAAAAGACAATCTACCTGTATTTTGCAGATGGTTCATTCGTCTTTTGTTCTTCTCTTCTTCATTTTACGAAGGCGGACCCCTCCGGTGGCGTTGGCCCGATGCCGACAGGGACTCCAGTCAGTAACGACCTCTTCAGCCAGGCTCTGCAGCAAGCTCTGCAGGCCTCCAACATGACCGCGCTACAAGTGAGGCTGTCAACTCACTGTCATTTAGCAAATATGCTTTGAAGTATCAAATCCTATTTAAATGTTAACAGGCTTTAGTGGTAGAAGATTTGTACGTTCCGTGGGGGTCATTGTGAGCTTTAGCACTGCAGCGGTAAATAGTTTACGCAGAGCAGAGCTTAAAAGATCGGTGCTCTAGACCGGCGGCTCTCCGGATGGAACGCTCATTCGGTGAATGTGTTTTTGTTGTGCTAGGGCCGCTGGCAGTCCCAAATGCAGCAGCTTAGGGACATGGGGATCCAGGACGAGGATCTGATGCTGAGGGCACTGCAGGCCACAGATGGCGACATCCAGGCTGCCCTGGAGCTCATATTCGCCGGAGGGCCAGGACTCTGAGCCCATATCCCACAGACAGCAGCCTTTATAAAGGAGAGAAAGTGTGTGGGGGGGGGGAGGTTTAGCATCTTGGTGCTCAGACATGAGAAGTTATTGCTTTACACATACAGTAGACATTTTTTTATTTTCATCATTACCCTGTTTTTCCAATTTACAGACAGTATCATATGAGCTCCAAAGTTGACATAACACTTTTCTCATCTTGATGTGACTGGAAGTATAATAAATGTTACTTGCTTATCTCATCAATTCCTAATCTCCTTAATTAATTGATCGTAAATGTATTGCATTGGTCGTTGAAATCGAGCTGCGTGTTTATGAAGTCGACTTGTGCCTGCTCGGATTATTGTTTATTTTTTCTTAATCAATACACATATATATATATATTATATATATATATTAGTGTAAGTAATAACATTAATACTGGGTTGAAGTATGTGTCCATCCAAAAAAAGCCCCATAAATCAATTCGTACACAAGTTTTTAACAAATGCATGTAATTCCTCGTTTTGTACACTAGATGGCGATGCAGTAGTTTATTTCTATCCAGACATCAGTGGTGATCACAAGTCATCCTCGCAGACATTGTCATTCGTTCATTTGCTCTTCTCCCTTTGATGAATTTCAAATCATGCTCATGATCTCTGCAGAACAGTTTGTGATTTAATAGGTTTAATTGTTTATGCTCAGACAACTATAAACATACACAAGTGAGTTATCTAGAAGATAAAGGAAACCGCTTCCTTCTTTGTCTCATCAGGGTATTATAGGGGAGGACATATTGGATCCCTCCGCTATCTACTCTTCTCCATCTACAGTAATTGGCCTGTTTAGTTTTATTTCTCCACCTGTGAGTGTGACAGCTCAATCAGCCGATTGCCCTTTCACGAGCACAGCGCCCAAACACCACTTTGTTTCCGTCTGTCCCCATTACCGTTTTATAAGCACGCACACCTGCGCCCACTTTCCGCCTCCAAGGGTATTTAAGGGGGGGGGGGGGAAAGCATTTCCACAGAGCTGAGAGAAACGGTATCGTGGATAAAAATATCCCTGCCTTTATGCCAAAATGTAAAAAAGGAGACGGCTCACCCAGATAAAATAGTGGACTTTCAAAGCAAGCAGGAGTAACGTAGTAATGTAGTGTCCCCATTGAAGCCGTGGAGTCAGAGGCTGTGCGTGTTTGTGGTGCTTAAACTGCCGTCACAAGCTTCCCAACTGCAGCTATTCAGATATTCCATATGAAAATTCATGTGAAGTTGCCGCGGGACACATGTTATGGGTGAGCAGGTATATCACATGTTTAGGTGCATTTTGTTTTCAACCCGTGGAAGTAGTGTTGACCCAAGGTAATGTCTTATGGCCTTAGCTGGTATTAAATCCTTCCTATCCCCCCCCCTTTTGTTGTGAGAGAAGTGAAATTGCATTACACTTTCTGAACTGATATTGGTGAATCCAAGACCTTCAAGTGTGTATTCATACTACTGAAGTGATGGGAAAAGATCTTAGACGAGAGGGAAATAATAAAAAGCTTCCTGGTATCTCTCCCTCTGCTCCAAAGTTATATTTGCACAGACTTTTGCGATTTCTTTTTTTTAGTCTTCACAGGCGCATTGTTCTAACGAAGAGCCGCATTATTCCTCAAAGTTTGTGGGACTCTCTCTTTGAGTCTGTGGAAACCCACTCGGAGCCTTGAAGCTGGCGCGAATCTGCCCAATTACTCTCACGTTGACCTTGGTTTCAGGTAATGAGCGAGGTTTCTCACCGTCATTATAGGCAATATGTTAATGATCAAGGCTAGCCCCTTTTGAAATTGTGTCAAAGCTCTTCTAATCAAGCCCTCACATGCACGCAGAACAATACCAGCATGTCTCTCTCCAGATGAAATCCTCCGATGGGCCAGAGGAGGACAAAAGAACGCAGTTGGTATAATGCCCTCCATCGGCTTTTGTCCTTTTGAAAGGAGGCAACTCATGCGTTATTAACACACGGCCTGTTACCTGAGATTGCTCTCTGCCTGGCATGACTGAGCGGAATATGAAATGAGCTGCTGACGGACACGGGGCCATTTTATCCCCTCGGTGGCCATTCATTGCTTTCAAGCGCCGCTTTTATTCCCTTTTCTTTTTATCCACAAAGCGGTCTTTGATGCATTTCGTCCCAGGTGTTGCAACCCTGGACGGAGCTTCTCCTGGAGGGGGAACACAGCTGCAGGAGAGGGCCACGCAGCGATGATGAACGAACCACTGGGAAGACATTTGAAATATCCACGTAGTGAAGGTGCCTCTCAGAAGCCGAAGCGCGGTGTGTAAAAACTGCTTTTGCTCTGCACAATGATGCAGGTCTGAAGGGGATTTTATACCACGGGATTAAGGAGCCTTCTCAAAATTGGCTTTAACCGAACTAAACGCTGGACTGAGCAGTTTCATTTACAGCTGTCGGTTCTACCCCAAAGGGTGTGACACCTTCTAAGTAATGTGGTGGAAAAGTATCCACAATCACAGAAACACATTCAGTCAAAAAAGTACAGCTAGCGCACAGGAAATCCAATAGAGGCACACAGCTAAGACAATAGTGTGGTTTTAGTAGCAATATTTCTATGAAACGTGGATCTGGTATCCCCCCCCCCCCCTTAAGTCAACGCAACGGTGTCATTCAGCTTTAATCGGTCCAAACTTCCAGGTTAATTCCTTCAAAATACCTGCTAACCGTTTTTGTAAAAGTGCCTCGCAGATCATCAGAATATTCACAAAGAATTGTCAGCAGGCAGGTACGCAAGTGGACGAGTACGGTGTGGTTGCTGAGAGCAGAGAAGCAAACTCTTAAGTGTGGGAAATATTGAGTAGCGAGCTTTGGACAGAAGCACGTCAAGTAAACACTGAAAAATAAAGGAAAAAAAAAAAACAACAACTGCGGCTTTCTGTCCTCGACTCGAACAATGGTTGCTCTCCGCCAACAGGCTTCACCATGGTAACGGGCGAGAGAAGACACAGAGCAGGGCTTTTTTCGCTTGCTAAATAATAATGTGGTTGTAAAAAAAAAAAAAGATCACAGTCACATTATATCACACATTAACTCATAAACCCAATTTTATTTATTTTGAACCTTAATGCCTCTTTATCCCCATACAATACATTCAGTATATACATTTGGCCATAAGGGGCTGTACAGAGATATGTCATAGTAGTGCATACATAAGCGGCACGGAAATGTACACAAAGGAAACGCACACATGACACTTGATCACGGCAAAGTGATTCACAAGATACACACGGGGCAAGTCAATGGCTGATGTTGGCTGCTTCCACCAGTACACACACACACACACACACACACACACACACACACACACACACACACACACACACACACACACACACACACACACACACACACACACACACACACACACACACACACACACACACACACACTTTAAGACACTTCTGAGGGAGCAGTAGGGCTCTACAGGCTCTTGTGATAGAAATACACTAATGTAAAGAGTGTGTCGGCTGATTGCAGCAAATCCCTCCCCCTGCCGGGACGCCCTCCCCTCGCTCTCCCCCTTATTTCCTCCAAAGCGAAGGCCTCACTCTGGGCAGTGCAGCTGTCAAACCGCAGCTCTTTCCTCTAAGAGAGTAATACTCATCAGCAGCAGCAACTAAATAAAGAGCCTCTACTGTCAACATTTGATCTCTTAAACAGGGAACATTCGGAACATACAGGATACATCACACTTATAGTTTATTTAATTTGCACTTCTTCTTAGGATATCTTCTCTCAAGGAAGTACATAGGTCCACTTCAGTAACATACTGTTCCTTAATAAAGCTGAAGAGGGTGCCTCATCACGTGAACAGACACTCTCGCATCTAACGCACCAACAAAATGAACCTCTGTTTATATCCAACTTTCTGCGAATAATTCTCATTAGCGAATCAGGTCATCCTGCTGATAACACCCCTTCCTGGTGGACATTCTGTACCATCACATTTGGTGGAGGCACACACTCCAATCATTTTCCCTTCGATGACTGCAGTTCAGAGTTGCATAGCACACGGCGGAGGAAGAGTCCAAGCCAAAAGAATCTACGACGTGCTCATTGAACCACATCATTTGCAATTCAGAGACAGTTCGTCAAAAGCAACTCGTCAGCAGAATTTGGTTGCGTTACAATGAAGAACCGTGGGCCTGATTTTTTATTTTTTTTTAAGCTCAGGGGAGAAAAAGAAAATGTGCCGACAACAAAAGCGAGTTCAAGCGAGGTATGTCACCAGTTCATGTACCAGCGGGGTAAAAATACACACTGGGACACAGAAGATCTGTCTCACTGGCAGTCACACGTGCATGCACATGTGGTAGTAAAGGGCGGATGGTCTAGAGACGTCACCGACAGCTGGGTGTGACTCCGGTTTGAACGGGCTGCTCTGCGATTGGTCCGAGGGGGATGAGATGCATCCCCGTTAGTCGGAGAGACGCCGTGACTCGCGGCGCGCTGCCTCGGTGGAAAACAGCAACAACAAAAAAAGAAGAAGCAAAGCACCACAGTAAAGAGGCGGCTGACGTAATCCCCCCCCCCCCCAAAAAAAAACACGCTCACAGCGAGGCGCAGCGGCCGACGGGCAAAGAAGGAACACGGAAATAAATCACAGTCACAGAACAATCGCTAAAAGCCGAAGTGGAAATCAGTTGATCTAGCGGACTGATTTGACCCATGCATTATAAGGTCGTCTGTAACCGACATCACACAGTATCACGTTAGCGACTCTACATACAGGTGCCGATCTGGAAAATGCTGCTTGTTTTTTTATTAAAAAGAAATCAGGGTTAATCTGTACTCCTGTAAAAATGTATTCCTAAAACCGATGATGCACTTTTAAGTGACTGGGGAATGTGGAAGGGAGGGCTGATGGAAGTCTGCGATCCCATTGTACCTATTGATCTGCAGATTGAATGCGATTGAAATTGATTTTCTGAGGTAGACAATGCAGGCGTGTTTCATTCTCCCGATGCAAAGCCATTCCGAGGAAGGGGGTGGGGGGGGGGGGGGGGGGGGGGGGGGGGGCGCATATTTGCTCCATTTGGACGGGCTCTGGTCTCCAGCCACGGCCAATTGTACTGTGTCAGATGGGTCGACCCATCCATCATGATCCCGTGGCTGTCTCACCAGCACGGCACTTACACTGCCATTGGTGTGATGGATAGCAGACAGCACGCCATGTGACAGACGGAGAGATCAGCCTCCAGCGCGGCCGGGGACTCGCCATTCACGCGCCGGGCCGGTTTATTCGACATCCCGACCGCCGTACGGGGCCCGCGTGGACGATAGCCCTCAACGTGCATCGTAAATGTCTCTTCCTTTACAATCTTCAAGTCCCCCGGACGAACAATGGCAGCGTCGAGGGAGCCTAACCAAATGGGCAAAGTCAAACAAAGTCGTTCATACGATTCTCGCGGCGTGCACTCCAGAGACAAATGTTACAATGTTGTACCTTTCTTGTAGTGTTAAGTGCTAAGAGAAATCAGCTCAAGAATCAATGAAATGATCAGATAGTCAGTCTGCGGTGAATGGGGCGGGTGTCCCTCATAAATAAAACAAGATAAAACGATAAAGCCTTCTGCAACGTTGAGTCTGTTTGCGTACGATAGTGTGCAGGAGGGCCTTCTAAAGAGGTCGGCCTGGGCCGGGTGAGCGAGGAGCGCTTTTCCCATGAGCCAACTGGGTTCCGTCCAGAGGGACGGGAAGCGACGGCGCCTTCAGGTGACCCGGGGCCCTCATAGTGTCCTGATGGCCACAGGGTAGAGCAAAGACATGTGTTCCGCTCCCTTGATGGGCAGTTTCCGGCTGGAATAGAAATGGATGATCGCCGGCACGCTGTCAAAAAGGCCGCTGTTCTGGCCCAGGATGTAGTTGCTCTCTTTTGTCCGCGACAGCTTCATGTGCATGAAGCCCTGGCTGCTCCTGGGGGGACACAAAAGAGACAAAAGAGAGGGAAAGAAAGGGTGTTAATAGCTCGATTGAAACAGGGCCAAGAGTCCGCGTTGTACTTTTACGTTTTCTGAAGAAACAATTTCCATATATTCATGTCAGCGTCCACGGACCGAGACCACATTTTCCCCACAAAGTATCACAAAAGGGACAGTTGGCAAACTGTCACATTGTACCACAGAGATGATCAAATATGGCTCTTTGTGTTTGTGATTTAGTGGAGCTATGAGCTGCTGGTGCACGGCATCACCAAAGTGGTGAAGGATTCACCCTGATATCTGAAGCACATTTCATAGCAATCCATCTGATAACTGTTGAATTCATTCAGTTTCAAATCAAACTGGTGTAGCGACCCGCCGTCGCTGTCACGCGCCTACAGCTACGGATAAGAACACATTCACAGGAGAAAAGTAGCCTCCTTGACGGCTTCTTCCTCATTGACCCCCGCAGTAGTCGCTCCCTACAGCACGTGACTTTGGAGCAGGTTGCTGAGCGTGTCGAGTTTCACATGGACAGCCTAAGGACGGAGCCCATGAACCACCGGGAGGAATCACTCGAGCTGAAGCAATAAACCCGACGGAAAAAATTAAAAGCTCCCTGTGCGTTTCTAGGGCCCTTCCATCAATACATGTTACGGCTTTCCAGTAATCTCCTGCTTGAAAATAGAAAATTACCTTTTGGGGATTTAAGCTATGCCGCAGAGATTTAGCAAGGAGCTGATACAGAACTAATGGCCCCTCTATCCTGCTGTAAATATATACATTTTTGATCATCCGTCTTTAAATAAGTGCATTATCATAATAGCTTTTTCAGTCAACAGCTAATGTATCCAGCAAGTTATGATTGCTTTAGGCTCAAACACTTTGCACTCAGTCTCTGCAAGGGGGGCCTTATGTTCAATTATCAACATAAAGTGCAGCAGTTCTTTCCAGCTCACTAAACTCCCACCTACTCAACTTCAGATCTCAAAGGGATAATAATAAAAGACTCTCGTGAGGATGAATATGTACAAGGTGTTGAGTAGAGATATTATTATTACTATTATTAGTAGTATTTTGAAATGGCACAGTTCACTTATAATGGATTGGGTAGAAAAAAAGAGGCTATTTTCTTGAGGTAATTTAATATTTTCCCCGAGTAAAAAGAAAGAAAGAACAAATTCAGGCACCTGAAACGTAAGGTGACTCTATTCTCTACTTATCTCTTAATTGCATGTGTAAAGCCTGCGGATTTGTTCTCTAGAGATAACACACGGAAGTGGAAAAAAACCAAGAATGTACAGAGTTCAAAACAAGGATGTCCATCAACAACGAGAATACATGTAAAATGATAAATGGAGATTCCTTCCTGGGAGGTTGTGCCTTGTTTCAACAGACGAGACCAATCCTTGTTTTTTTTTAGCATTTAATTACTATTATTATTACAGAAAAAGAAGATCTATGAGGGTCGAGCTGAGGTAGAAAGCCGGAAGCTTGCTGTGCTATAAAACTTAAGTAAACAGCACTTCCAAACTTCTCTGGAACCTCCGTTGCTTCTAACTATATTTATTCACGTCATGGACAAGCTTTGAGGCGAGCAGCCACAGGTCTCTACAGTTTGGCCATTCTGCAAGTGATACCAGGAGAGCGTGTGTATAAAAAAACATTTGGAAGACACGCGTTAGGTTACTTAGATCCACACTTAAAAAGGGCCAACACATCAACAGCAGCATTTTTCAAATCCCACCGGGTCCCACAGCCAGTGCTCATCACGTTACAGTCCCAAAAGAGGGCAGCGGTGCAATATGGCCCAGCTGTCAAATATGGGGCTATTTATGAGAAGCCGTGCCTTTGTGGTGTTATTGCATCCCCGTGTTCTGCAGGCTTCTGCTTGTCTAATCGGGATCAATCTCACTGCGGAAGTCTGCCGTCCGGTTTATTGAGGTTTGCGACTTTGATTTGAACCCTGCAGCAGGAACAGCCCGACAGCAATCACAGCTTATCTCCACCTCCCACATATTGGACGGCTCCCTGGATGATGCTCGCAGTGCCGTGAATCCGTGGCACCAGAAATGGCCTGGTCATCCGCCAAAGGATAATGATGACTGGGATAAGCAATGACCTTTTTAAGCATTGCTGGGTATTAGATATCATCTGCGCTTATTATTTCATAGGAGCCCAAATTAGATTTGTCTACCTGGGTTGAGGTCAACCGTTCTGTGATACACAAATGATGTGAAAAGGAAATGGTTTGTGCTGGGTAGCAGGCAAAGAGGTGTAAGAAACAAAACCACTATTTGATTTACACAAAGCTAGAATTGACTTTACTAACTTAAAAAAAAAGTCCGATTTAAAATTTGTTTTGTTGATGCAAGATAGTGGAGATCTCCTCTTTTCTGTGTCAACAAACTGAAAGACCCCATTAAAGCACAACTTTAAAAAGTATTTCAATTATAGGTACAAAGGCTTTTTGGTTTCTCTTTTCAAATGAGAGTTTAGGTTCCTTCTGTCTGTGATGTGGCTTCAAACCGATTCTGTTGGATAGATTTCCTTCTTTCACGAACCTTCTCTTCTCAACCGGTGGAAACACGCTGAGCAGAGCTCTCTGGCGGGGTGAGAAACAGGACGACACCGCGCTCTGACAGACCTGGGAAGGGTTCAATGTATTTCAAACGCAGTGGAAGGTTCTCTCCACGGAGAGAAGAAAAATAAATAGAAAGGAAAGAGAGCCGCAAAGGAGAGAGGGGCAGCTCAACCCCCCCCCAAAAAAAAAGGGGATCGGTGGGGGGCAAAACAGACAGAAAACCCTTTCCGTCAGAACAAGGGCCTCTCGAGGCTGGAGGTCTCAGCGACGTCTGTCCTTAATCAATAATGCAGTGCACATATGTGCCGCGCTCATGGCCTTATACATTTTTCAGCAACCTCCGACACGGAGGATCCTCACCTCGCGTTTCGACTCCTTTTGGGTGTCAGCGGGGGGGGGGGGGGGGACGTGTGTGAGCAGGCTGAACCCACGGTGACCTCAGCCTGCAGAACGCTGGCTCCTGTCAAAGGCCTCCAATCGGCCTGCTGTTCTCTAGGCCTGATCTGATTGATGCCAGAAGCTGCGTGACAGCCGGGGGCCGACTTATGCAAATACGCACATGAAAGTCTAGACAATCAGAAGCGCAAATTAAATTGGAGTTTGTAACTGCTTCCGTTACCGTTTCCTCCCGTTCTGGGAAACGTGTCTTTTGTGTGTTTTAACAGTTGCTTGTTGTTTGAAACAGTGCATTACATGTTTATTTAATGTCTTTTATATTTTCGCGTGGATCTTCTCCTGAAAGTCTGTAGCTAAGCAATTAAAGGTTTTTTTTACCATGAGTACGGCAGAAAAGAAGGCACTTATTAAAAGAACATCAGTCTGTGGGACAGGAAGTGAAGACGGTGAGGAGCGCTAACATGAAGATAATGGAGCAGTGGAAAGCATTATGTTTCCCTGCCAAGAAATATAAGCCTCCAGCGAGATGAGCGCTGCCGTAGTGACGGAGGCTAATCAACGTCTCCCAACGTATTATAGTTTCATGGAGCCGAGGAGATTTCTCTAAATGTCCAATGGTTTGGCCAGCGTGGTAATGTAAGATGGACTTAATATAAGCTAATGTGAAAAGACTGTCAGATATTACGCTTTAAATCTTTATTATATTTTAAAGCAAACGTTTCCAAGTTGACTTGACTGGCCAGTTTTCCAGATGGCAGAAAGGAGTGGTTACGACCTCTGACACCTGCTACCTGCACCATGTAATTGGAAATCATTAATAAAAAACCCGCCAAAGGCACATCTTACGAGGAAAAGGATGTGATGTGACTCCATCTGAGCGGGCTTTCAAACCAAGGCAACCTCTGCCAAATGTCAGACTAGGATAAACCAATCAGAGCGGCTCCTCCAAACCCTCGGCTGGACGCGGCGGGGATCAGGGGTCGCTGATGAAGGGCAAAATCAACTGTGTTGTGGCCATGACATCAGCAAATCAAGCCCCCAGCGGGGGGGGGTCACAGGGGGGAGGCGCGGAGGACAAGGGACGGGGAGGATGTAGGTGGGAGATAGAGGTCTGAAAGGGTGAAAATCATTACCATATTGAAAAGGCCGAGTCAGCAGTCTATTGGGGCACAGGTGTGCGAGGACCTTTGTGGGTGGCTGCTGCCCTTCTCTTAACCTTCACTGCAATCTATCGGTGTCCGAGTGCTGTTTGTGGAACGTTATTGAAAGGGAGAGTTGTCCTTACTTAAGGGAGAGGGAGTAGTCGTTCTTGCTGGTCTCGCTGTTCCTCACCAGGTAGCTGGCCTCCTTGCACAGCCGGAGCAGAGACTCTGCATCTGTTCGGCTGATGGCTCCGTGGTACCAGCTACGGTCAACGGTAGGGAACACGGAGGAGAGATTTCAGTGAAAGAAAGCAGCGGCACTTGATGGAACAAAGGAACACGAAAGCGTCAAAGCGCCTCATGGCGGACCACGGGGGTGTTTATTTGGAGTGAAATGCAGTGATGACAAAGTGACCCTGGGATCAGACTCACAACTGGCTCTCCAGCGGCATGCTGGGGTCAATACGCTCCCCAAGAGAGGAGCTGCTGTGGTCCAGTGAAGACATTTTGGTGTTGACCAGACAGCCGCTGGAGTGTCTCTGCAGCGGGCGCGTTTTCCCCTCCTTGGTGGGCGACATTCGGGACTTCTCCACGCCATCAAACTGGACTGTAATGAAAAAAAAAAAAGGGCAACAGTTGATACAGGATAATATGTATGTACTGTACATACGTATTTAAGCTCACTTGGAAAGGTGGTGTGCTTTAAAACGGGGAGTAGACATTTGAAAAAGTGATGTGGTAAATTGCTGTTAAATATATCTGCTAAACTACAAGCTACCAATGAGGTGTGTGTGAACAGATATCCAGGTTGTGCTGTTACACATAAAAATACACACACACACACACACACACAGAATGTTCCTTTGTGTCACTCTTCCAGCTGAAGGGCATGCACACACATTGGTGGAGGCATAAATCAACCTTGCCACCCTGTGCACACATCCCATTGAGACAAAATACACACACACACACACACACAGGCAAACTTCCTCCAAACCACTCAAACAAACACATGCATCCATAAATACACCAACGTGCATATGCTACAGTATGCGTGTGTACACACATGCGCTCTCCAACTGCTCACAAACAAAATGTGCACAGCCGTGCAAACAAGAGCAAAAATCCCACGCGCGGGTTAAACATTAAACTGGCTTTTCAAAACTCTCACGGTCAACCGAAGGCACGATAAGCTGCCCTTGGCGACTTCACAGGCCAGTGTTTGATGGCTGGAGGTGACCTGTGCTCACGACGTGACTGCTGGAGGTCACCGGGGAGGGGGGGGGGGGGGGGGGCAACTCTGCTGCCAACCCGGAACGACAAAACTTGTATTTAGAAAAGCTACCGTGAGAACTAAAGGGAAGAGGACCTCCCCAAGGCCGACGTTAATCCTGTGAATCCTCACTTTTGTCAGGGGGGGGGGGGGCACGTGGTGGTTGGAGCTGGTCATCTGTGCGCGTCTGCGTACATGTGTTTCTGTGCCTCTAATTTTCCTCCTCCATCCATCACTGTGATGGATGCCGCAGCCCCCTCGGCTTTGGAAAAACCCATTTAGAGCCACTGACACGCTTCTCAAGCAATAACAGCGACAACAACTCCACAACCAGCTTCGGCTGTAGGGCTGTTGGCAGCTAAAAGGTTCGAGATGAAAACGACGCCGAGCCTTTGATGGAAGGAGTTAACGTAGCACGAAGCCCGCAGCCATTGCCTGTGTCTGCGCGGCTCCCGCTAATGGCCGCTCTTGTCTAGTGTTTAATTACCTGGACTGAACATGGCAGGTACTGTACAGACAGCCAGGCACTGGGATCGCCACAACATGTCGGCGGGAGATGGGCTCGTCTAGACTCCGCATTCCAGTCAGAGGACTCCATTACACTTAACGGCTTGTGAGTTTCTCAAGTGTTCCTGTAGCAGACCGAGCAAAGGGGGCCGACAGTAACCGTCAATCGGTTTAGGCTGCTGGCAGACAACGCCATGTCAGCAAATGTCAAAGAGCGAGTGGGCACCCGAGAGTAGAAAATGTAAACATCTCTAAATACTGTAGATGTAACAATAAGTTCTTTTTTTAATTTAATGTTCATCCTGTAAATTATTGTTTGGAGTACATGGAGCTCTCTGGTTGCGCCGTATCTTGGGAGAAATGAATACAATTTAAACTTGGCCAATAAAATGACCAACGTTCTGTTCAGACAATACACCTGTACTCATGCTGCATCCAGAGATTTTGTGATCAGAGGTGTTACTTAAGTCTCTAAGTGCTTTACACCTGCACTTCATTATATTTCCATTTCAGAAATGCTGTTCTTTTTTACTCCACAAAACATAACCGCTACCCAGTCATTTTCAGATTCAGATATCACACAAAAACATTAGAGCAATAAATACATGTTTATGGATTGCAGCATATGGACGGCATCTCACCATCCTTGACACTAGTTTTACATTTAGTATTTTCTAGTTGCTGATAACATTGTCCTTTTACTTTTACGTTTTGGATCCAAGAATAGATGCAGTAAATTGGGAAGCTTCAAATTGTTGCTGAAGGACTTCTCCTTCAGTAAATGTTCTGATTACTGCTTCCACAAGTGCCACAAGGAATATGAGCCAACAGCAGACAAGACTATTGAGACGGAGTGCTGCAGTTCCAGCTCCGACCACCAGGTGCTCCCCTTCATCTCCTATTCAACATTGGTTTTAAATCGCTGGCCCTCAGCTCACTGATGCATCTTCCTAAAAATAAACTCACAGAAGTGATGATTGCAAATGTCTCCGTCTACCGTTCTTATCTCAGCCTCTGCACTTTTGCTCAAAATACGGCTCATGCAGAGTCTTAAAAATGTTACCATCGCATGAATGCATGGGACCTCGGACCCCGTGGAAGACTGAGCTGTAGCCCGTCTTCCTCGGGGTCTGAGGACTTGGACCACAGGCAGTCAAATGATGTCTCTGTGGTGCTCACAAGTCATTAGATCTCTACTTTTTCAAAAAAGTCCATTTGAACCTGCACTGTACTCCCGAGTGCCGGGAGTACAGTGCAGGTAGGATGAACACACGGTGTGCGGTTTACGGGTGAGAAACAGCGTTTCCATGGAAACTGACCGCGGGGACAAGGGAGATGCACGTTTGCTCCGCTCGTCCCCGTCAGCGCTGACAGATCACAACATGAAGACGCAGCCGATGGCTTCCTCACTCCCTGCTTTGCTTTCTATTTCTATCTTCCTGTTTGCTTACGTCCGGCCCTTCTTCTTTTGATCTTTCCATCTCGCACACTCCAAACCTTTTTTTTTCCTTTCGGTCCCTGTGTTTTGGTTTGTTCCCGGAAAAGAAAAAGATAATGGCCGTGGAGGAATGTCTGCTCATCATATTTGGAAAAAAAGGAGAGAATAAGCAGTTACGGCTTTGATCTGTTATCTGACTTGGTTTCTGATGGCCCTAATGCACCACTACCGGTTTCTAGACATGTCTGATCCTGCAGCTAGATTTTGTTAAACATGACCTACATAGGTTATATGTCTACATACAAATTGGGGGAAATTGGACACTTGGACATGATATACTTTTCTTAAGGATCTGAACGTTCGGAGCAAGTTGGTGTGAAATAAGGATGAAGGTTGTTATCTTTCAGTGTCTACAGTTCCACTCCACCATCCGCCTGCCCTCAGCTCTTCACTTTTAAAATCCTCCCAGCAGCTCCACTAATTCCTGCTCCATCCCAGGTTCAGCACAATCAGGGCTTTTTATGACCTTGATTAAACTTTTTTTTTTTTTTTCCGGCTGAGTGGCTATTGTCAGAGGAGCTCACCCCATCAACCTTCCCTGTCAGGGCCGAATCTTTCCCTCAGGCGGAGTGCATCGTTACCAGAGGAGCATCGCCCCGAATGGAGAGCCTCCCGAACCAGACAACAGCTTCCGTTTCATTTGCTCGGCGGCGGGTGCACCCATGTCTTCTTTGTATTGCCAGACATCTCACAAAACACCGGCGCTTCAGAGCTGTGGTCGGATTCCCTTTCGAGGCGGACTATCAATGGGAGTCAGCCAAACCCATTCCCCTTTCATTCTGCGGAGCAGGCATTGGAAGACGTGGCGGACAGGAGATTGACGAGAGGATCGGCCCCCGGGAGGAGAACAAAAACCAGACGAGAAGGTGGGCACACGCGCACGCAAACACGCGCACGCAAAAAGACGCGTAGGTAAATGCGCTGGGGCATCTGTGTGTGTTATCAGTATTGTTGCTTGTGGAGAACCGCAAATGGAATCCGTGTATCAGATTGAACTGTCAGTCAGATGGTGACTGATGGCTTAAAGACCTGCCCCCCCCCCTTCAAACAGAAGGCTTCCTTTAGAGGGCTCTATAAAACACAGAGGGGGGGGGGAGGGGAGAGGACGCAGATAAACACAGAGGTCAAAAAGACATGATTACACCCCGACAAAACCATAACCGCGATAACAGCTGCAATGTAACGAAGCACAATGCAAGGCAAAAGTTAGGCCTTCCTCAAATAAGGAAACACGTGGAAGTGGAATAGTAAACCTTTCAAGAGTGTTAAGGGCACAGTGTTCAAATGATAAAGTAGCTCGAGCGTTCCCCTTCCCTCTGCACACGCTCCTAAACAAATGTCTAATTAAGACGGCTAATTAATTCTCATTTACTAATGGTCCTGCTGTCAAAAAGGACGGGCCGTCTGAGAGGTAAAGTGCTGCTGTGATGGGAAAATTTACTTTTCCAGCCAGGATATGCAGAATGATTAACAGATCATTAAAATGCACTTAAGACTTGGAAGAACAAAAATCTTTTATATTTTGATAACAATCAAGTGCATCACAACCTCAAATACTTATTTGTTGGAAACTAGTAATAATATATTTTTACAGCTACTCCATGCTAAATAGAGAAGTTAATCTGCAATTACTCCGACATCGGAAATATCCTTTAAATTAATCCCAAAAATGCCACTTCCATTAGGTCCAAGACAAAGGAATGTGCCTCCATAGTGTTAGCTAGTTTAGCCGTTTTAAGTGAACTACAATATATATTTTAATTAAGCACCTTCTTCATGCTGTACATGTGGGCTAATTAATTAATTAATTAATGTAAAAAAGGAACATTGCTTCATTATACTCAGAGAAAAGTGCCTTCCATTTATATGTAGATGTAATAATACTTGTCCCGTGGAGCCGCATTCAAATTTGAATAATGGTGTTGGACGAATCATATCAGTCACATTTCCCTGGACTGGACTGGATATTATTTGTTAGCCACAATAGCCTTTACAGGCACGTACAGACTCTCAGCTCTTTACCCTGGTTGAGCATGTAAACACTCACAGTGTGTCACGGATGACTAATGTCTTTGTGTGTGACTGCGGGTCTGCCTGTATGCCGAGGTCAGGGGAGTGCATTGTAACACAGGGGTCGCAGAGGCCATCACCCCCCCCCCCCCCCCCACACACACCACCCCCTCTGTCTGCCACGGCGGCCTTTGACCCCAAAGATGTAGAGTGGGGCCATACTGGCTCAGACAGAGAGGGGATCACTTTACAGCTGGACGCCAATCCTAAACCCGCTGACATCGCAGAGGGAACCAGAACCTTTCCCATGGATTTATGGATATAAATCAACTCCTTGCCCTGTCCTCGCCTATGGCACACAGCGGTGTCCTCTTACAATGGTCTCATTCTAAGTCTTGCACACTTTGCCAGGGGAAATCCCATTCGTGGCATTAGTTCTGCTGCACGTCCCTCTTTTCCCCCCTAGTGCAGTCGAGAGCCTGAGTCTGCGGAAGGGCTTGACAAATCAACTAATGGCTTTATCGGACTTGTCCATTGTGATTGATAAGATGGTGTGGATGGCTAAACCTTAGGTGAAGAGACTCTGGCGAAGAAGGGAAATTGACTCCAGTGAGTGGTGGAGAACAGCGGGCCAGAGGGACATCTGGGACAGTTATGAGTATGTTGACAAGAGGAAATGGGGGTCACGGCGAATGGCAATCACGCAGGCAGAAGGCAGTTCAGCACAATTAAAACTAATGAGCCTTCAACCCAAGAACCTGCACAGGAATTAGTGATTTTCTGCCACATGTAATCCGGATGGAAAAGTGCAGCAATTACTGAGCTGCTACCTAACGTCATATCACACAGTGCTTCTAAAAGACAGACAGTTATGCATAAGCGGACATGTTCATATAATTGCAGCCCTGCTGAACAGTTGGTATATTTTGTAAGGATGATCCTTTCAGCCTGTTTTCAGCTATATAATCAACAATTTCAAGCAGTAAGAATATTAGTGCTATTCTTTGAATGTCTTTGGTAGCCACTAAGGTGGTTGGTTAGTTATGTTTTATAAATTCCCCCCCTAAAAAATGCAGGACTTTGAGAAAAATGGGTGTAACGGTGGAGATATGACATGAATAAGACTTAAATGCTACGGATTACATTGTTCGCTGTAAACTCAAGACACACCTCTTCAGACTACACCTTGATTAAAAACACGAATTGTACTTAAGTTATACATTTGATGAAATTGCACTTTCTTGTTTCTCTTTCTTCTGAGTTTGTATCACTATGGTTGAAATGCACTTATTGTAAGTCGCTTTGTAAAAAAGCGTCAGCTTAATGACATGTAGAGTAATGTAATAAAGGCATGCATACTCTTTACCAGTCAAACTGTTCCTGAATGAAAGATAGAAAGATAAACAGACAAATAAACAAATAGTCACATGACCACATTAATGGAATTAGACGGATGGGTGATGGATCAATGGACGAACGGATGGATATGGGGCTGATTGATGGGAAAGACGCCGGACAACACCCACCATGGTGGTGCAGGTCACAGCTTGTCTGTCCTGGCGAGGGCTGAGCTGTCTGGGAGGGAGACTCCAGCTCCTCCACCAGGGGAGGGCTGGTGTTGAGCTGCCCCACAGGAGGGGGCCAGGGTAGGTCCTTGATCACTTTAATCTCTACTGCAAGAGTTGACCGGGTCAACGAAGGAGAGACGGAGGGAAGGAGAAGACCGCGAAGAGAGGCATCAATGGACGACGACAAAGGGCAGTGAGGAAAGGTAAGTAATGACACGGAACAGGGAGGGGAAAGGAGGAAAAAAGAAGGATAGTGAAAAGTGTCAGAAAAAAAGTCAGAGAATGGCATTATTGTGGTAGAGAACCCGTTTATACTGTGATCTCATAATCACAGAATCTGAAAGGAATACAACAGGACTGAAAAAGAAGTCAAGTTAGTTTGCCAGTGAATAGGGTTGGGCTCTGATAGCGGGTGCCATATTGAGCGTTGTTCTGGGTTATCAAAATACCATTGATTTCTAATGGAATTACGGACTAATGGTCAGAAGATACTTGCAATAAAGGATTTAGAAGTAGAGATTGGTTCCATAAAACTTCTATAAAACGCTATTAAACCCCAACCGTACCTGATGTGAAGTGATTCTCTGATACCTCCTTCCTGTAGCTACGCCAAATAATTCAGTGGCATTTACTGTACTTTAAACATCGGTTCTGCATGTGTGTCCCTCTTCAACCAAACTCTGACAATGTTCGCATACACTCACACACTCCTTGTGCAGAGTTTGAAAAAAAGATGTAGGTTTTGCATTAAGATAAACAACATTCGCTGGAAAGCATCTCGGAGCATCCGCCCCGGCATTGGACGCTCCCTGGGCTTTGTCCCTTAAATAATGTATACCTTATGTTCAGCCTGGGTGTTATAAGGCTAAATGAAGCCCCCTTTTAAAAGCATATCAGTCACCGAGCACGGGCCGCTTGTCAAATAGCTGAAAAGTCTTTACACCAAAAACTAACTGCGTAAAAAACAAAGGCTAATAAAGAAACAGTCCAGCAATTGTAGCTTTTGGAAAAAAACACAGACTTCCGCCGGAGGTTAAGAGTGTTTTGTATGAATCGATGATCTTTTTCTAATAGAATTATCCAACATAGATCTTCGAATGAGGCTACTGACGCCGCTGCTATGAACATTTTAATTTCCCTGTCCATGGTGCTGGAGATGTTACCACAGCAGATGGACGTATCATGTCATCTGGTTCCGATTCATGTCATAAAATGCCTTTGAAGACAAATCATAAAATGCAAAACAAGCATTGCTTAAGGTGCAGAAAAACACACACTGCAGGTTTTGCCCAAAAAGAGACTCCTATTGAGAAGCATAAACCCACAGGGACAAAAGAACACACAATATTAATGAAAAAAATTCTTGAGGCATCCAAGAAGAGTTCAAGATCAATACGTTATTGTTGTTGTCTCCACAACTCCGGTCTTATTTTTTTAAAACTTTGGACATAGAAGCACATATTGCTCATATAATTACCCACAGTATGACACGTTAATAATAGAGAGGCAAATAATGCACCTGTATGCATAGCCTGACTACAATTGCAAGCTGGTTTTCAGTGGGATGAAGAGCCTGTTATGAACTCCTCCGTCTTCCGTCCCCCTGTGGTCCAGGACATGCTAATGAGAAAGAATATCTGCAGGCCTGATGTATCGGAGAAAGTGGAGAACATTCAATCCGACAAGCAATTAAATAGCCAGCCCCCCCTCCCCCGCTCATGGAGAAAAAGAAGTGGCTGAGCGGAGGAGCCCGTTGAGTCGGGTTGGTGGACCAGTGAGAGACAGGAGAGTGGGGAATGGACACTCAAGGTCAGAAACCGAGAGATAATACAACTTCCACTACTTTGGGGCGAAGCAGGAGACTCTCTTCCTACGAGATTAAAAGCCTAATACGCATTTCACATTAAAGATTAGTGTGTAATTGTTTGGGGAGCAGAAGGCTGCCGCCACTCCGCAGCCACGCCGGGAGAGCATTTTGGCGAGCGTGGCTCAGACGTGCTCGGTTTTGCGCAGCTGAATCATACAATTTAGCACTGTGAAAATGAAGGCCGGCTTATTATATATAGCCGAGCGTTCTTTCTTTGTTTTTAAACTCTGGTTGAAGGGAATCTCCTTCGTCCTCTAACCGCTGGCCCCAAAGCCTTGAATCATCTTTGACTCTATATAGCATCCGTTGTCCTATGGATGGGTGCGTCCTCACACCTCCTGCGTCCTCACACCTTGCAGCATTCTTCACAGACTAATTCAAATTTTGGACTCAAGTGGCCTGATTTAAACATCAGAACACGCTTACAGCTGTGTGTCAGCCATGTCGATGGTACTGGTTAAGGGTTTCAGAGAGATATAAGGGTGAAGTTAATATTAGAGAGATAACCCTTTTTTCATAATTGGGCACAATTCGCTATGGGTTGCTGCATATGATGGTACACGTGTCTGTGTTGTCTTTTTCACGACAAACGAGGACTATTTATGAGGGAATATGTCAAAACGGTCGAGGATAACTACGCATTTGTCGTCTCATGTGACTGCGTTTGGATCAATATGCCACATCTGATCTGCATAATCCATAGTAGTACACGAGGCCTTGTGTTGACTTATGTACAGAGGCTATTTCGAATTCTCGATCGACAGAGGACATACAAGTTAAGCACACAAAAGTGGCCACGCCATGACTTTCAATGGGAGCGTTTCCAAACACCGATGTCCCGCTTGCTTTGGAGACGTGCGGTGTTGGCGGGATGTCAATCAGACCGGACGCCGTCAGGTTGAACCCCCAATCTGAGGCTCAGTAACGCTTTCAAAACGTGCATGTTGATCAGAAATAATCAAAAGAACCAGAGAATACTTGAACAGTGGGAAATGGTTCCTTTTTAATGTCTCTACCTTCCCTTTGTTGCTTCCAGGAGCAGCTCTGTCTTTAAGGCCAGGTATTTGTATTACTCAGGCTTTCCGTTAGCCAATGGCGCTTCATCGCTGTAAACAGTGCGGCACCATAAATTTAGAAGCTCTGCTTGTTTCCACCAAAGGCAATTCATTTAGTTCTGCTTAATTTGGTCGGCTAATTGCATGCATATTCAAAACAAGCTGGGAGATTGCAGTTGTTTATACGTACATACTTACATCATAAGCATGAGAGCTTGGAAACAAAACAAGCCTCTCCTTCGCTGGTGTTTGTTCCTTCGACACCCAAAATCATTATAGATAAAAGCCGTGTAATGCTTCGGAGGAACTGAAATGCCATTCCATGAATCTCCCCTCACTGTATCCGTCACGTTATACGATCCGGCTCGCTTTCAAAGCGCAGATATGCTTTGGCATTCAAAATGAGAGCAGCAAAGGCCCTTTTCGCATGGTCTTCAATCTGGAGAGAGAAGGAAGCGATGCGTCGGAGATGCCCGGGCCAGCAGGAGCTCCGGCAGGTTTACAGCGCTGTTGTGTGTGGCCAATGTGTGCGACTGAAGATAAGACCTGTGGCAGCGCTCAGTGAAAAAAGAGGGCAAGACACATTTGAGGCCCATGAAAGAGCGCTGTCAGGAAGGTTATCAGCAGGGTGTTGCTGCAGAGGCCGGCGGGACGAGACAGAGCTGAGGAGTGACGGACAGCGCAGGATGGGCGGGGGGGAGGGGAGACGAGACCCGCCAAGCACAGAGAAAGGGAGCCATGGCACCCACAAAACAGCCGGCCTCCACCCGAGCGCAAACGACCCCCGCGCAGGACTGTAACTGAATCAATTATTTATTTTAGGGACATTAGACTTGAGCCTCAGGTGTCCGGGTCGTTAAGCCGGCGAAGATTCATTAAAAATCCATAAAGCTCCCCGAGACCCGAGGGAGCGCGCCGCAGCGCCGTCTCTTATCTTCCGTGTTAAATGCGTTGTACCCCGCTGGCCGGGGGCCAAGTGGAGGGAGTTAGCAGCAGGTAACAGAGGGCAAGGAGATTAAGTGACAATGGCTCACGATTCTCTCTCTTCCCCCCCCCCCCCCCCCTCTGTGACGAGGCTCAGGTTTCCCATGGCGGCACGTCTGTGTCTACGTGTGTGTGAGGGTGTGAGCGCGCCGCGTGCGGGAAAGAGGCTGTGGCGAGTGAGGGTTCAGTCTGCATGTGTCCACGTGTGGGTTTGTATGTATGCATGGATGGGGGGGGGGGGGGGGGGGGGGTAGAGGGGGGTCAGCGAGATGAGTGATTAACCAAACCGCGAGTACACAGCCCCTCGACCCCCTGACAAGGCAGAGGGGTTTACATTCTATAGCGTACCTGACAGGAGCGAGCGAGCAGGCGGGCATCGGAGGAGGAAGGGGCTGCAGCAGGAGCCTTTAGTCTGCTCCCCTCCCCCCCCCCCCCCCACCCCCATCATTAATGAAGACAAATAGTCTTTTAGGCAGACAGCGCACCACGTTAAACCCGCGGTGGGAGGGCGTAGGCAGCATTTGGTACTTATTTAATCTCCCCCTTCTAAATATTTTTTACACACACTCCACGGTTTAGAAAGGCTGTGCATCTTTTTTTTAATTATCTGTTCATTTTTTCTATGCAGATGCTTTCATTTCCCGCGAGGCCGCCGGAAAAAAAGAACGGTGGTTTTTGATGAGCGGAGGAAAATGCTTACAGAATCCAAACTGCGACCATTACGTTGCTTTAGTGTTTCAGCAACTGAAGCAACGTAACTGATGGCAATTGGTCACTATGCATGGAGCTGTAGTTAGGCAGACCTCTAAAAATGCTGTGTGCCCACAGAAGGTCTCGATTCAGGGCCTGAAATAGCACAACAAAACATTTTAACATACAACCGGACTTGCCTCTGACCTCTGGGAACACAGCGACATCGCCTGTTTGGAGCTTGTCTCATTTACCCATTTTTGGGGGGGATTGGACTGAAACAAAAGGCCACCAAGTGTCATAAAACAACATCTTATTGTGTTACCATCCTCTGCACGAAACATGTGCAGAAGATCAAAAAAGTAGCTCTGCAAAATCAAATGGACATGTACAAATAGGTGTTCTTTGTCTTTTCCTTGATAATTTATGATACCATATATAATCAAATTTATATTTTTTATAGACCGCTTTGACTTTCTTGACCCGTATGTAGCCCTCAAGCACCTAAGCAAATTTATAAAGCTTTTCCCCCCCCCCCCACATACAATACAGTAACTATAACTAGAAACGACCTATCCTCATGTGGGCCCCAACAACTAGGAAGCCTTCTCAGCTCAGTCCTAGAGCACTGGCTCACAAGTGGATTTAAATACCGAAGCAGTGTATCATTTCTTGACATTTGCAGCGAGCTGGTTGCAAAGATCAGAGCAGGCACACGGGCTCAAGTCCTGAAAGGTGGGAAACTTTTTCTAAGCCCCTTGATCTTTGGATCCGAGGCCGATCCGAACGGAATCCTGCAGCGAGGGGCTTGTCCCAAAGTCGTCTTTCTCATCTTTCTTCTTCTTCTTCTTCTTCTTCTTTTTGTCTCCCAAATAGTGGGGAATTATTTCTGCCTGAATAAAACATAACTCAGAATAAAGACAAGCACTAAATCAAAGGACTTTTTGGACTGCAGCTTTTGTCTTTGAAAGACAACCTAATAAAGAAGTATCTCCCCAAATTGCCCGTCAAAACACTTTGACATTGAATGGAAATTAAATTAATCATCATCAAAAGAGGGACACTGCAGAAGGGGGAGTTGAAAGAGGGATGTGTTAGTAAATAGCGCTTTATACACAAACTTCTGAGTGCTGCCGGACTGAAAAATAATGAGAGAGAGAGGGGAAGAAAGTGATTAAGAGAGCAGCGTTCATTATTCATCTAATTACTGGCAGAGGCAGAACAGCGTGACTCCTGTGAAGACCTCAGTGCCTACAATACACAGAAGTAAACCAGAAACAGAAAGTGAGTGAGGAAAAGAGAATTGAAAAAAAGGAGTGAGGATGAAAGAGTCGACCTAGGACAATGACGTACATGCACACATACAGCCTGCTGCGTCTTTACTGCTGAGACAGTATTGGTTTTCATTCTGCCGCATCTATACGGCCGACATAGGTAAGAAAGATTGTCCTTCATCTCTACATAATTCCGCCCGTCGATGCCGTCGGGCCGGATTCCGTGTGAAATCATGTGAAACGATGCAAGTTAAATCTCCGGCAGCAGAAGAGCTCGAGGCACGAGGGAGCCAGGAGTGAGCGGAGCGACTGTGGGAGGCCGCAGCAGTGGAATGAGAAGCAACCAAAGAGGACGGAAAGCTACCACTTCTGTGAACAGGGACCGCCAAAATAAAACAAAAAAAGTTCCCTGTAGTGGCTTTAATGAGGTACAGCATGTCGGTGCAGAGTGGTACGCTCATCACCTGCAGGTATGCACTAAGTACTCCCACAAGCCTTTTTCTTCCTCAACAAATGAGATGGATGAGCTTGATGCCCAGTAACGTCACACAAGAGAGTTTTATACACGCTGAAACACAAATTTGAAGAGACTAAAAATAATATGAAAATGAATCCAAAGTATTGACTCAAACTAAATGTTTAAGAACATTTCTTTCTGGGTGCTGGGTGTGTTATTTTAATCTGAAAGTAACGTGTGGATTTTGGATTCATGGTAAAATGAAAACATCCTATGATCTTGCCTCCGGGTGTCGTCCAAAGCGCATCTTTAACTTCTCAACAACAGAAAAACACCAGCAGGGGATTAATCTCTCCGGGATCCACTCTACTTCGGATCTATTTGGATTCATTTAAATGATATAAATGCAATGCAGTCCACCCAAACCAAAGATTAGACAAGACAATGAATACAAAATAGGAATACATGGAAATGACAAAAAAAGTATGGGGAATAAACTATAATATGATAAAATTATGAATAAGGGGGAAAAAAATGAAATTGTTCTGTGAGATTTACAATGTGATGAAGCTCAATTACTCTTTCAAATGTGAAGAAATTAATCACAAATGCAGCAACTCATTTTCCAGACGGTATTCCACACTGAGACTTCGGGCCATGCATATTTATTTTAGCTTATTTATTGAGGTTTAATTGAAAAACTAAGCGTTCATCGATGTATTAGTCATCCGGAGGAGTCAACGGAGGAAAGATTTGTGTTTTTGTTCAGTGTTTTCATAATTGTGTTAATCAAAGCTGCATAATTCATCAAAATGCTGTAAAAATTGCACGATTGCAATTTTTAAGGCGATATGGTTGTCATAATAGCATTTTTATATTAAGTACTGTAATGCTGCAGAGATGCGTACGCGTCATAATCTACAGATAATATCTGTGAATGGTACAAATCCGAGGAGAAATCATCTCATAATAATTCCACATGTTATTCAACACTTATGTAGATTCCTTCTAATATAACAATTGCAATGTTAGTCATAAAAATGTGCCATAAGTATTATTCTGGTTTGCAGAGACCACATATTCTCACACTTCCACCCCCCTGCTCACACTCACTACTGAGCACCCAGAAGTGTTACTGCATCTTGACACACAAGACTGTTGTTAGCTGTACCTTTTTTTAGTCCACTTCCAGCATTTGACAGTCACATTAGTGGCTTCTTGATAATGTCGTTCTAATCAAGGTGATTTGAAGTAGATGACATTTTCTTAACATACTAGTAGATTTAAGTGGGCACTCGGGCTCATTCCTGCAGGGCAAAAGTCTTACACCCAATAAACCGCAAAAAATGCTCGTAACATTCATTATGATGGAATATTCTCGACCTGTGTGCTGAGAATTTAAGCAATAAGTCAGTTCAAATTGCAAGATTCGGGTCAACCTGTGTGGTTAAGGCATAGAAGTCTAAGATGAATATAAAGACAGACAAGAGACAATCCCCAGCCCCGTCTCCAATGGTACCTGTGAGGGATTTAGAAGTGCAGTCCTTTCCTCCGTGGGGACCTGATCCAGTGCCACTTACAGAACCCTCGTAGCTAATGCAGTCATAACAAAGCAGAGCTGTTCAAGGATAAAAAAAGAAAAAAATATAAAGAGAAAAGGGACGATGAAAAATAGAGTCATGGGTTGCTGATTTTCTATTATTATATATCAGATAACGGGCTCTGCATTTTCTTTTCAATTTTGGGTGCATTTTTCATATTCCAAAGCCATATTCTTTCCGGGAACAGCCCTGTTTGATGTTATGGCCGTGTTAGCCATGCTGAAGCTCCCAAATCACAGAGCCTACCTGCACCTACATGCAACAGCACAACCCATCATGCCCCCCTGAGCAGCACAGGTGTCATAATTGTAGCTTAAAAAGATTGCGCTTGAATCAAGGCAGCACATATTAGACTGGGACACCTGCGGGTGAACTTAGCGGGTGCATCAACAGAGGAAAGACAAAAAGGAAGAGTTTACTAGAGTCAGCAGGAGCATCACAACCTGACAGAAGCCAAAGTTATGAAAAGTGGTTAGAGACGGATAAAAACAGACACTGAGGTTAGTAAAGCAGAAGAGAAACCGTTAAAAGCTGGACATTTTCAAAGAAGTCGTCTCTAAACTGGATTTGCTTGAGCTTTTGACATCAGGAATAACAGAATGTTAAAGTGGCAAACCCTAAGATGTCGGTCCTATTTCTAGTCAAAACAATGTGTGTTATAATTATATTCTTCTGCCTGTTGATGGGGAGTTTTTAGGGGCTGTTTGTATACGCAATGAAAAAGAAAAATCTCCTATTGCCCGAGAAATCAACCAGCATGTAACTGCAAATATGAAAATATTGCAATATTTGTATCAGCGGGCAATTCTTAGAGTTTGCCACTTGAAGATGTTTTGGGATCAGGATACAGAAAATATGCCTTCTGTCTCGCTCAAGAAAAACTTTTGATTTTGATTCTACCACAAAGAGCAAAGCGTGGAGGTTGTGTATTTTAGTATCTTACTGATTTTTTTGCTACTTCTTGCGACACATCATTATATATTTTTTTTGTCTAACCTGCAAATGCTTTGGAAATCCTCTCTTTCTTCCACTCCCAGGGCTGGTCGTACTCCTCGGGGGGTCGCTCGTCGTCCTGGGGCAGCCGGCTTTCTCGGGGGCAGCGCGGGTTCTCGGGGTCGGAGTCCCCGCCGTTCTCGGCCGGCTCGTACGGCGTGTCGTACAGGGGCAGCTGCCTCGCCGGCCCGTCCTTGGTTCCTCGCCCTCCGGATCGTATTTCTGCAAACAAGGCGGAGGGACCGCTCGTTAATGCCGGGTCGCTGCTGGGATGAAGTTTTATGGATGAAAACGGCTCCGTGGGGCGGAAATGAGGATTTATGACAGTTGTTACCCGAGCGCTGAAGCAATGCATTTTGTACAGCCCGACTCGCACATTCTGCTGTACATGTGATGAATGTGAAGACTCGTATTCTGACTGAGAGGCGAAATAGCCTCGTGCTCACAGTTTCAGCGACCAGCCTTGTTGTTGCACGGCTGGATTCCCACACAATCACAATTTGCGGGTTACAGGACACTGTTAACATCGCCTATCAGACTAAAGGGCTCATCTCTTTTGCTCTGTAAAATGTATTATGCCCGGAAATGACCAATTTCCAATCAGAAACGGATAATGGGCGAAAAGGCACATGATGGTATAAAAACTGTGATGTTGTTTTTCTACCTGGAAGCAGTGCAGTCAAACTATACAGCCTCGCTGCACACCAACAACAGTTAACAAGGCACTTAGAGGAGATGGCTACTGGCGAGTTCACAGGCCTATCTGTGACATAAAAGTATGCTGGGCATCTCTCATTGTCATTTCATATCCTGATGGAGAATCCCCCCCCGCCGACGACGATGATCAGGATGAAAGACAATCTGCATGTTGGCGGAATGTGGCGAGTGGCGTGGACGGGGCTTCTCACATGTGGTGAAGGGCGTTGGGGGGGGTGGGGGGTGGGGGGGATGGACAGTTTGCGGTTGCTTAACTTATAACTGAGGTGGTAGGCAGGAGAGAGCGTTGAAAGAAGGGGAGGACAGGTGGGCCGAGCACCTGCACACAGTGTAACCTCCCAGAGTACGGTAAACTCACACGAGGGTCCTGGACAGCGTCGCCCCGGGCTGCACATATCTGCTCTGTCAGAACACATGGCACAAATCTCCTTTCTCACGTTTTTCCCTCTACGCCCGCCCCCCCCCCCCAAAAAAAAAAACTAACACCACACTGAACAGCTGTTTGAGATATTTAATCTCATACAGCAGTCAGGTTTATCTACATTTCAGGCTGTGAAAGTCGCATTACTAAGAAAAATAAAGCACAGCAGCAACAAACATTTCAGAAAATCCCCAAAATGTCAAACTGTTCCCTGAATATGATTTATTGTTTATACATTTTAAGTAAAGAATCCCGAATCCAGTGCATGTTTTTGTTTTTACGTTCATCTTTTAGATCTGCTTCACCTCGTCTGACCAAAACTAGGAGGCCAGCCAAACCATGTAAGTAGGTGAAGCAGACCTGACTCCAAATGAAGCATCGTGCCCTTGAGGACTCTCCTCGTCTCCTTTTTCCTACGCCTCCCCTCAGCATCCTCCCTCTGCTCAAATGAAGTTGTGAGCAGTCTGCACCCTTCCTCCCGGGCCACATGAAGCTGTTAGTGGCCTGCACCACCGTAGAGTAATGCAATGTGAAGAGAATGAAATATTATGCCACACCACTGCATAATTGCCTCTTAGCCCAAGGGAGCTCTTGCGGAAAAATGAGCAATGCGTTGAGCCTAATGGAGCCCCCCCGCTGCTGATGGTGGGGGTGGAGTGAGGTGAGGCTGCCTGGTACCGTATCTCGGCGTAATCCTGCATTAAGCAAACTCACCCACTTTGATGTGGCAGTTAAAAGACTTGGTACAACGAGATCCTGACTTGTTTAGGCCCCACCTCCCCTGCAGCGGGACAAATAGCTGTAGATGGGGGTGGAAGAAGCAAAAGCGAGGCCGCCTACCAGGAGGAGGCCAAATGGGAGCGGGATGGGAGGAGGGTATTTCTGGTGGGGAGTAAATCTTGTGGGAAGAACCCTTTAATTGGAGGCGTGTTGCCTTCGATAAACTGCTGCAGTGGATTGAGACTCCCCGTTAGCTCCCGGGAACGAGGCCTGGAGCGTGCAGATGGTTCTTTCTTTCTTCCTTCCAACCTCCTTTCCTTGTTTTCTTTACATCCTCCACTCCACTGTTTTCTTTTTTTTTTTGCTGCCGGCTCCTGTTAAGGCACGCTTGGTAAGCTGGGCGGGGACACATAAGTCTCGGCAAATTGCACGGCAGAGTAGGGGTTGCATGTTTCAACACAGCTGCAGTCTATCTTTTTTGTCATTGACCTCTGTTAAGGGTCAGGGGTCAGTCACCACCACACCCTCGTACCTCATACCTCCCCCTGCCCGGATTACCGAGTTCCTGTCCAGATGCTCAACTTCCTCTCTTATGCTTGTTGCCCCTTGCTTACTTTATTCAAACCCCCTGCAGCAGCACTGACCATAACCATCTGTTTGATGCCACTAAAAAGGATGTGTTTGGGCGTGTGGGGGGACGGGAGCAGAGCAAACTGAACCAAACAGCTGCAATCGAGCTGCAACCCATTTTGTCCCTAATGAGGAAAGACAGATAAAAAGTCTCATAAAAACTATAAAGCAGCAGTAAGTTGAATGCAAGTTTCCGCTTGCCAGCAAAAAAAAATAATGAATAGAAAACAGCGAGAAGAAGAGTTAAGCAATGAAACAAGTGGAAAATCCTGTCTTTATTATCATTTTCATCTCTGGTTCATGAACTAGAGAGAATCATCTCATCCGAAAGAGAGGAACGTGTTCCTTCTGTTACACATATTATCATGGCAGTGGATGGGCAGGCAGAGAGCTCTGGATTAAATAAAAAATAAAAAACAAAACATTAACAGCGACCAACCGGGCAAACCGCCCTCACCGGCCGGACCGCTCACGTCTCCTCGTCCATTATAGCCCACCAGTAAAAGTGAGTGCATTTGCAGGGGAATTAACAAGCAATTGCCTAACTGTGCTTTTATTGCCAGGCTAAAGATTTGAATATGTAAAGGGAGAAGGCATTTATCTGCCCTCGCTGGGTCGACTGGCACCCATCCACTCCGACTGAGCCGGAGAGAATTTGCACAGTGACACTCTGGATTTGATTTGAGGGGGATCTCTCGAGCACTGGTGAAGAATGAAATTCGACTGAGAAACAACAGCCAGGATAACCGGGCTTCGAGGATTTGCTCCGTCTGCTCCCTGAGCTCAAGTGACTGTTAAAGAAAGCATGAACCCGTGAAGCTGTTGTATCTTCATAATACAGGTTCTCTGCAGAGAGCATCCATCTTGACAGTGTGAGAAACACGCGTGAGGGAAATGGGCAACTAAGTCTACAGTGTCAACGGGCAAAAGACTTAGCAGATGCTTTCCGATCCCAGCACATTAATTACTAAACTCGTGCTTTGGCGCCAAGCGGCTCCTGAATGCCAAAGCAGGGAGGGTCTTTTAGTCGACTCAGCGATGTCTGCGAGACAAAGCCGCCGCAGAGCGACTTTTGTGCGGGTTACATTTCATTCTGCCTGATTGGGCAGTCAGAGATTGCATTGATAAGGAGGGCCACCCGCAGGTATTGTGCGTCAGTGGGAGAGCCGGCCTGACAAAGGAAGGTGTTTTGCTCCCCGACCCGTGGCGGCCTGCTGTCGACTGTCATTCCGCTCATTGGTGGGTGGAGCCAAGGCGAGGCTTCAACCCTGAAAGACCTCTGGGAGAATGGTAACGATAAGCAAAGACAAAACAACCCCTGACAGCTTTGTGCGCACATCTCAGCCCCATTTTCATTTATTTCCATGTCTCGTAGTGTTTTAGAGAGAACAAAAGGCGCAAAGACAAAAGGGATTAATTAACATCAACGTTTCTGTCATACGTCTCTTTTTCACGGCGTACACAATTTCGTCTTTCCTTACTTCATTTGAAATTTCGAGATTATTTGCAAAGCTTTGATTTCTTGCTGTCATGCCCGTCTCTCTGCAAACATGACAGGTTAGTCGGTGTGTGTGTGTGTGTGTGTGTGTGTGGGGTGGTGTGGTGTCTCCATCAGCCTCCTGCAGACCGAACAAAAGCCGCCGTGCCTTTGTTCTCACCGTCCCCGTCTTCCTCCCGGCTCTCGCTGTGCCAAGCTCGCGGTGGGTACACTCCGAGGCCTCTGGCTGCCTGTCACACGTATACTTTTGGGGAGCCTGGAAGCCAAAGCTCAGACAGTCTATTCATGCTTGGCCCGGAGAGGAGAGTATTTTGGGTTTTGCCAGCACTATTTTTGGTTTGTGCTTTCTTGTAGATGCCTGCTGTTTCAGCTGCAAGACACACTTTTTGACATTCAAATGAAACAAAGGGAAAGGCTCCGTTAGGCCGACAGAACGAGCTGGGTCCCCTCTGCAAATGGATGTGAGGAGATCTCTCTAAAACGTTCCAGCAAACAAGTGCGTCCATTCATATCTAGTTAACGTCGGTGCACCCATTCACACGCGATATATCCGAGCAGCGTAAGGCCTGTGTGGGGGTGTGTCGATTTGCCGTTTCCCCTCGGATGGCCCGAGGCGATGGAATGTGACGAGTGTCTTCCACAACGCGCTGACATGTACAGGGATTCGTGCTCTTCCCGGAGCAAGAGAGTAGGTCTAAAGAGACGCCACAAACAAAGCCTAAAAACAAGAGGGAGGCGGGCGGTGGCGGAAGTCAGCCTGACAAACCAACAGAGGCGAGAGAGACGCGAGAGGCGCGCTGAGACTGTGGGAAAGTATGACAAGACACAGACAGCGAGTGGAGGGGGGGAAAATAGAACATTTAGAGACAGGCATGTGATGCAAGTTTGTCACAGAGGGAGAAATAAACAAAGAGACTGCGAGAGGAAGTTGGGAAGAGTGACGGGGAGACACAGACACAAGGAAAGAGTGGCAAGAATAATAAATATGCACAACCGAAGGGTGCTCCGTATCTAACAGCTAATGAACACCCGTCACTTGAAAGCTCACTGCTGGTGACGTTAACTGTGTGGTGACGTATGAGGCGCAATACTGGCAACCTACTGACTCTGTTTGTAATAACCTACGATACACTGGAGAAAGCTTTCCAAATCAATGTCATGTGACAACACTTCAATGCCGCTTTCTTGGTTCTCGGTGTAACAGCAGTCGCTTGTGTCTTCGGCATCGTTAAGTGGAAAGTGCACATCAGACGGCCCTAGGTCTGTACGTAAGTACAATAGAGTTTAAAGTTGAATGCTAACATCAGCAGGCTAACATGCTCAGAATGAGCATTATATCTTCTAATCTTAATGTACAATGTATAAGAATCATGATGGCACTAGATGATAGATAGGTTGACAATTTGTGCAAGGGGGCACCTTGAATCCACCAGACAGTCGAGATATTTCATTAAATAATGGAAATATTAACCTGCTGATAACTTGTCTGGGAACCACGAATGTTCATTCGTAGTGCGATGCCAATCGAGCTATTTCACAGGGGACGACCCTCACAGACAGGACGACATCGCCCATCCCTAGAGCCGTGCCATTAGCGCGGCTAAAAGAAGAAGTCGAACCCCACCTGCCGTAAGCAGCGCGAGGTCAAGTCCCAAAGACAGACGTGCTTGAGACGGAATCGAGTTTCCTGTTGTCATTGAAAGGATCGCTAATCACCAAACTCATCACTGATGAGTAATGAACTGGATTTGCTGTATAAGAGGGGACGATGTAACACCCTCCAGGCGCTCCCTGCGGTTGGATGCCGCCTCACTCGGCGTAACGCTGGCGACGCCTCATCCAGGCAAAACGCCGTTCCGCCGCATGGAGGGCGGCGTCGATCCCACGCCGGGCTCGAGGTGAGAGCGCATTGATAGGTGATGAATGGGGGCAGCGGTGCCCGTCTGCGTGCGCGAATCACACAAAAAAACGCCGCGCGAGGCGAAGCGGGCATACAGGCGATTAGTCATCCGTTACGCCGTTATTGTAGCGCTGTGACAGAGATTCCAGCGGTCGGGGATCTCTAAGCGTGCTTGGCCCGACGCCGCCTGATGCAGAGGGTCCCGGAGCCTCGTGGGAGCGGAGCTATTTTTCTGCGGGCTGCGCGTTTGTGAGGCTGCGCTCGCTCTGTGGCTATTGTTCCTCGGCTGAGATAAGACTGCCGGAGGATTAGAGGCGAGTGCACCCAGAGTTCAGGCTGTTGTGGAAGGAGAAGGCAGCATGGGGAAGGGATTGGTCTGTGGGAAGCGGAGAGGAGGCACAACGAGGCGGGCCCGGCGAGGGCCTCTCGTCGCCGTTTAGGCCTCGGCTGCCTGTGTGGTCGCGGAGGAGGAGGTGGCGACAGGGAAGTCAGATGACATGGCTCGGTTGAGCGGTTCCCCGCCGCGTAGGGGGGAGGGCAACGGCCCATTGAGGGCGACAGCCCTTCGACAAAGACCCACTTGCACCCCCACCGCTTTCCTGCTTCAACCCTCAAACTGGCTCACGTTACCTCAGGGGGCGTCGCGACTGCTCATCTCCCCGTCTCTGTGGGAAGGAGAGTAGAGTTGCGGGAGAGGTAGGTGACGCTGGGGGAGCTTTGGTATTCCACTAAAGGTCAGGGAGAGGTCATGTTTGTATGAACTCATGGAGACCAACTAGAGGCTTTTGAGCATCTTTGTTAATATCAAGAATCCCAACAAGCCCATTAGCTCCTGCTGAGAACCAAATTGGCGATCTTTCCAAACCCGCACAACATCATCATCCTGTTGCTTTCATATCCGACGATCTTGAAAATCCATCTGCAATGCTCCCATTCAAACAAAGCCATCACACACAGGCGTGCTCTTAAACCTCGGGCCTTGCAGCGAGCAGGAAGAATCTCATTCTTTGCCACCGTATTGTGCGATAATCCGATAATCTCTCCCTGCAGCACGACAATGCAGGCGGAAGCCGCAGCAGCAGAGAAATCGGTTGGAAGTGAAGTTCTATCACCTCCACGCTGAGTGGAGCCGACAGTCACTGTGCCCTGCTCTACGCTGTCTCTCATTAGCGGAGACGGATGCGTGGTGAAACACAGACATATTTTACTCACAAGCCGCCTTTCAAACAGAGCAGCAAATCTTTTTCTTGTGGCAACATTACACAGCCTGAACTGTCAATGACCTCAGTTTTACTATGTGTAATATACCAGCAAGTCTAAACTCTAGACGCTCCTACAAATAGAGCCTCCCGGATCTTCAAAGTCAAGTTTTGTTATGAAGCATAAAATGAGGCTGAAGCTGCAGCAAATTAGAGCAGAAATTGAGGAACATCAGAGAAACAGGAATATTCATGAAAACCTAAAAGGAAAGCAGACAGAGCGCTGCTGGGCTGCCTTTGTATTGATTGATTTGCTCCCGTTATGCGGCTATCCTCCCAGCCCACGTCCGCGCGTGTCCTCGGGGGAAACGTGCATTAGTCGGGCTTTGCCAACACAAATAGTTACACAGCAGTGGCATCGCTCCATTTCTACGGGTGCGCTTGCTTTGACCTTCAGATGAGCGCAACCTCTTGGTCGCCTGCCCCCCCCCCCCCCCCCCCACCCCACAGAAAACACAACACCAACGCAAACAGATTAAACAACGGGACACCCTGACCACCGGATGCTTTGATGAAGGTGTTGAGTCAAAACGAAACTGCATTGACTCAAGATACTTACTACTCCTACAAAATAAGGTGTTGGACTTGTAAAGTGCTAAAGGGCAACCTGTGGCCTTGGCTTAGAAACTTCTATATATCTGAAACTCTTTATGGCAATATAAAAATATAATGATGAAAGGACACTAGGGAAGCATTTGTCTGGTTTGAGGCGTGATACAGAGACGCCGTGTGGCTTAATGCAGAAGGTTGTCTGCGCCTCTATAGAATGTGTAGAATAGGCGGATGGACAGTTGGCTCCAACGCTACATGGTGAGAATGGATAACCTTCATATGTCTTTCCGAGTCTCATGTTTCTCAAACAGGGCACACATGTGCGTTTCTGCCTCCAGTCAAACTACCAGATATGAGACAATGCAGTTAATTAAAACCACGCCGTACAAGTGTCTGCCTACAGCTCGAGGCAGGGTGGTTTACTCCAGCTTAGTTTACGATGTAAGTAATGATGATGATGATGATACTGTTCTGCTCCGTCTCTGTGCATCCACATTCTCACCCGTCGAGCTGAAGCAAGACTACGCATCTAAAGCGCTGGCGTGTGCGGGTCCGTTTGTGCGCCTGCTGTCCGTCCTCTTCAACCTGCATTGAGCCAGACACCCGACAGCTCAGAAAAGTTAGCTTCCGGAGTCCACTCAGACCTCTCAGCGCCGCACAACCTGATTCCCTCTGACAGGGCAGACGGAGCCATGCGGGGGAAGCACGTGAAATGTGACCTCGCTGTACCGTTTCAACAAATGAAACTAAGGTAAGCAGACATGTACACACGGAGGCCATTGCGTACTGCGACTGGTGCCACAAAACATGCCCATACGCAGCAGCTTTTTTTTACTTATCTTCGGAAACAAAAACATGATAACCCAAAGCCAGAACAGAAAGATATATAATATAACTTTCAGCGAGACACGGAGAACAAAAAAAGCCCCTCCAACCTCGCCCCCCGCCCCCGTTGTCATGCCAAATGCCAAGCGGGTGGCACAGATATGCTAACAGGCTCCACGCAGGTGACCTTGAGTGCAGACCTGTCCGTCCACCGCACAGCCGCGGAGGGTCATTGGAATTTGGATTATTTTTGTCTGCAACATGGCAGCTATGAGGGGACGTATGTGGCATTTTAGGTGTGTGGAGGAGGGAGAAGAGGTCTGAAGAGGTCATCCCGATGACTCTGATAAGAGGACACATTTGTTACTGAAAGTGTTACTGGAGTGAAGACAACTCAGTGGTTGAAAACCATTATTATGCAGATTAAATGTGATTTGAGCAACATCTTAAAGATGTTTTTATTATTTTTCAGTCCAAGAAATAATCCTCATGCAATTCAAAATAATTCAAAAAGAAATTACAAACAACATATCCAACATATCCTTTTCTTCTAGGATATCCTGCACATGCTGATTATTATAAGTTATTATTATCCCCCATTTGTTCCCCAGCTCTGCATGTGCCATAAATAGTGCAGCAGGCATGTATGGAATTTTGTTTTTATTAAACCCTTCTTGTGTTCATTAATCTCATTTTATTACATTGTGTTACCCTGACATTTCCCTTGATTGATTTGTCATACAGTATCAAAATCTAAATTTGAGATTCTTTGTTGGCATTTGAGTCAATATTTGACAACACCGCATAAGGTGATGGATGTTTTTTAAAGGTTATGTTTCTGAAATTTCATTAACTATTCACACGAGTCACCGTTAACCAAAGGGCTTTTAAAATTCATGGGCTCAGCTTACACATCAATACCGCTGAGCACATGTCCCCGAGGAGTAAAACAACGGCAAGCCAAAAGAATGGATGTCATTTCGATTGATAAGAAGGGAATATGTTTACACAACGCTGTGAAAGTACTTATGTTGCCATCAAACCAAGATTCTGCAGAAACGGAAATTCTGCTAGCAAAGTGCGTGCGTTATCAAAACTATAGTTCAGTCCGACTGCATATGAACTTCATCCTCCGAAACTTCTGCACATTTGTTTTACCCGTCCCTCTACAAAGCACTGTCCCATGAACGCAGCCCCATTTCCCTTAATGAGTCGACCACACACACACCACAAAAGCTCCAGAAGGCTGAACAATGAATGCAAACCGAACCCAAGGTGCACTGTAGAAAATGAGCTTGTGTAAACCCAGGAAAAAACAAGCTGCAATACATTGTAAACCTTGACTGAGCTAGTTATCTGGCTAATGGGCAAATCCTTTAGCACCTCCTGCTGCATTGCCATTCGTACATTATATTACAAACAGTAGTTTATACACTGCGAGAGTAGGACTGCTTTAGAGGCTGCTGATGGATGGTGCACAGGAATTAGTGTTAAAGATTTTTGGCTTAGTGACCTCAGGTTAAAGCACTGCTGGGCCAACCTCATCTTGTAACGGATGTTTGGCATTAGCATTTTTAATTTTGAAGGCCCGGGTCTCTGGGATCGCCTGTGGAAATATCATAAAAGTCTGATTTCTGCCTTCTCTTTCCGCCATAACAGTTTGTCTACGGTTCCATTGGGAAAGCATCGCATTGTACTATAAATCCGTTTTTATGTTTGTCACGTAAATGAAAAAAAAACATTTGCTAAACCACAATCGAAAAAAACCGAATACACTGCAAGCCGTCAGAGAGATCCTTTCAAGACAAAGACATCTGCCTTCATTAGCTGAGCGAGGATTACACTGTAATAACACGGTAATAACACGGTAACAAGGCTGAGCGTGGCTGCACATCGGAGTTTTATGACGCCCCTCCGCTGGCTGGGCCCCGACGTGTGGCTCTAGAGCGCCACGTGGGCTCCTCCACTGACCTCGCCAGCGGCAACGCCAGCGCCGGAGCTCCTGCCAAAAACGGCACCGACTTTTATAGCCCCAGTGCCCCCCCCCCCCCCCCCTAACAAAAAGACCACTAATGAAACCACGGCTTGGAGAGGGGCCCTCTGCCAGTATGCCTCCATAGGAAAGGCAGTGTCAGGGAAGGCATCCACAACTAACTGGATCCGGGCTTGAGGAGTCACGTGGCACATGTCCCAAAGAGCCGCTTTCCACCCTGCATTTAAA
Organism: Pungitius pungitius; assembly: GCF_949316345.1. Taxonomy (NCBI): domain Eukaryota; kingdom Metazoa; phylum Chordata; class Actinopteri; order Perciformes; family Gasterosteidae; genus Pungitius; species Pungitius pungitius. The sequence goes on from NC_084903.1 coordinate 18,647,948, forward strand.
AGTCAGTGGCAATTCCATAAAAAAACACTCACACCGCAATAAAAATGGACGTAGCTGAGTGAGTAAGCTTCGCCGTTATCCAATGAATGAGGGATCCAGTGAAGTGCTGCTGCCAGCGTGGAACAATCACAGAAGAGGGTTGATAAGAGCAAAGTTAAGTGAATTAAATGTATGTAGAGTACCAGTAACAGTCTGGAAACATCTTTCTCATTGAATAAGAAAATGTGTCTAAACTTTTGACTGCTGTATGTGAAAGGAAATCTGTTCTTTGATGGACTGAAAAATGAAAAAAAAAAATGGATGTGACGGAAAGGATACGCAGGCAATAACTAAGTGAAACACAATAAAAAAAATTCCAGCGCGGCTGAAAGTAGGTGAGGGAGCTCACGCAGCCAGTGAACACGCCGTACTGATGTGCCCAATTCTCCCACTGCATCCGCCGCTTCCTATAGGAGCGTAATCCTGCTCCCTGCGGTCTGGCTGCCTCCTTCTACCCCAGCAGGAATTCAGTCTTCTTTTGCCAAAAAAAAAATCCCTTTTCCACCACACGTGGACGCAGGCGAAACCCAAAGGGCAGGATGAGGCTCATTGTGTCACCGCGGCAGGGAGCGCGTTATGCCGCGCGGTCGCCAAACAGCTGCCGAGCGCGCCGCCTTAAAAGAACGCCAGTGTTGATTCAGGCCGTCTCCCCTCTATACGTCACGCTTTACGAAAAAAGCAATAACACGCCGCCCATTTTCTACCATAATTATTCACACACTGCGCGGCCCGCAGAGAGACACACGCAAACGAAAAGCTCAAACTTCGTAGAGTCAAACCCTCCATTACTGAGGTCCAAAATACCACGCCGGGGCCTCGCAAAGGCCGCGTGTCTGCTGCTGGCCTCACATTCAGCCAACGGAAGGTTCCTGGATTCCTCCACTCGCACAAAACTATGTTGAGAAACGTCAGCTGGCTCACACACACACACACACACACGACTACAGGGCTACAAGTTACGCCTGCATGACGCGTACGAACGCCCGTAAAGTACACAACCAAGCTCTCACCGGGAGCAGTACGTGACACCACCGCAAGTGCACACACACACACACACACGCACGCCTCCACCCTGCAAGGGAGGGCTGACAAGACCCATCCCGCTCAGAGCTGCTAACACATTCTTGCACCTGCTGCCTCCCTACTGACTGCTGCTCATCCGCTCTCTTCAGGGAGCACACACACACACACACACACACACACAGGATTCCACACTGGTGAGGTGGCTGAATGTCGAACAGCCGTAATCCCTCTGCAGCGTGCTGCCGTGCCGTTAACCTTCCGACCAGTGTAACTCTAACTTGGCTTCTCGGTTTTCTCCAATGAGTAAAACATATTTGTGCTGAGAAGGAGTCTCTGAGGAACCGACGGGAGGAAATTAGGCCGACGAAGAGGGGTTCTGTGTGTGTGTGTGTGTGTGTGTGTGTGTAGAGAGAGTCTCTACTCCGAGGGGAGTCCAGGGGGCTTTTGATTAATGCTGAATGGAAGTTCGGGAGTCCACGCTGTGTTTCTGTTTGGCTGCGTGTGTGAAACGTGAAGCAGACACGAGGAGAAAAGGCCGAACCAACACAGAGGCGGATTATCCCAGCGGCGTGGAAGACGGCCCACTGAGCGCACACAAACACATATGGACGGGACGGAGTCGGCGCTGGGGGGGGCGTCGGGATGAAAGACTCAGAAGTCTGACTCCTTGCACTTCCTGCTGAGACATAGGAAGCCACCAGAATCCTGTCAGGAACAGGAGGGGCCATTTTCTTTTGGCGGAGAGATTCTCCAGAACTTTTGAGTTTTTCCCTTCACACATACACACTCTCTTATTGTCCTATTGCCACGCTCTGCGGTTACTGGTCTGATAGCTGTGCGCATTCGAGCTGTGGAGGACGTGGCACCAGTGTACTCATTCTCCGCTGGTAGTCCGCGAGTCCTGATGGGACGAAAGGAGTGGAGAATATTGATATATATCGACGACTCATTTCAGAAACACGCGATTAAAGAACGTGGACGGATGAAAAATTGGATGACGCGATTATCCCGTAGCGACGGTTTGGTTCCGTCCACATTTGAATGGCTGCTTCCTCGCATTAGCAGCCTCCATTAATAACTTCCATTAGCCATTCAGGGTCTACGGACAGAGCGGCATCCCCCCGGCTCCGGGCTCTGATACACTTACGTGGACCGTGTAATGCCTGCGGGGGCCATTCAATTAGAAAAAGAGGCATTTGATCACTGTTACGACTTAAGACTCACATCCTAAAAGCATAATTTATCACCATCAGGGTTTATTGTTTGACAATAGTAGATTAGGTGTCCTGGAGGTTTTTGGGGAAGGTGACACATGGCTTCCCAGAACCGTTAGGCTAAACGAGATTAGCCTTGTATGTGTCTCCTACAAAATGGAGGCCAGCAGAATTAATGGCACGGACGTGCTTGTTTTTATTGCCTTTCCTACAATAGATTCTGGTTGAACGCGGGACGTCTGCTGGCCTCCTCGTCGTTATTGCGCTGCTCTCCCGAGGGAGCAACCGAGGGAGAG